>NC_063229.1:9947045-10250075 GCF_020740725.1 Corvus hawaiiensis | reverse complement strand
AAGAATCCCAGCATTTATAAAACTCAAATTAGAAAAAGGTGCACTCATTGCAGGTAACCCCAAACTGGCAGTGAGGACCCAAGGGGGATGAAACAGCTTGGAGCAAGTACTCAGGAAGAGGCTGCACAAGGAGTAAAGCTGATTTTATTTTAAGACCATGGAATCATAGAATAGTTTGGGTTGGACAGGACTTTAAAATTCATCTCATTCCAACCCCCTGCCATGGGCAGGGACACCTTCCACTACCCCAGATTGCTCCAAGCCCCATCCAACCTGGCCTTGAACACTTCCAGGGATCCAGGGGCAGCCACTGCTCCTCTGGGCACCCTGTGCCAGGGCCTCAGCACCCTCTGAGTAAAAAATTCTGCTTAATACCTAATCTAAACCTGACTTCTTTCAGTTTAAAACCTTTGTCCCAAGATGTAGTGTTTCTTTAGGTTAACAGTTTGCAAAATGTAGTTATTTTATGCGAAAAGATTAATAATAAATTTTCTTACATTTTAGGCAGAAAATGAAAGGCAGTTTTACTTAAATTATACTGAAATATCAAATCTCTGCCTTGTTAGCCCTTTGTTATCACTGGATGCAACAGCACACGGGCCCGTGGAATTTGTTTTTTTCTGTTGCGCTTTTTTCCTTTAACTTTTCCACTTCAACCAAAGGATTCAGAAGTCTAATACAGAAAGAAATCTTTCCCCTCTCTTAGTGGTAAATATTGCACAGAGAAGAATTAGAGGGCAGAAAGAAACACAGCTTCACAATATTTAAAAAAACACAAGACTTCTAATTGTAATTCACCTTCTCTGTCCACTGCAAACTGCGGCCCCAAAGGATCACCCTTTGGAATTTCAGTTTTTAACAGAAACTTCACCTCTGACATTTTCAAGTGTGTTTGGCTTAACTTGCATTGCTTCAGATGTGCATTTCTTGCCCTTCTTCTCGGAGGGAGTTCCGTGTCCTTCTTCCCCGACAATGTGAGTTTGAGGGCATCCTTATGGATTTTTCAAGGCAATGGCTGCCACCATGAAGCCAAACACAATTAAATGTTGGCAACAGTGATAGCACAACATGCTGCCTGTTTTCCACGGCCTCATTAAAAGGAAACGAGGAAAGACTAGACCAGGAAAAAAGGTGAAGAAATGCAAACTTGATTTATACCCTGCCATGCACAGACACCAACTCTGCTGCCCCAGGGGGTTGTAAAGGGCCCTGTAATTAGTCCCGGCAGCTGGCTGCAGGTAATAGGGGACATTACAAATACGTGGGAGGAACACACAGGGGTCAGGGCTGGAGCTGGTGATGCTCAAGGAAGGCAGCAGGGAGCAGGCAGTGAAGTGTAAAATCCAACTTCGGGTCACTGGCTGAAGGTGGGGACAAAAAGCCTCTGAGTATTTTAATGAACAAAGACAATGCAATCCTTCACAGCCCAGCATTCACACAGAGGCACTGGGCTTCCACGGCTGAAACAAAGCCAAAGCCAGGACTCAGGTGATAGAAAACACCTCTGAAAACACAGGGGAAAATAAACCACAAGCTCCACCGATCCCAGGGCTGTTTTTTCGGTCACCTGACAAAAAGGACTCCTTGGAAACAGTGCTGTGGAAGTTTGCACACGGCCTTGAGCCCTCTAAGCAAGTCTGAGCTCCCCAGTGGTGACTTGTTCACCTGGGAGAGAAACAAAGCACAGCTGGGAGGCAGAGCCTGGCAGGAGTGACCCCGTGTCACCAGCAGAGCTCTCAGGGCTGTCCCGTGGCTGCTCCACCTCTCTGTGGTGCTCCTGCTCTGAGCAGCACAGGGGTGGAGATGCCTCCTGACAATTCCTGCTGCTGAATGAGCAGTGCGGGGCTGGGTTCATGCAGGAGCTTTTAGAATCATAGAACAGAACTGGTCTGGGCTGAAAGGGACCTCAAAGTTCATCTTGCCATGGGCAGGGACACATTCCGCTAGACCAGGTTGCTCCAAGCCCCATCCAACCTAGCCTTGAACACTTCCAGAGATGGGGCAGCCCCAGCTTCTCTGGACAACCTGTTCTTTTTAAACTACACCACCCCCAAGGAGCATGTAATAAAACTTAGCTCATTATTTTAATGAAATAATTAAATTTTTCTTCTGTTTTCTGTTCCAGTAAGACCTTTAGATGATTCTCTAGAGCCCAGCTATCTTTAAATCCTTTGCAAAGTTCTTTTTGGATTGTTCACCATCACAAAGGCAACAGCTTTCCCCACAGACAAAAATGGAACTGAAACACTGCATCTCTTCTCTGAGCACTTCATTTCAAGAAATGATGTGAAATAACTGGAGAGAATCCAAAGGAAAGCAATAGGAAAGATCTGAAGTCTAGAAAACATGACAATGAAAAGAACTGAAATTGCTTATTTAGCAATAGATACAATAACTATGTCAGGAAATTGCTACAAATAGAAAGGGCAAATGGTCACTGGCTAAAACTGCAGGTTCAGGGGATTTTTCAAATATCGCAATTAGCAAGGCTCATAAACCACCCAGTGGACTGCAGATGAGACAGGCATTAGCCACACACGGTTTAGGTAGGTGGATCCAGCCCTGGAGGCAAAGGATGGAGCAGGCTATTCTGCTCCCTGTACCCCAGACAGCAATAAAAGTACCAATGTGGAGGTCCCTGCACAGCAAAGAAAGTCCCTGGGCATGCAGAGGAGCCTACATATTCCTCTTTACCATATAAAAACCCCAATACTTTGGCTCATCCTTAGTGTTTTTACTCCAGACCTTGCCTTAGCCTAAAGCATCGCTGGCAATGAAGGGCTGCACTGGGAATTCCCTGGCTTGCATGTGTTTGATTGAGAACATTCCCTACAGAGTTTGTCTCCTCTCACACAGAAACTCTTGTTCCTCTTTATTCCCAGGGCCCTCACTCTGGAAATTTAAGTTTCTTTTCAGAAATAAATGTGGTTTTTACAGGGACCCACCACGGAGCTGCTCCCAGGGCAGCTTCTCCCAGCTGCCCTGTGCCCCAGCAGCTGGGTTCCCTCCCTCCTGCCCACTTCTTTCCACCCGGGAATTTGAAAAATGGGGGGAAAAAATAATCCCTTGTGATTTAAATCTCCCCCATGATTTCAAGACCGGCAGTCTGGGACTACAAATGACCTTCCCACAAGGAACAGCTGTTGCTAAAGGATTCTGGATCCTCTTCTACCTTCACACAGAGTGGAGGCCTGGGACAGCAGCATCACCCAACACAGATCCCTCTGGACAACACCAGCTTGACTGGCTCAGCTGAAAATCTCACCAAACCCTCGTGCCCAAGCTGACAGGAAAGTGACCTGGAATACGTGGACAATCCGGGATCTGCTGTGAAGTAAGTCACCTTTTCTGAATTTGGGAACTATTAACAGAGGCTACAAAGAATGCCAGAATTTGCAAATGGATGGGGAAATGGGTCTTTACAGAAGGACACTCAATCTGTCTGAGCCTCTCAGCTGCTATCAGAACAATCATCCCTGCAAGCCTTGTGTTAAATAATTATCAGTGATTAGCATATAAAGCAATCAATGGCTTTTACAAGAAACTTCCACTTCTGTTTAATCTATTTAGGTTTTCACAGACTCATGTATTACTATGTTAACTAAGCAGATAATTAGCTACAAGAGGCATTTTACTGCAGCTCCATGGAAATTACGGGGTTTGTAGAAGAATCCTTTGTGTGCACAGCAGTGATGCTGACAGTTCTGCCCAGAACTGGTTGGAAAGTGGCAGCCACACAATCATTACCAACAATGACATCCAGAGTAAAGGTGCTTTTACAGAGAAGATGTTGAAGTTCCTCCCAGTGTTTCCAGTGAAGAAAGGGCATGAAAGACATCCTAAACATATTCTAAAAATATCCTATAAGTCAAGTTTCCCATATACAAGAAGAGCCAGGACACTTATCAGAAAGAAGCTGTTCCTCACACTTATCTGCACAACATCAGTCAGCTCTGCAGGTTCCCCAGTCCTGCCAAACCACTCCAGTCCTGGCAGGAAGGGAAAGCTGCCTTGCTGAGATGGAAATGAAGTCTTCCAGACTCACTGTCATCAGCTCCCCAACTCAGGAATGTCCCTGTCCCACACGAGTCCCCAGATGGCTTTAATAAATGACAGCCTTTATCCCAGAACCCCTACATGGACAGCTGACCCCTGCCAGCACTGCAAGGCAGATGAGGAGACCATGGGGAGGCTCAGGGCTGGGGATCTTCCAAGTCCTGGTTACCAGCTTAATACATCAAGATCTGACTGTTCAAAGAGTGAAGAGGAAGGAAGATATGTTGAACATGGAGATACAAGGAAATGAAATGATGGGATCATGGCTGAAACAGTGGAGAACAAGCAGCTGCAGGGAGCCTCACTCAGCAGAACAGGCTGCAGTTCACTGTTGCATTGCCACTTATTCTGAAGCTCTAGGAACACTAGATTTTAATTAAGAAGTTACCAAAGGCATTCCTGAACCCAGCTTTTTAAGATTCAACTTGCACAAACAGGAGTCAGATTTTCAAAAGGGCTCCCTCTGCGTCAGCTGGGGCAGGAATTTGACCATAATCCAGCAGCCAGTGTACCAAGCTGGTTTGATCCCACTTTTTCTGTGCATGTAAACTGGAGGGAATGCTATGCCTGAGAGGCCAGTGCCAGGGCAGGAGGGATCTGCTGGTGCCTCATTCCTGGTGGAATCATTTCAAATGCCACCTGGCATCCCTTTAGCTCTTTCCAGGAAGGGGAGCAACAAGGAACACCTCCAAAACATAGTTTTGGTCCTAAACACATATTTAAGTAGGGAGATTACATAAAAAGATGCTGAATTCAGCAATGTTTGAGCTACTATGTATTAGAAAGGGATGAAGATTAAGGTCTGATCCCACTCAAACCAGCTGAGTCTATTCTTGGGCATTCATGGCAGCAAGGACTCTTTTAACCTGATGCATAATTCCTTTGCACCAACTACCCAAGGTATTGCCTGCATCAAAGGAAGACAATTTTTCCCTCCTCCTGAAGTGTGTTCTGATCCTGATTCAGAGGAAGTAAAATCAACACTTGAATATTGGGTCTTGTGTAGCTTAAGTGTCAGTCTTTCACTTTTTTTAAGAGCATGATCATTAAAGTTTTTACACACAATACACACACATTCTTTCACCAAAAAATACTGACTTCTCCTTAAAGAGCACAGGAAAAAGTCCTGGTATCCCTATGGGGAGAGGGATGTGGTGAGGGCAACAAAAATACAAATATTCAAGTGTGAACCAGCTGCTGAAGCACTGGGGAGTTCAGTGAAAGTAGGATTTTAAACACTTAAGGTAGCTACAATCACAAGACTTAGGATGCTTCCATGAAAAGAGGCTGGAATGCTTCTAGAAGGAAAGTATGTTTGAAATACCTTCCCTCCCTATTTTCCTTCCGATGAAGGGACTTCTAAAAATAGAACATAAAGTTCTTGGTCACCTCTAGAAGGTTTGATATGGATTAAATACTACACATTCTACCTGGCACATGCAGAATGTGTGGGTGTGCATTTAATGGTTGCATATAAGATTATCACACACAGAGGAAATGAGTAATCCCTTCTTCAACCCAAAACACACGACAGAGACCACAAACAGAGCAGCATTTCCAAGAACTCATTTGCTCAGTAAACCTTTCCCCAACAAATGTATAAAATTCCTTCTCCAAACTGTGCTCATTAATAGACTAAGAGAGCTACACCCTGTCCTACTCCAGCCTTCCTCCTGCGGGAGGAACTGAGCAGGCACCAAAAGCAGCACAACGATGAAGGGAAACAAAACTTGTCAAGCTGGCCATGCTTACACTGCCCAATTAGCAACCAGGTCTGTGAACAACTGGGTCACCTTCAGTTCATGCCAGCGATGTGCTCAGATCCCAGATCCTGCCCTGTGCCCTCAGCTATGTTCCTCCAGCAGTACTCATTCATTATGTGTCCTGCATAATGCAGAAAGAAGAATAACCCACGGATAATTGGATTGCAATCCATTAGCTGCCAGCCAGAGGGGAACTTCTTTCCATGGATTTCTTCTACTCATGCCCACACGTTTCGAAGTTTATTGTTTAAATGTCACACTGCTGAACAAATGGCTGCGAAGGTTAAAGACCTATTGAAATTTTCGGAGTGTATGTTCCACAGCTGTTCCCTTCCTTGGGCTGCTGGCTGAAAGAACTGCCTGAATCCCAGCGGTAACCAGCAGATCACATCTGGATAATCGTGTTCCAATTGAACAGCCAAAATACATCTGCAGTTCTACACAATGAGTTTTTATGGCTTATCTGTCCATGTGTAGTCGTTCCTGCCATCCTATTCTCTGCTCGGGATAAAGTGAGCACACTCCATTACCAAAGATAAATAGTCTATCGCTAAAACCAGACTTTGGGCCAGATCCTCAGCTGTACCCAGCTGGGATTGGGAAGGGAGGAGGGAAATGGCAACCCAAGAGGAGCCAGTAACAGCTCATCAATCCTGGAGCTGGTTCCATGCCAATCCCAGCATCGCTCGGAGAAGGCGATGGGCGGCTCCAAGTGCCGCCAGCTGGCTGCAGCCCCAGGGGCCATCTGCCAATGGTGAAGCACAGCCTGTGCCAGCCAGGAGACTTCCCCACTCTTCCAGGATTCTTAGAGAGGGTGGCATGGAGTCATGGAGGTCAGAAAGTCCCAAACTCCCAACTTAAAAGGAAACTCCATCTGGAAACTGCAGCTGTTCTTCAAGGGAACCGAGCTGGAGCCCGGGATCGGTGTTTGGAGCAGCAGTCACAGACTCAGTCCTGTTCACACCAAAGATTAACTGTGGAAAATATCCCAATCCCATATTTTCTGCTCAGAATAACTCCGTGATCAAGACTATTCTTGCTATAATTCCAAATGTTCAGTCTGACACAAGGGTTCTCCCAGGAGAAACACTGACATGCCAAAAAAGCTGGAGGAGTCAGGGCTTGGTTAAGAAGCATTCCTTGATCTTCCACAATTCAAAAAAAGTTTAATTATTCCAATGCTATTTATAACAGATACAATGGGATGCTGGCTGGGAAATGTATTTTTGTACATTAGATCTTCAAGATAGCCAGAAAGTCAGCATTTTTCCTTGCCACACAAAGGCCCATGATCTGCCAACAGAGAGCACTCACCAGGCTCATCCATCTTTATGTCTGTGAGGATCTCTGATCACCAACATATTATTTGCTTATAATTATGCAGACAGTAGTAAAAGAGAATAAAATGCATAAACCACCTTAAAAAATACTGGTCTATGAAAAGTGATCTTCCTTTGCAATACTGCAATTTTTATATCTCACACCTATACTATTCCTTTAATGTTTTAAAACCCAGTTTCCCATTCAAGGTGGTGCAGAGAATGACGTGTGCTGCTGCCAGAGGGAGCTCGGAACCACACCATTCCAGAACTGGGAAAGAGGTGGTGACACAGTAAACTTCCCTCCCTCCGCACTCAAAGGATCTCTAGCAGAAACACTCTCAGGCTCCACTGTGACAGCAAACGTTGCTTCATTTCAGAGAACAGGAGTTAAGCTTCAATGATCTCAGAAATACCTCAGTTCAGCCAATGGAAAAAACCCTTCCCTCAAACAAATCTAGGTTTAAACAAGGAGGAACAAGTTACTTTGCTAAAATCAGTGTCAGGGTATTTTAAATATTTTAATATTTCAAGATGAAGGGGAATAAGGGGGAGAAAATGTTGGTGAGAGTGTGAAGAGTCAGATGCTGCAAGTTACTGTAAAAGCACATAACCACTGCCCAGTGAGCAAGTCCTGAGCAGGGTCCCGCTGAAAATAACCACGCCAGCACCAGCCCAGGGGGTGAGAAAGCTTTGGCAGCTGTAGCAAGCGTAGATCTTATCCTTAGTGGGCCACTAATGCAAAAACCTCTGTGGTCTGCACCCACTAAAGCAGACCTGGATGGCAGCAAACCCATGCCAGCATCCTGCCCACAGCATGTTCCACAGGCTGCCAGCAGAGAAAGTGCATTAGGAGTATTAGTGAGATGTTTATGGGAGAAAAGCCAGTATGGATGTGCTAGCTGAGATAAAACTGACTTTGTTACAAGCACAGGGGAAAGCTGCTCAAACTCGTGTTGGAAAAGTTTTGCAAAGTTTAAGGAGGATGAGAATGAAGATTCATTTTTGACAAGCCTTTCCAGCTACTTAAAAAAAAAAGGTCTTCCAAGCCAAGGGATCAGATAAGAGCAGCACGAAGGGAAAGATTTTCTCATGTGCCATTGCATCGTAAAGCCACCTTTAAATTCAGGATCAGTTTAGAATCACAGGGAAGTGCTCTTCTGCACCTATCAGTAAGAGCTCTTTAGGAGTCTCCAAGCATTACACATCCTTTTCCTCCACCTTTCCTGTTTGAATGGACCCAGCCACCAGCTCCCTCACCTTCTTATTTCTCAAGGAATTGAGTTACCACAGTTGCTACTTTCCAAATAAGCCTTAACTTTGGTTTGAACAGTTCAAATAGAAAGCGGACAACCAGTACTTAAAAGTTCAGTACTGAAATGGTGTTGTATATACAAGGAAAGTGTTTGTGTCACTGGAGACAAAAGCCTGAGCTGCTCTTTTTCCCCTCTCCCCTACACCCATATACAAAGCATCCTAAAATGCAAACTGTGCTCCTTTCCATAAGCTCAGTTTAATATTTTTGACCTTTGATTCCCCAAAACGGTCTTCCAGTGCTTGCCCTGGAATTAGTCTCATTAAATTTTTCAATTCCCTTGATTGTCCTATTAGCAATGAACTGATGCCAAAAGAAGCAGTTTCTGTTTCATGTTTTAAAAGCACAAAACAGTTCTCGAGGCAGTTCTTGTGGCGAAAAAAGGAGGATAAAAGTATGCCTTTGGCCTTGGCTTTTTTTTTTTTTTCTCCCTTCTTTCTACAGCCCAAGCAGGTAAGAAAGGCAGGAAAATGAAGTGGTTACTCACAGAATGTTTGTCTGGGGCGGGATCTCGGGGATGGTTTCCAACATCAGATGCATGCATCTCACTGTAGTCCTGAAGCACAGGCAGCGGCTGGGGCAGGAGCAGGAGAAACCAGGCAGGAGGAGAAAATACAAAAAGCCTCCAAGAGCTGAAGGTTTGATCAGCATGGTGTTTGCTGGAGCGTATTTGCCTCAATTCTGAGCTGCAGGGAGCTGACAAAAAAAGTTTCCCAGCCCTGAGGTCCAGGAGGAGGGGACTCATCAGCATGTGTTTGCAATTAAATTAAGGCAGTTTGACAGTCCAACCGCCCACCCTCTCTGCCATTCTGCACATCACTGGAGCTCACACTGCCCCCACCCCTCTCTAATTGTGGCGCTGAAATACAAACTCTTCATTTTGATCTATTTTCACCTTGTTGCTTCTTTTGAACAGCAAGTTAACTCCTCACCTTCTCCTCGGGCATCTGTCTGAAAGCACAATGCACCTCCATGGACAGCAACCAAAAAATGACCCCGTGCTTCCAGGGCTGAGCTGGGATGCAAAAGATGCAGGGCCAAGGTTTTTATGTCCATTTTTTTGCCCTAGCACTCTCTGCAGACTAAATAGGGAGTCTTATCTAGCAGCCTGTCAAATGTATTGTGCTGTAACACTTTCAGGATAAAGGCTGTCTCTTATCACATGTAATTACAACATCAAGCAAAAATATGCCTCCAACCATTGATGTGGGCATGGGATGTTACAGATAAGGGATTTTAAAAGGGAGGTATCACTAACAGAGATAAAAAACCTGCAAATAAAGACAAAACCCCACCCTGGAATCTGTAAAGTTTCTTAGGCAGAGTGAAAGCTGATTCATTTCAAAGGCCTTTCTTTCTACAAGGATGTCATTTGGAAGAATGTCAGGATTTTTGAGAAGTTCAAGGCAACTGAGGGATGAAGAGGGAAACAAACAATAAAATCAACTGATTTTGAGCAGTAGGAAATGCAGTCCTCCACTTGTTTCTCCCCACTGGATGATAAAACTGAGTTGCAAAAGGCAGGATTTGTTTCCAGTTGAATTAATCACCTTTATAGAGAAGCTACAGTGAAACCAGCCTATCTTTGGGTTTCAAGTTATTACAAGATCCTAAATGTGTGGGTTGAGCAGGAGGGAGGTATTAAAACACATTAGGATATAAAGGTACTTGAGGAATTTCAAACACGGCACCATCTCACAGAGCCTGGAAGATCAAATGATGGTTTCCCATCAAACTGCACAGGTGCTTTGTACTGTACACTAAAAAATAATCGATGTGACAAAGCAGTACTTCACGAGAGTGACATTTAAACCTTCCCAGTTCAGATTCTCTGTCACTTGAGCAGCATTTGGGGAGAGCATTGGGTTTGGGGTTTCACCTAAAATTTTATGCCATAGAAGATAAAAGATGTTTTTTCCAGCTATAAAAGAGAATTATACTGCAGGCTTTCTGCACTTAGTCCTCAGGCAATCTGCTGTTTGTTTGCCCTGCCATTGCTTGGAAATCCAACCAAGTTCACTGAACTCATGGTTTTGGGCAGAGTGTCCTCTAGCGGCCACCCAACCCAACCCAGGCCAACCCTGCTTACAAAAATGGGTTGTAAAAGGCCAAATTATCATCTTCAGCCTTTATACAACAACTGGCAGCTGAGATCAGACTGCTCTGGGTTAAACATGACAGTTTTTAATTCCCCTTTAAGGCTTTAAGTGCATTAGAAGCACATCCTCCGTGTGCACCAGGATACGCGCGTTACATGAAAATCTTCCTGACTCAAGTTCTCTGTTCTTCCAGCCTGATTGCTCCCCACATCATCTCCTTCCCAAGCACACTGGACTCTGCTAGGACAGGGTAGCACAGCTGGTAGGAGCTGTTCTTCAAAGCTGGGAAAAGAAACAAAAACGCTCTCTCCAAACAATGCGTCAATATTTTGGAGCCATCATTTCCCCTGGCACATCTGGCCGCTCTGCAAATAGGAAGCTTTTGTTTTCTGCCTCTGTGGTGCACAAACCTTGAGCTCTAAACCAACCCTCTGCAACAACAACAAAAAAATCCTTTCCAGGTTTATTTGTATTGCGAAGAGGAGAGCTGGGCCAGGGCTCAGTCCCATTTCTGTGGAACGAGTCCGGTCTGTGGAATCGCATTTCCGAGCCCGGCTGCGCTGTGGGGGAGCAGCCTTGGGAAGGATTGAGGGGTATTTGCCCACTACTTTGTAAGGATGGCATCTTGAGCCAAGTCAGCAGATTTAACAGAGCACAGGGAGTCATTTCAGTGCAAGAAGGGAAGTTCTACAACCCACACCTTTACTGAGAGGCAGATCTTCACCTGACCTTCACCACACCTCTCCTGCCTTGCCTATCTCCCCTCATGACAAACGGGATGTTGGTGGGAGTTCTGGAACACCAGCAATCCCAGGCCCCTTACTCTCACATTAATTTCTCTTATTTTCCAGCACTGTGACAAAGTCTTTAAAAAGGAGCGTGCAACCCTGAGCAACAACCAAAACTTCTCTCCTGAACACCAGGAATGAAGTGAACACTTGTGTCCCATGCTCCAGCATTTCCAGCCTCTGCTACACAGGCTTTTCACACCTGTAGAAAGCAAGAAAGTTGGGGGGGTTCCCTCAGGTGGGGTTTTTCTCCCCTTCACCCTTTGTTTTATTTTTTAACTCTCCCTTCTGTCCCTTTTTCTGCAGTAAAATGATTTCCCTCAGGGGACCTGCCCCCTCTCTATACCCCAGGGAACTGTGATGTTGTTACGTTTTACAATGAAGTGAACATAAACATCATCTGACAAATTTAATTTCCAATACCATTGGTATGACACATCCGTGGCTTTCCAAAGCAGAAACGGATTTTCTTTCAGCACGCATCACGTGAAGGAAAACATTAACGTTGGACTAATCTCCTGTTATAGCTGGGTAAAGGACATTTATCATACACACAGATGACAGGAAGAAACATACAGACAGGCAATTATGCTATGGAATAAAGGTTAACAGATTCACTTAATTAGCAGCAGCTGTATTTGCTATTATGATCAGATTCCTACCACAGCTGAAACCAAAATATTGTTCTCAGTGCTGGAGAAATGAAAGCCTTGAACACCAGCTCTTAAAAATCCACGTTAATTAAACACTCAGACAGAGCCCAGGGACAAGAGGGGAGCTGCAGTTCACAATGCACAGAACAAACTCCTGACATGGTTGGCTTAGGCACCTCCTTGAAGTACAGAAATGGACTAAATCACCTTTTGACATGTGTTGTTTATACTCAAAACAGCCAGGGAAGTGAGTTCACTCTTTAACCACTCTGATACATTAAATCTAGATCAGTTCTGTGTGTGCTGATCCCAAAAATCATCCTGCACAACTGCATGACATCAAGGTTTGGAATTCATCAGGTTTGAGAGATCACATTCTGCAGAGTTCATCTAAAACTATGCACCTGCACCACATGATTAAGCAATTTTTCTCATGGTTTTGTGTCTTGACCTCCAATCATGGAAATAAGCACTCACCTACAAAGTATTCTAATCACAACATGATGCAAAGCCATGGTAAGAAGGCTAAAAAGTCTTTACTGAATTTATTGATACAGAAACACTTATTAATAAAGTTTAAGATGCATAACACTTCTGCATGCCTCAGGCCGGCCAAATTAACTCTCGTTTCTATACAGAGATTTTTCAGCTTACACACTCATGACTAAAGCAGCTTGAAGTTCAGTTCTTTTTGCAAATTTACTGCAGGATCAAAACGTAAAAGGAGTCACACACAAAAAAAAAGTGACAACTACTTAGAACACAAAAGGAAACAAAGCAGGTACAATTCCTGGACAGCTCACAGATCCATACAAACCCAGCTCTGCCTCAACCCCTCTGTTAGAAATGCCTACAAAACCACAGTGCAAGTGCTTGCGCACAGGGAAAATGTATTTACAACTGCCCTTTATTTACAGGCTATAAGCAATACTATTTCAGTTATATTATACATAAAATTTCTACTATCTGCTTAGATCTGTGGTTTTTTTGGACAAGGGGACAATTTGACAACCTAGAACATAAATTTCCTGTATATATATATTTATTTATTCAACCTTATCCAGGAAAAAATAGCAGTATTTATGCATCTTATAGAAAGCTACAAAAATCTAGCAAATGCAATAAAAAAGGCAAATCTGGTGAAAAATCTGATAAAATACCTTTTGCAACTGGGGCTGGGATGGGGATAAAAATGAAACAAGGGATAAATGAAAGATAATCCTCTCTCAACCAGTCAGCTTTAACAGAATCTCTGCAAGGCTTACTAACAGGAACCTGAAGTTTAATGTCATTTTTAAGGGAACTTCTTTAAAAGTGTTGTGACTAAACTGAAGGATGACCTGGCAGCCAAAAGCAGGAGGCACCCTGTACTATGGAGGGGTGTGGAAATTGTGCCACAATCCAGAAAGGCACATACCTGGCACGACACCTATTAAGCAGAATTTTCCAACCAGTAAGAGGGCACAGCCTGTAGGGAAGCACTGAGAATAATTACACACTTCTATTAAGCCTCTATTTACCACCACATTCAGGACTTGCATTTGTAGAAAGAAATTCATGGGAGTTGCCAAAATCACAGGACGGGGACGTGCACCTTTACAGGAAACCATCAGCTCAGTGGCCACAGAACGGCCCCACTGCAAATAAGGAAATCAAAATCCAAGGGAGAAAGACAGCTTGGGGGTACCATTGAGACCAGAAGTGGAGACAGGAAACCAGAGGCAAAACCCAGCCTATGACTGTGTTATGTGCCAGCAGCCACATGATACAGGATTATCAGATAATATTCCCAAAGAAACACAAAAATCCTGTTAAGCAAGGAAAAGTTCTCCACTTCAGGCTTAGACATACAAGCAACTCATTTATTTTCAAAGCCACACAGAACTTGGAAACTATTTTTCATGAAGCAAGTTGTGCAACTCAGGACCATTTGGCAATACAGTCTTCACTCATTCCTCCTCAGAAAATGAGGAGACAGCACACATGAAAAAAACCAAAAGATATCAAAGTGATACCAACTTAAGTGCTTCTGATGGGGCAATGCCTTAACTCAGCTTCATTGCCTACTGGGAGAGCCTTCCAGCCCCCCAGCTTTAGGACTATTTCACATCAACACAAACTCCAGGGTTTCTTTCCAGCCTTTACCAGTTTAGGTAGATTTTTCAAACAGGCTGAACCAAGTAAACCTCTTCTAAAGACAGTATTTTATTGTCCACAGACACCGTGGCCTCCCCATTCCTGGAACTGCTCAAGGCCAGGCTGGATAGCATTGGGAGCAACCTGGCCTAATGGAAGGTGCCCCTGTCCATGGCAGGGAGTTGGAACGAGATGAGGTCCCTTTAAGGTCCCTTCCAACCCAAACCATCCTGTGATCCTATGATTCCATAGCATCTCCTTCCATCACCATGACAGAAAGACTTGGGAATAAAAATTACAGCTCACATCCACAGAACTGCAGAGTGACAAGTCCTTCCACGTGAGCCTGTTAAAATTTCTGCTTCATTGTTGCAGGAATAAAATTACCTGCCAAGCTGAGTAATTTCATTCCACTCTTGTGCACGAGCTGCATTCCAGCCACCCTGCCACAGCAGGGGCACACACAGAGGAACACACACACCTAAGAACTGCACCAATTTGGCTCTCTAGGCTGCTTTCACATTCTGCAGACTCTCCACAAAACTCCGTTTGGCTGATTTACTGCTCAGGCTGGTGCTCTGCACCACACTCTGTACAGCCCAGACGATCTAAGTTATCTCACACAACAGCAAAACCCAGATTCTGCTTTCAGCTTTCACAAACTCACTGCTCTGCAGCTCGTCTCTACCCCTTTCCCCATTCAGAATTACTCTGTAAACATTTCCAGAGACAACAGTCCCAACCCTAACTACCCCTGCATCCTGTCAAAGCTAAACAGCTTTGCAATTCCTCACTTGCCTCCTGTGCTTTAAAAAAAAAAAAACCCACCAACTCATTCAACAGAACAGGTGTTCTCCATTAAAAACCAGCATTTTGTAAAACACTTTTCACTGAAAAATTATACATAATTTATAGGCAAAACAGACCAACCAAAGGGGAGCTGATGCTTTCCTTCTCATTCAAAATCTGGATGCCACAAGGGTAATGCCAAAAATTCTTTCCTTTCTGTAAAAGTTGTGCTTTTTCAGATTACTGGAAGAAACAAGATTTGCCAGGTCAGGTTTTAACTAATAATCTTCATCCTCCATTAAACACACACCATGGCAAACACATGGCAGGTTTAGTGGGAGAGAGCACAGACAGGAAAGGTCTTTGGGGAACTGCTTAGGAGTTTTTCCAAACTCATATTCAGTGGAGCAGCCATGAGATTTTTAGGAATATCTCCTGCAGTTAGTTTTAAGGGAATTAAATCCTCCTTTCCATAAGCTGAGCACTTCACCAACTTGCTTCCTAAGGAATCCCTGCTGTAGGATAAAACTATAGCACACAACTGAGAAGAAAGAAGGAACTCAAAAAAGCTATAATGTCGAAGTTTACAGCAGCCACATTCCCCAGCCAGCCTACTGCCTCGGGTGTCACATTCGCAGGCAAGCAAGTGGGACACGTTTGTCAAGCCCTAAGGAATACTTTATTCTCTGCCTACTTCCCGCTTTCTAGAAGAAGGAAAACTACTTTTCCCTGTAATAAAGCAAGTAATACTTCAAGGGATCAGGCAAAGGCAGGCTCAAGACCTTTTCTCTCAAAAAGTTTACAGGAGGGTCTGGCTTTAGTTCAGAGGGTTTGGTTTCCTCCTCCTCTGGCCTCTCCTCCTCGATGTCCTCGCTGTTGTTGTTGTCATCCGAGGGGTTGGAGATGTGGCTGGCGAACACCTCCTTGTCCAGGAACACGATGGTTTCCATGCGCCGGCGCCGGATCCGCCTCCGTTTGAACCTGGGGGGGTTCTTCAGCCCGTTCCCAGCCTTGCTCATCGCCTCCTGATGGATGATTTTCTTGATGGTGCCTCGGATGGCGATGCGAGCCAGGTCCTGCAGGCTGCGAACGGCCACGGGGGCTGCAACCAAACGAAACCCGTGAGCAGAGACAGAGAAACTCCCCCAAAAGTACTCCCAGGAAAAGTTCTGTTTGCTCAGATTAAATTAGGCCATTTGAATTCCCTGCTGGGATTACACAAACAGCTCTATTCAGCTCCTGTCAACTCGGATAAACTGTGTTGCAACTTTCCAAACAAAATTTAATTGTGCATTTCTCTCATTAAAAAACTTCCTACTTTGATTTCAAGTTCTCAATTATTGTAATCTTAAAGATTGTATGAATGCAGACTTAGTGCTGGGAGCTGTGACTGTTTAATGACACAGAATAAGGTATTTTCCTGTGGTAGATAACTAGACCTGAAGTCTGTTTAACTCTTCCATAAAATGATTTTTCTATTGTACAGTTCCTTCAGCTTTGCCAAGCTCTGCACTTATAAAACACAAGTACTATTTATGCTGTTCAAAAACTGCTTCAGACTTAGTGGGTGAAGACAGGCTGGAAACCACTTTGTAAAAGTAATTATAGAAACATTACAGTAAGTTCCTGTATTAAAATGCCTCCCACATTAATGGTTTGGAAGACTATTCTGTCTTCTGCACTTATTTGCTGCCAGCTCAGAAATGCAGCAAAAATGTTTAAAAAATGTATTGATGCACACAGATCCATGAACTAAAATGAATTAAAACTGATACAAAAAGTCCCTGTCCTCTGCCAACAAGTGAGCTTTCCGGGGACCTGAGTGAAGGAAGCAGGAAATAATTACATGTAATTTACATGCAGGTCTCACTACAAAGTGAGATCATGCTGAAACATGCACTTATTGGACTTTCTAGCATGCTGTACACTGTTTCCTGAGCTCCTCTCTGTCCTGCAGACACCTTTCCAGGTTAAGGCCAAAGCCTGACTAATCTCTTTATGAAAGTACCTCTGTCTTCATGTGTTCTTAAGAGGCCTCTTGACATTGAAGTCTTAATCTAAAGATTGGGGCCACTGATAGCATTTCAAACAGCTAACCAAGAACTGCACAACTTGTATCCCTCAAGCATTCCAGGTTCAGGATAATTCTGGATTGCTGAGGGTGAGAATCTTTGAGCAGATAGAACATTTGTTCACAGGTACTGCTTGTGTATTTCCCCTCCTTGTGGCACAGTGCCCGAGAACCACGACAGGATTCAATCATTCAGGACTGGAACAGAATGTGCAAAAACAAGGATAAAACACCCTGCAAAGTCCAGGTACAACTTCACAAGAAATCATTTGTGTTTAGAATGATGGCCCAGCAGAAGGTGTTCCTGTCCACAGCAGGGATATTGGAACTGGATGATCTTTAAGGTCCCTTCCAACCCAGACCATTCTGTGAGTCTGTGATTTAGAATCTAGATCATACAACTCCAATTCTTGCACAAGACAGACAACTGTTCAAAAAAAGGAAGGGCTTGGAGTAATTTTCCTTGAAAGGATTCCCAGGGATGTTACAGCTCACAGCCAAGCAGCAGAAGGAACCTCCCTCATGCTCACAAATGTCTGTACTCACGCAAGTGAACGAGCTTTGATTTTCCTGAATCTGCATGGTTTGGCTGAATCAAAGGAGCAAAAGAAACAGCAAGAATCTTCTTCGTCTCCCAGGCAGAAGGACCAGTCCGAGTTATCTTAGTCAACTGAAGCAAAACAGGTAGATTATTGTCCATTGTGGGAACTACAGTGAGATTTTTGAACAAAAAAAATGAACAAATGACTTTTCTGCCTGGACAAGTTGAAGTACTGGAAGCTGCAATAGTAAAAGGTGATAAGGAGAAACAATGGTGGTTTTTTGAAAAAAACCTGAGAACTCCTTGCAGGATTAGCCCCAAGTAACTTCATCTATTGCAACAGAGCATGGGCACTGGTAATTTGGGTCACTCTGCTTGCCCGGATCTTCCTCCAGGCTGGACCAGAGCAGCTGTGTCTGACCTCTGAGAAAACTCCTGAGTCACCACGAGCACTCACTCCTGAAAAGGTCATCGGATCAAATCTCCTACACTGACCCACTGCACAGCCTCGCACTGGGAAAAAACCCTGCACCCTGCTCCTCTCAAGTTCCCCAACAGAGGTAAAAGGTCAGGCACTTAACCCACTTTTTACTAAAAAGAACCCACTGACACTTGTAAAGAGAGACATCCTGCATGCTCTTTCACAAGCCAGTCAGGGTGCAAAATGTTTTGTTTTGCCATAAAGAACACTAAATTATAGAACTGAACAAAACCTAGCTCACATTTTTGCAGTGTCAAACTGTAATTAACAACAGATTGCAATATATGAAAGACTGCAGAACTACAAATTTCTTAAATACTAGGAATGTGCAGAGTTCAGTTTTCAGTCCTAGTGAAAACTGGTGCACTTAATTCTTTCTTCAGCCTGCTACAAGGGCAAGCTAAAGGAGCAGCTACTGACTAAACCAAGCTCAAAATTAAGAATAACTGAAATATGAGTAAAAAGGCACTCAACCTTCTCTTCTAGAGGCATGACAAGAATTCCCCCAACTTTCAACAGGTTCTTCATGTAGTCCTCGTGCTCCTTCTGGACTCCAGCACCACAGTAAACACGGTCATACTGAGTGCAGTCTGGAGAAATCTCTAAACAATTGCCAGTGACAAAGGATGGCTCACAAAATTCAAACCTGAAAGTGAAGAAGACTTGTATTAGACAAGAATATGACAATTTATCACATAGATTATTTTCACAATTCTGGAAAAATTGAACTATTAAAAACTTGGAAAAAAAAAACCAAAACAGTTTTACAGTATTTCTCCTCCAAAGCCCATCTATTCTAGACATTATTGTAACAGACCTCAGCTAGAAGTCTCAAAACCACAGAACAGTGAGGTCAGAATTCATGGATTAAAATCTCCAAAGGGTAAGGACGCATAATTTCATACTTGAGCTGCAGGTAACTCTTCAGAATGAGCTACTTTTAGTCACCTGATGCTGACTCAGTTATAAAATGCAAGTACAAATATTAGACCTGTGCTTCCAAATGTCAAAGTCTTTTTAGGACTGCACCTGGGTTTATTTTTATTTTATTTTCAAAAGCTTTTAACTGGTTTTTAGATCTGGGAATTACCACCTGATGCTACAGAAGTAAGCTGTGCTGAAGCCAATGGAAGTTTTGCCATCAGCTTCAAAAGAACTGTGATTTCACCCTTCATAAAAAAAGATCTTTTGCCTACAGCATTTCTGACTCGGTTTAAGAGAAAAATGAGTGATTCTGTGATGCCTCTGGTTTTCTTACAAGCTCCAAAACTCCCTAAGTTTTAAGCCCTACATTTAAAGGCTGATTTTGATAGGTGTTCAACACATCCATTCTTTTACAGGTATCTTGAGCGGCAGCTCAACATAGCACCTATTTATTCCTAAACACTTCCTGGAGCTTTCTGGGTTTGCAAAGAGTGCTGGACATTCAGAGCAGCCAGAGAACAGTTCCTGCACACGCTGTTCCAGGAGCACAACCCAGCAGACATCACTCAGCAATGCCAATTTTCCAGGCATGTTGATTTCTGAATTCAGCTCGCTTTTGCTCCATAGCTATATTTGTCTGGAGAGAGAAGACAGTCTTCCTTAAAACATCTACTCAAACAATAACAACATGACTGAAAAAAACCCTGTTGAGCACCATCCATGCCAGAAACCTTCAGTCTGCTGCCAACATGCAGAAAATACAACCCCCTCCTCAGCAGCTTCCCAAGGCAGCAGGAACAGCAAAAGGCTCAATAGCCTAAAATCCTGCATGTCATGATTTTAATTTTCTTCCTCCCAGGACAGGAGGATATCAGGTATTCACAGATGCTTTGCTTCCCCGTTTGAACAAACTGTGAAACTGATCCAAAAATATGACAGCCACAACTTTTACTGCTGAGGTTACTATTAGCAATGGTTATCTGGCTGGGAAGTTATTACTTGTGACAGCAGCAGAATGGAGGATCTAAGGAAGAACATAAATCAAACCCCAGGCAGTTTTAGTACCAACTTAATCATCATAAAACTACCTTCATATTTTAAAATGCCATTTTTCCTTCTTCTCAGATATAACATATTAGGCCAGCACAGAAACCACTTCATAATCTCATCACCATGCAGGCTCTCAGATCACAAGCACGACCAAGTATTGTTATTTGCAAGTTTTAAGCTGTTACTGCAAGTGCATTTAAAAATAAACAAACTTCTTCAGCTCCCTCTAAGCCCTGCAACATCAGCAGTGCTATTAAAAACACAGCAAACATTTCCGAAACTCCCCCACGACACACACCAGCTTCAAAGGTCACACACTGCAGCTCAGCAAGCCTAAGGAGCCTGAATCCTCAGATTACCCTGAATCCAGAAGGGCCACATGGGAGCAAGAACTGCCCTGAGCAAAGCCAAAAGCACAAAATTAATCCCAACAGGCATTTTACATTCTTACTTGTCAAAGCTGTCACTTGTTTTAATGAAAAAATCCAATTTCTGCTTCGCGTACTCGATCACATCAGAGTGAAGCTCCACACCGTGGTTAACACCAAAAGGACCTGCAAGTGCAGAACACCAGGGAATGGCAACAGCAGCAACACAAAATCCAGCAGGATCGATACACTTTGGGTTCCTTCCTCCAGCAGATTGTTCCATGAGTGTCAGAGTCAGTGTTTGTGTAGGGTCAGCTCTCTCACTGCTACAATGGGAATTGCAATCCTATACCTGCAATTTCTGGCAGCAAATGAGCCTCTTCTGCACAATTGATTCTGAATCATTTGCTCTTAACTATGCAGGAAACTTCTCTATAGGAGGGAAACACTGATGCCATTGCTGTGAAAGTGACCACCTGGAAAAAAATTCCAATGGCCTGCATGTTTTAGCACATTCATGTTATTTTTATACCCCCTTGCTGATATGCTAAAAATCTCTGCAATAAATCAGGAACAGTCATCATACGTTGTACCTCAACTAACAGCAAAAACAAATTGGAAAATATAGAAGTTGTTCAACACTCATGCTTTTTATTCAGAACTGACAGGGTAACTTTTGCAAAACAGAATATAAAAGCCCTGGAGCTACATATTGGTATCCTAAGTAATGCCAACAAACCTAGAAGAAAATCACAAATGGGAAATGAGAGTGAGACTTCACCCTGAGAATAAACATCCCAGCACTTAAAATTCCGGACACTCCCACAAAATTGAAGAAAGGACCCTACAGCCATTTGCTGTATCTATCCTGGCAGCACAACTCTGACTGAAACACTGCAGGGGGAATTTAAATTGTCCAATTACACTTTGATGATTTGCTTTGTGCCACTGTAGATGTGGTCACAGAATCAGTTCTGCTGCACTACAGTGCTTCCCAGACAATATTCCCATCAGTGTGCTGGGCAGTTAGGAGTCAAAAGTGGATTTCAAACATGTCTCAGTCTAGACAGAAATGAACAAAAACCAGGCACAGAGCAGGTGCAGTCACAGCTTTTTGTGGACTTGCTCAGTCCCAGTTTCAACACTGTACTCCTGATCCTGACCTGGGGTCGTGCTTAAGTGGAAACAAACCCAGCTTTGTGTCCCCACCTGCAGGAATCCCCTACAGCCACCACGACATCGGTGCCTGTTCTGATCTGCCACAGAAATCTGGGTCCCATCCAGTTCCCAAGAGAAGGCTGTGAGAATCCTGATAAATTGCCGAGCTGGATTAATACATTCTTTACTTTCCCAGCTATCTTTTTAGCTCCATTAGTGGAGGAATGCCTCATCCCTGATTTCAAAATCTCTTTTTAAAGCTCTAACACAAACAGTTAATGTGACTGAAAAGGTATTTACCCAGGATGAGTCCAACCATAGAACTCAGATAACCAGTGCCACTGCCAAGGTTCAGAAACGACAGCCCTGGTTGCAGGTCCAAAGCTTCCATCACCTCTGAGTAAATGCACGGTGCTGAGAGATGAATATTTCCGTGCTTCCATGCCAAGTCCTTGTAAGCATTGTCTTTGAACTCTTCCAGGTAGTAATCTGCCCGATCAATGGCTCGGAATGCCTGTTCCACCAGCTCTGTCCTGATGTATTGGGCCTCCTTCAGGTTATCAATTAATTCATCGTTATCCTCTCCCGCACTCACTGCGCCTCCCATCTTCAGCAGCCTCCTATAAACACTGAAAGTGAAATAACAACAAAGCAAGGTGAGGTACAGAACGTGCACTCCAACACTAGATTACGCTGCTGTACATGGAGTATTTTGAGAGAGGTCTTTACATACTCCAAGGGCCACAAGCTCCAGAAAAACCTCACCCCAGCACTCCTGTCCCCCATCCCAACAATGGAAAACAAAAGGCAGCAGAGCTGGCATCCAGTACCTGACACCAGTGGGGGAAAAAAATCACAATAAGCAATTTCAATGTGCAAGGCCTGTCTTCAAACCCTCCCACCGTTTTACCAGCACATCAGCTTTTCCACTGAACCCTTTTATATAAAGGATTATTCCAGCTCCTGTGCTTATGGGTCATTTTTCACTGCAGGCCCAAACAACAGTGCAAGTTTGGGCTGTCTGTCAGAATTCTTGTCACACACAGACTTTCTACCTCTAACAGCATCAATGGCAACTGAAAAGACTAAGACACAGGCAGGAAATCCAGAAAAATCTCAAATTACATTTCCTTTGAACATGCATCAGGATGTTGATTGCACAGAGGTTCAAAAAACCCAACAAAATTCTGACCTGTCAACCTTGCTTACTTTAGCCAATGCACTTTAGCAAATGCAATTTCACACAGCTCATCTCCAGAGCCTGAGCCACCACCATTAGTAAAGCACTTAATGACACAGACGGCAGCTCCAGAGAGAATTCCCACTGCAGCCCACAGGTTTTAAAGGAAAATGTATAGGGGGAGAAAACCACTCAAAATTAACCTCACTTTTTCTCCCCTTCTCATATGTTAAGAACAAAATCCCTTCCAGAAAGCACACCATGATTTTTCAAACGTGTTTATTTACAATGCCTTTCCCTGCTCACAGTAATAACCACAAAGCAGAAGCTTTGGAGTTCATTCCTGGGATCAGAAGATCTGCCTGCAGCGAAATTGTTGGGGTTTATTTGTTACATTCAGCCAGAGCAAATTATACACTTTCATTTTCTGAGGAAACAAAGCAAAGCTACCTGACCGCAAGGAAATTTCACAGTTGTTCAAATAACACAGCATTCTGATTACCTGTAGAGGCACACAAAACAGGATATACTTAGGCAGAGAACTCGAGCCAGTTTTTAATCCATTCATGTCTCAAACACATCAATCCAGTTCAAGACCATTAAAAAACTTGAAATAAAATGCCACCCCTCCCCTTTCTACAGTTACTCCATCATTTTATCTACAAAAAATGATTGTGTTTTATTACTTCACAGTGGGAACACATCAGGTTGAAGGCTCAGGTGGGTTAATCTACCAATTATTTTTTTCCCCTTCCTCTTACATACACAAAACCTCATTGCATTTGCAACACAGGGTTGCCTGTATCTTTGGTCTTTATTTAACATTCCACATTAAAATACTCTCTTCACCGAGGGCCTTGATTCCCTTGACTTTCTTTTATATATTTTTGTTCTTAGGCCTCCTTCATTCTTCCACTCTTTTTGCTATTTAAAAAAAAAAAAGTATAAAAATCTACATTGTTAGATTCAAGGCAAGAACAAGAAGTTGTGCCTTTAACAGTGCTCCACTTTGGATCCCCAACAAATTCCTGCTGATGTATGCAAGCCCCACTGGGACAACTGGTCTGACCTGGTTTTAGCTCAGCTCCATGGACAACAAGTGCTCTTCCATGCTCTACACCATGGAAAACAACAACAAAAACTGCTGGCTGAGACATTCTGACAATGGGACCAAGGAATATCCACAGTGTAACAGGTGTCAGTCCCTTCTGAAATCATCGCTTTTACTGCACGTTAACTTATTTCCAGTAAAATGCAGGCTTTATAGGCAGAACTTAAAACTCTGACATTCAAACTCTTCTCTTTATGTGATTGCACATCTGTGCTTCACTTGGTGGGAAATGGGAACCAAGTAGAGCTTATTTTTATTAAACTTTTCAAAACAAAACCCTCTCCCTCCGCAGCAAACCCAGGTGCATTTTCCTCACTTCTAATGCAAAACAGCGATTTCCCTAAATGTGAGCACGGACCAAGTCCACACGCAGAAATTCGGGTCGCTGCCCACAACAGAGACATCAGAGGCGCCTTTGAGTGTTCAAACATCCCCTCGTTGCCACCTTCCCCTTCGAGAAAAACAAACCAGAACACGAACCGGCCCAGCGCGACGGCAGGAGCTGCGCTCAGACGCCTGCAACAACACCTGGACCCGGAGCGGTTCCTGCCCAGGCACACCAACGCCGCCCGACGCTCAGGACAGGGCTCAAAACAATACAAAAGGCACAAAACTGCAGCTGCTCACGGCCAGCAGACCTGCGGGGAACCCCGGCCCCGACACGGCACGGGGAGCAGCCAAGGGGAGCTCGCTCAGTGATTCAGGCAACAGCGGTACCTCAGCGGATGGCTCGGCTCCGTTCGGCTCGGCGCCGTTCGGCACGGTTCGGCTCCCTTCGGCTCGCTTCGGTTCGGTTCGGCTCGGCTCGGCTCCGTTAGGTTCGGCCCGTTTCGGTTCGCCTCGGCCCCGTTCGGTTCGGCTCCGTGCTGCTCGGTTCGGTTCGGTTCGGTTCGGCTCCGCTCGGCTCCGCTCGGCTCGGCGCAGCCCAGGCCGGCGCGCTCGGGCTGTAAACACTGCCCAGCTGAGCGCCGGCCGCAGCACTGCGCACGCGCGGAGCGCACCACCGCCGCGGGTGGGGGGGGAAGGGAGCACACCACTGCTGCCCCCCTGGACCGTACCACGCAGAGCCGGCGCGGGGGGCAGGACTGTACCACGGCTGTTCCGTGAGGGGAGTCCCAGGGATGGAGCCGGCTGGAATTGACCCCATCAGATCCAGGGAAATCTTCCAGCAACTTCTCCCAGAAAGCACTCCGCTACCACAGCCTTGCCATGCACACTCAGTGCAGCGTACCAGGGCCAGACACAGACTGTGACTCTCGTTTTTCGCCGTCTGTCCCATCGCACTGCTCCTGGGAACATCTCCCCATCCCAGCGTGGATGCCTTTCCCCATTCCCGGACCCTCTGCCCTTCCCTTGTTCGCAGCACGAGGCTTCATCTCTACACCTGCTCCTCCAACTCATCGCCCAGTTGTCCCAGTTCTCCCAGTTGTCCCAGTTCTCCCAGCCTCGTGCCCTGCGATGCCGCTGTGACAGCGCATTGCCCCAGCTCCTGGTGGGATCAGGACATCCCAGGATGCGGGACGGGATGCAGGGAGCGAGGGGCTGGGGAGATGCCGGTGAGCAGCTGGCACAGGCAGCCCTCCTGCAACCGTAAATGCCAGATGTGAATTTACTGAGGGATAAATCAGTGAGATGCAGATTCACCTGATTCCAGAGGCTGGGGCTTGAGGGAAATATGGAATATTGTGAAACTCCACAGTATCTGACTTGCCATCTGTGGCAAGTGTGACGGATCCCTGTCCCACAACTGAGTGTTATTTAGGCCAAGGTTATATAGGCCACGAATTTAAATTTTACACTCCCGTGTGAGCTCCTTCAGTGACCTGGGGAAAATTTTTGCAAAGGTGTCTCCTGTCACCTGTCTGAGAGAAATTATCCTCTAAAAGTGTATCTTTGTTTTCATATGTAAGTGGCTCACCCAGCATTGGCTGATGCTGCAGATAAAATAAAATTGTCTGGACTGGCCTTGGATCTAGGACTTCATATGCTGCAAAATGAGAAGGAAAAACTGCAACAAGACAAGAGGCCTCTTAATTCAAGTCCTCTGGAGATGAATTGTGGAAAAAAAGCTGTCTTGGCAGACACAACAAGCCCGCAGCGGAAAAGAAATAAGAATTACCCTGGTAAATGAGACTCAAATAGGAGAAAGTGAATCAGCATCCGAGATTTATTTATGCTTTAAGGTGATTATCTCAGCTCCCCTCATTAACGTGATAACAGCAGACTCTGCAAACAGGCGCAGGGTAATACTGTAGATGTCTGCACTTTCATTTTGCAGAAGACAGCTGCCTGGGAGAATGGGATTATTCGTGGAGAGCCAGCTCTGAAACTCCTCCTTGCTGATTCAACCAAACCAGGCCGTGGTGATTGCGCTCTCCTCATCTTTCATACGGAGAAGGCTCAGGGATAATGGCAATGCACTGGAAACTGCAAACGCAGGACACACAAACTCCTTGCACGTGTGATTCCATTCAGCATCTGCTCCCCTCGCTGCTGGAATCACTTGGAAAATAGCAGTTGGGATTTTGGTTTTTTGGGGGTTTTTTTTGTTTGCAAAAATTGTTATAATAAAAGGTGGGTAAAAAAATGTGCAATTATTGCTAAAGCAGCTGTGCTGTCAGCAGAGAGCTCGCAGGGGCAGAGGAGAGCGCTGCTTGTGCCTCTTTCTGGCAGCAACGAGTCCTCAGGAAGCCCAGAAAGGAGTTGAAGAGTGTTTAAGGAATTTCCAAGTACCCTGTGCCCTCCCAGGTGTATTCATGATTCCTTCCAGCCTTAAACTGCCAAGATCAGTGAGACCTGCAGCCCCTGTTTCCAGCCAGAGAATTACAGGGATTAGCCAGGAGAAACACACAGGGAGGATATTTACCCACTGCAAATCCCCACCTCATTGCCTGCACCCCAAACATGTCAGGAGCACCACCATGGGGAGGGAGCAGCTGAAAGGACATGGTCACCCTCCAGGGACAGGTTGTTTTCTGCACCTCTAAGTCCTGCACATCTCTGCTGCACGTGGCCCAAATCCCTCGTGCCAAGCTGTGCCCAGGCAGCCACGCTGGCACTGCTCCATGGGCTCATCCCCAGCTTCCCATTGGTTCTCCTCCCCTGGCAGCTTTTTCCCATCTCTTCTCTTTGAGAGTGTAGCTATGGCTGAAAACACCTCCATGGGTGTTAGAGCATGGGGCTCCAGCTCTGGAGGATACCAAAAACTGCCTGATAATGTTGCAAAAAGCCCCACACTTAGAAAAAAAGAACAGTTGAGATTCCACGGATCTCCAGCTGCTGATTCTCTGTGTTTCTTCTTTCCCTACTCTTTACAAAGACCTTCCTTTCCTCCTTACAGCTCACTGGGGCTTTGTTAGCCAGGAGTTACAGTCAGCAATAGACCAGTGACTCTCTCCTGTCTGCGAACGCCTGTGGGCAGCTGCCCTTGGCTTGGAGAGCCCCAGCAGCCCCTGGAAATGGAAAAAGAGGGGTAGGATTGGGAAAGCAGGGTTTGGTGGCACTTAAATCGCAGCGTTTCTCTCTCAGCCGTGCACCACAAGGTGTCCCCAGCAGTACAGGCATTGCCGCGGGGTTCGGAGGTGGCACCTCAGCATCTTCTCCCTGGCTGGGGCAGGGCAGGGACCCTCACAGGCACGAGTCCCGACTCTCAGCAACCACGGTCTTACCAGAGAGAATCAGTCTCCATCCTTCATTAGCCGAGATAATTGCTGAGAGTGAGCAATTTTCATAAGGCCAAGCTGAAGCCAAGATTTTTCTTGCTTTTCCTTGTCTTTATTTCCCCGTGTTTTACAGTTTCCACCTTCATCTTTTTTAATACAGTTTCTTTAATAAGTATTTTCAAAACAGCAGTCAGCATGAATTAACTTCTGAACTCTTAGTGATGATGAGTTAAAATGAGATGTTTTTATTTATTTGGAAGATCAAACAGTAGAAATGCCTTTTAGCCCCCAAGCCAGGGCCCAGCAGACCGAGCTGACCTGCAGCCTGGCAATACAGATGGTTGGTTAAGTCAACAGGGTAATTAGTGAGTGACAGGAGGACTCACATAAATTAAGAGCTGGGGGAGCATTAAATCATAGGGGTATATTTTCACCATTTTTTTTCATTTTGTAAAATATGCTGTGTTGTCTTTTCTGGTCAGTTTGGCTCTGTACCACTTTCATATGCAAATATTCCATATATGCATATGCACACACGTGCATATATGCAAATGCATGCAGACATATGCATTTACACTAGAATTAATATTAACACGCTGACAGCAAATCGCTTGAGATCCTCCTGCCCATGCAAAGGATCTATATATATGATATATGTGTGTGTATATATACATATATATATATATTTATCTATGTGTGTGTGTGTGTGTGTGTGTGTGTGTGTGTGTCCTCTTGCTTCACTTCATCTCAGGGCTCTGTGAGTAATTGCTGAAGCAAGAGGAAGAACATATGTCTTGATTTCCACTGGATTGCACCATGCGTAACCAATGCCACATGGAAAAAGGACTCCTAAAGCCCTGGATTCATCTCACTTAAGTGTGTCATCGAAGGAAGGCAGCCAGGAGATGGTGCAGCCTGGCTGAGAGTGGGAGAAGGTGTCACCAGACATCCCTGGCAGTGGGGACATGGAGCAGAGAGGTGTTTCATCTCTTCTTGGTACTGCCAGGAGCACCAGCAGCTCTCTGTCCTGTCCCTCTGCTGCCTTGTTGTGGCCCATCTGCCGTGATTTAGGAGGTGACTGCCAAATAAAAATCCTCAAAAACCAAGCTTTTCATATTGATGGAGGAAGAAAACCATTCCCGGATCTTTCAAGTGATTCATGGATTAAATAAAATCGATGGACTTTATGGATTTATAAATAATAAAAATGCAATCAGATGGCAGCCATGTCACACTTCCCTGCTTTGCCTTTGGCAGTCCTACGTGTCCTATCTGCAGACTCACTGGTCGGGCTGAGCTAGCCACATTTGTCCCCTCAAAGACCACAGGGGCTCATCCATCCTGCTCGGAAGGCCTTTCCAAAACCTCCCTCCTCCAGCAACAGGAAAACATCTTCAAATTTCCAGTGGAAATTTATTCCTTATTTGATCTCCCACCCATATTATCCTCTAACAAAAATCATTCCCCTTCCTCCCACGCTGAATGTATTTATGAAAAGTAATCATATCCCCTCTTAACCTTTGTTTTTCTAGGCTAAACAAGCCAAGCTCTTTTAATCTCCTCTCCTAAGATAGGCTCTCAGTTCTGCTAATCACTCTGCCAGTCCTTCTCTGCACCTGTTCAGGGATAAATTAATCTTTTCTTTTTCCAAGGAGAGGTCCCAGAAATACACACAATATCCCGCACGAGGTCGTACCAATACTGATATTTCTCTGCATCTGCCAAATACATGGTTTGCTGCATGAGACTTTTTGCACAGCAAATGGAAAATAGATGCAAATCTGTAAATGAATAACCATAACACGACCTTAACCATAACAGAACCTTACTCAAGGAGATCACTGTGTTGCTTGGTCATGCATTCTGCTCTTTTGCATTAGTGGGTGCAGGTCTTTAACAGGCCTTAATTGGTGGTTTTCCATATTTTATTTACCCTGGATGAGCATCAGGACCTTGTATTAAAGGAGGCACAGAGGAGAGTCTTGTCTGTGTTTCCCTCAACCTTTTCTGTGGCAAAATTCTCTTTGAAATCACGGCTGAGGATTTGAACTGCCGAGGTGCAGAGTCAAATGACGAAAAACATTTTGCATTCATCTCTTCTCTTTTCAAAATGATTTTCTAGTTTTACTTGGGGTTTAATTAAATTTCTGTGACCCAAGCAGGGAGTTCAGCCTTTCTTGATTAATGCTCTTTTAGGTGTCTCTGCTGATAAGAATTTAGCATCAACAATTGAGCTAACAAGCCCCAGTGAACAGTTTATAGCAGGACACTAATTCTATTAATGCTTTGCAGTGTCAGGACTCCACTTTGAGCTCGGAGATGAGAGGAGAGATGGGGGAGAGGGAGAAAATGTAAAATTTGGCAACTAAATCACCAAGATTCAGCTTCTTTGTGGGCAGAGCTCATCTGGAAGCTATTTTAGCTGACAAAATCAGAATTTCACCTGTTCTTCTTTTTTTTTTTTCCCTCCTGACTGATGGTCTGCACTTTTTTGGCTCACTGTGATAAGGGCTGGGAAAAAGGAGTGGAACTGAATGGCAGCATTGATAAGAGAAATGAAAGGGTAATGCGATGACATGATACTGGAGTGGGGCCTCTGCAGTTAGCCCTGCCTGTGCTGGATGTACAGGATGGTCAGGACAAAGATACTTGTGCTGACAGTTCCAAATTAGTCTGCTGTGAGAGAAAAATTGAGGTGAATGCTCTGCAGAATCATTTCTGTTACTTTTGGGGTGACAATAGAAATATCTTGCAGGTCTGTTGTGATTCATGAGAATTTTCTCTCTCTCTTTCCTTCTCCTCCCTACCCTACTAAAAGTACCCCTAAAATCTCACTCTCTCTGTGCTAAAGCACAGCGTGATGTCATTAAACCTTAGTGCAAAATCTAGGCCAAGATATCTCATTTGATCCATCTGTCCAGAGCTTCTCATCTCCAGTACTTGGAGACCCAGGTTTGGACTTGTCTGTTTTGAGCTGCCCACAAACCTCATGCAAGGATCTCCTTTGTGGGAGCCTCAGAAGCCAGAGCACTATTTTACAGCTGTTGTCTTCCTTTCTCGCCTGGACAGCACAGATGCCTTTCTCCATCCCTGCCCACCTTCTCTCCTGTTGACCTTTCTGACTTCCTCAAGGCACCCACTTAGGATTCCCACTCATTCCTGCTTTGCCTGGGATCAGTCCTGTGGCTCTGCAGCTCTCCGAGACATGGGGATGCCCATGGACAACAGGGTTCTACCAAGGCTGGTGGCTGAGCTCTGTCAAGACAGGAGCCCCCCAGGACCCTTCAGTACTCCCTGAGCTGTTTCCCCTGCCCTTCTCAGGAACAGGGGTGGACACTAAGAGCTGCTGGAGCTGGTCCCTCCCAAGCCAGTCAGCAGTCACAGGCCAGGCAGGGCTGGCTGGCTGCACCCCTGTGTTCATCCATGCTGTGGTTGGTGTTCACAGGCCGTGCCTGTTTTTAGTTTATTTATTTTAAAAAACAGGCTAACAATTTGATTAAATTATTCGGGGAATTGGATTACCTTTGCTGTCAGTGCAGCCATTGGGGAGGATTAGCAGTGTTTCAGCCCCTCATCAGCAGTGATGTCCCACATCACACGCTGCTCCCGCTCAAACCCCACTCCCTCAGTTGGCACCTCTGTGCTGTCCCTGGATGAAACTGATGACAAAACATGCCAAGGGCGCACAGCCGCCCTCCCTCCCTCTCCCCCCATGACTTTTGCTACAACATCGCTGCAAATCGTAGCTGTCAGCGGGGGACCACGCTCATCAGGGGACTCTAGCCATAATCACTGCAAAGCAGATGCGTGGATCTAAGTCCTGGATGCTCCCCAATATCACATCACAGCAGGGACACAACTAATACCCTTGTTCCCTCTCCTGAAAACATGAAGACCCACTGAGAAATCCTTGATGAGGGAGGCTCAGACAGTGCTCCCGACATCTCAGGACAAGAGGCAGCCAAAGCTTTGGTCCCCAAAGGCACTTGCACTGGCGGTGCTGCTGGGGCCGTGCTCACCGTGGGAGCCACGTCGTGCGTGTGGTCAAAGATCCCCCTGCCTCAGTCTCTACAGCTGTTGGAAGTGGCCTTGTGCACAAAGGGCAGTGTCATCATTAAATCCCACGGAGGGTTGCCATGTGGCCAGCAGAAATTTTGTTTTGTTTTATTTTGGGAAGCGGCACAGTAATATATTCACCACCTCCAAACGTAATGGGGTGACAGATGGGAGCTGGGCCCTGGCTTTCATGGGAAAGGCTCCACTCAGCAGGGAAGCAGTAAGTTTCCCACCTAATCTTCTGCAACCTTCAGACTGCTAACAACTGTAAGAAGCAAAGCAATGGGTAGTTATTAAATTAATGACTTCATCCCCAAGCTGGTAATAAATATTTTATAGTTTTACCTCTCCACCCTGTAGACTGCTCTAGACAGACCAGACTGTTTATTAATCTAGCTTCTGGATTTATGTTATTTAATTGCTAAACAGCCTCAGCATGATTAGGCTGGATTATTAAATATTGGAGCCTGAGAAGGAGTCCTCTAACAAATGGCAAAACCTGAGGACCTTGATCTTGGACTTGTCTTAGCAAAACCAACTCCCCTGCAGTGCTAAGGCCAGGTTAGCCCCTGTTTGAGTCCAAACCATTGTCTCATGCTCAGTGTAGGTGGACTTTGGGCCTTGGTGTGAGTAAGGAAGAGGCAAGGAAAAGTTTTGGCATATCCTGGTTTCAATAAGGATGTGCTGCTGTTAACCTGCTGTGGGCAGGATGCTGCGAGGGCATCTTGGCATGGACAGGTCCTTCTGGGGAAGCTCAGGCAGAGAATATGTCCTTGTTCTGCCCCTTCATGGCTCATTTTTCCTCAGGTCATCACAGATAGTCCCTGTCACTTAAACAAAGGAGCACTGCAGTCATAGAAATGAAGGCAGGCTTTAGAGGTTCTTATACTTCCTTGTTGACAGGGTCGAAAGTGTCTTTAAAACAGATACTACCGTTTCTACGACAATTTCTGGTTTATTCATCCCGCTGAGAGACAGGGATGAAGGCAGCTGGAGTAACAAGAGCTGTTTGTCTGAAGAATGCATTATCCTCATGCTTTCCAAAGCCTCAATCCCACAAGCCCTTCTGTACAAAGTGGGAGGTCATTTTAGGATATATCTTCTCGTAAAAGTGTAGGAGAAGTGAGTGTGCTAACAAGTGCAGGCCAGAGCCTTTATATCCAACCAAGCTGTGCTGGAGCAATTTCCAGCTCAGGGCTGCTCCATTGGCTGCGGTGTCATCTCCAGCCTATCCCATTGCTTCCCAGCCTCAGCATTGTCTTTCTGAGGCCCAGAGGGGATGAATTTGATGCTAAATGGCATCTCTGAAGAGCAAAGTGGCCTTCTCTCCCCAGTAACCTGATGGGAATGAGGCAACCCCTTCCTGACCACCCAGCTGTGTGTTTTTCAGGACCCCTTGGTTGTGGGAGTGGGGTGAGGTGGTTCAAGGCTTCACTCAGAGGAGCTGTGGGGCAAGGGGAACAACAATCAGAAAAAATGCACGAGGCTGGGAAAGAACCCCCCCCTCGCTGCTTACAGCTGAAAGCCATGGCTGGAGCGCTGCTCTGGGAGAGATTAGGTCAACGCTGACAAGTGGAAGGTACCACTGGAGGAATGGGTCATTAGCAGCTTTTAACAATTAACAGTGGTATCAGCGAGGCCAAATGAGGCTCGTTGGTCAATGGTTTATCGACATGTTTAGAGACAACCATATGCTGACGAGTATCTTTTCCCTGGCATCCTTGAAGCCAAATCCCATACTGCTCTGACATTCTGCTCTCACCCTACGCCCGCTGCAGGAGGCTTAAGAGCTCTCCTAAGCACACCTATAAACTGACAGTGTACCATCTTAAACCAATTCAATTCCCTTCCCTGCGATAAAGGACACCAGTTCCAAGAAGATAACATCTCCCAGTGATGGCTCCCCGAGCTGCAATTTAGCACAAATCTGAGCGCTCTATTATCCAGCTCAGCCAATTCGTTAAGGAAGGACAGGCGAGCACGTCTATTAGCTCGATCATCATAATCAAATATTGGCACAAGGAACTGCTCGGCACTGCAAAGTCAGGCGAAACCCCCATAAAACAATTACGTGCCCTTCAGGAAAACAATGTGCCAGCCGGTGAAGTGAACATGAGTCCAGCTGCTTTTCCTCCTGTGAGAAAGGGACAAAATCCCGTCAACTCCAAGTTATGTCCAGCAAAGCCTCAAACTTTGCCCTTGGGACTCTTGAGCAAGCATGGCTCCATCTCCAGCAGTCCTCCTTGCTGGGGGTGTTTGTTTTCAGGCATTTGGGACCACTGGCTAAGGGATCCTAAGCCTTTCTTAAGCTTCTGCCAGTTTACTGCCCCAGCACACCTTGCAGACAGCAAATGAAGGCAAAAAAACTTCCAGTGAGCACCCATGGCCATGTACATGCTCAAGGAAAGGTTTTAGGAAATCTTTAGGAAACCCAAACTTTTCTCTATGCTTTTCTGACTGCAGTTCTTACCTTTTTGGCTGTATTTCACTCTGCTCCCTTTACCTTCATGCCTGTGGTAGGACCACCTCCTTCTGCTGTAACCCAGCAGTGCTTGTGCTTCCGTGCAGGGACAGACAGAGAAGTTCAGTTCAGTTAATCAGACAATTGAATTTCTTGGTGATGAACCTGCCTGAAATTCCCATTTGATCCAATTCACTCAGCTCCAAATGGCCTTAACGTGATTTACCCTATTTCACCTCAGCTACAGCAGAGCAAAACTGAATTTTGGCAACTTTAGAAATTATGTCTCCAACACAGTGATCAGTCAAAAATTCTCTTCATTGCCGCAGCTTCAAAACAGAAACTCTTACCGGAGAAAAGGCTCCGTTCTTCCAGGAGGGCGATCTGCGAACATCACAGTTGGGTTGAGGCAACTGAGCGAATCTTGTTGACAAAAACCAGCCACTGCCCAGCATTTGAGCTAAACCTCAGAGATCAGTTTGGTGAAGCTTTTTGGAAATCCAGGAGGGAAAAGTGTCCATCTCTGTGTCGCATCCCAGGGCTGGCATCTCCCGTACCACTCCCAGTGGCATCTCCTCTGCTCACACACCACCTGTGGGAGCACAAAGCCACAAGATCATGAAATCCTGGAATGGTTTGGGCTGGAATGGACCTTAAAGACCATCTCATTCCAACCTCCTGCCATGAACAGGGACACCTTCCACTATCCCAGGTTGCTCCAAGCCCCTTCCAACCTGGCCTTGAACTCTTCCAGGCATGGGGCAGCCACAGCTTCTCTGGGCAACATGTGCCAGGGCCTCACCACCCTCAGAGGGGAGAATTCCTTCCCCATATCCCATCTAACCCTGCCCTCTGTCAGTGTGAAGGCAACCCCCCCTGTCCTGTCCCTCCACACCCTTTCCCCAAGTCCTTCTCTATCTCTCTTGGAGGTCCTTCAGGCACTGGAAGAGGCTCTTCTCTTCTCCAGGCTGAACACCCCAGCTCTCTCAACCTGCATCCATAGCAGAGGTGTTCCTGCACTCCTGGGGATGTGGAGCACTGGGGTTGCAGGGGGCAAGTCCTGCCCAGAGGAGTTCTGCCTGCAGCATTCCTGGGACTTATGATTCTCCCCATCACAGCACTAGTGGGATTTTAAGCACGTGCTTGGCCGGATGGTGGCAGCTCCTTCTCCAAAGCCTTCAGAGATATCAAACCTAAATTCCCCTTAAATCCCCCAGCTTAGGAGGTGGGAAGAGCCAGGTGGGAAGTGCACAGTCCCTGCCTGGAGCTCCAGGTCAGCAGGGACATTCTGACCACCCCCAAGTCATGGTGCAGGACGAGGACAAAGCCCAGTGGGGACACATTGGCAGCAGCTCGAAGAAAGACCATAGGAACTAAAGTCACAAACAGAACTGGGTTTTATTATGAAATAACCCTGCCAGTACATAAGGAAGTTCTGTCTGCAAAATACATTTCCTGAGGAAAGTAGATCACAGTATTCGTTTTCACAGAATAACATGTAGCCTGCTATAACTTTCAATGTGACTCTTTATTATTTAAATATTAACAGTATTCCTTCACATAAACAAGTACTCAGTCATCACATAACCAACACACAAACGACAAAATAAATATACAACAAGAGCACAGTTCATTTTTTTTTCCCGACTTAAATATTAAATAAATAATAAATACAGAATTTTCATTTCCTGTTATCAGTGCCTGAAACAATATGAATGAAAAAGAAAAGAAAAACTGAAAAAGTCTCTCTTCCCCCCAGTGCCCCTGCCCCCGCAAAAAAACAAACCAAAAAATTATCAAAATGTCTCAGTTATAAAATATCTTTAAAAAAATTCCCATCATTAAAAGAATAAATAACAAAATATATAAAAAATAACTTGGTTGCATCAAAATTACAAGTAGGAGTTGTAGATAGGGTTTTTTTTCTTTTTTTTCTTTTTTTTTTGGAATATCATTTTTTATGGTCAAAGGTTTTAATTTTTAACTTTTTTTTTGCTTCTTTTTTCTTCATTTCTATGGTGCAGTGTCCAGTTTAAAATAAGTATAAAATTAATAAATAAAAAAGTTAAATAAATAGCAAAAAGTTAACATAAGGTGTTGTAAATATAAATTACATACATCTTGCCAAAATTAAATAATTTACAGGATAATTAAACTAACTACTTTTTTTTTCTTCTCTTTCTTCCAGTAAGTGCAATTTCTCTACTTTTAAATACTAACTGAATTGCAGTCACAATCAATTTGGACTCTATTTACATGTTAAGAATGTTGTGTTTTTAACACCTCAAATTTTATACCTTTTTTTTTTACCTTTTCTTTTCTATTTTTGCACTTGGAATGGGTTCTAAAGTAAGTGAACTCGTGGAGCCTGATCCTGCAAACACTTAATTATGGGAGCAAACCCACGCAGGCCAACTGCCCTATGGAACTCAACACGGGGGATGACTCCAATCAAGCCACTCATGGGCTTCCAGGCCGGATCCAGTGGCCATGGTAGTCACTAGGACTTTCCACTGACTTCTCCAAATTGTGAATTACACCCTAAATATCTACAGGATTTGGCTCGAAATGACACCACAGTCTTGCCTTTAGCTGGGGTCAACAAGATCCTCCCCAGTTCTGCCCACCCCATGGCCGGGAGGGATGCAGGATATGGGATGTGGGATGCCCCCACGCTGGGACCCCTCAGGGGGTTTTGCCTCACTGAAGTGTTTGGAGAAGGAAGCGAGCTCCGGATGGGAGCAAAGGTGAGGAGCAGCCCCGTGGGGTGACAGCTGGCCCTGGCCATGGAGCGGCTGCTGCAGAGCAGCGTTGCAAAGACATTCATAGAGTTGTTCTCTAAATGCACCGAGGGCTGCATGTACCCAGCTGCTTACAACTGCTTCTTTGGAAGAATTCCCAATACCTGAATCCTCTTTTTCTTTTCCATTTTTCCCTTTTTTTTTTGTTGCAGAATGGCGCTCGCACTGTGATTTCACGCAAATCCTAGAACACCAAACCAAACCGTCCTCATTGCCCTGTGGATACGTGTAAGAAATCAACTCCTGGTTCACGGTACATAAGCACTTTTCTGGCTATCAATTAACATCTCTCTTTTTGTTGGTTTTTGCTTCTTTTTGATTTGTTTTGTTTTGTTCATTGCAATCTCAACCGTTCTCTGGCATTGATGTATGATCTCTGGACTGGCAGTACTGCGCCACTGTAGGGATGATCACAATAATGAAAAGAACCAGAACTGTCATCAAACAGATTTCCAAAAAATCATATACACCGGACCATGACACATTAAAGAAATTCTTCTGTTTGAAATATCTGGAATTGGCCTATTCATAATAGCTACTCTCATATTTAAGACAGACAAAGGAATACTGTAGTTGCAAACTCCAAAAGCTTCCCTGAGAACCTTTTTTCCATTGCGCTTTCCACTGGAGATCCAGAACTGCTCTTCAGATTTCTTTCAGAAAATAAAAATAAGCTACTTTATAATACTTCAGAGTTCCCATGCCCAGTGGATATCTGAACACTTCACGGTTGGGAGGCCCAGCACAGGTTCAGATTTACAGGTAGCTTGCAGCTCCAGCACTTGTAGCAACATAGAACATAACTCATGTGTGAGTAGGTGATCTGGACATACGACCATAGACAACATGAGGGTTTAAGCCAGTCATACACTAGTCTTGGATCGGACAAGACCCTGTTCTTGTAACATTTTAACCCTTGGATCAACTCTGCAAGAGCACAGCAACTCATGAAAGATGCCTGCTCTTCACCTGCTACCAAGCCCCACAGCCTACTGGAGAATTTAACCTTCCATCCTGATCTACCTTGTGGTCCAGGTAGAAAAAAATCCCACTTTTCTCAAGAAGGTCCAAAGTTAAGTAAACGAGAACATTGAGTTCGATCAGTTCCATGTCTCAGAAATGGCCTCTTGGTTACATTTTGGTCCTTTTTTTTTTTTCTTTTTTTTCATTCATTAAACAAGTTTTGTAACTTGTAAACCTGAATACTTGGAGGGAAAGTTCCATCTTACAGTCTGTTTGCTTGCTGCTCTCCATCCCACGGCACTACACCTGGATGCCTTTGACGGCTTGCTTGATGCTCTCCAGCAGGTCCTTGTTCTCCGGGTTCTGGTAGCACTCCTGGTTAGTGTACATGTCTGTCAGCGTGTTCACATAGGCATCAAAGTTCTGCTCACTAATTGGTTCCTGCAGCCAAAAAAAAAAAGCCAAATAAAAGTGTTAGTAGAAGAGCAGGAAGCGAATGAGAGTCTTTGCAATAAACCTTCTGTGTATTTTAGTGCCCAGAGAAGTTGTGGCCTCTTGAAAGTGCTCAACGCCAGGCTTGGAGAAACCTGGTCTGGTGGAAGCTATCCCTACCCATGGCAGGGGGCTGGAACAAGGTGAGGTTTAAGGTCCCTTCTGACCCAAGCCATTCCATGATTCTCTGTATGTACAGACAGATAAAGGTCTCCCCATCGGAGCTTTTTTGTGTGCAGTGCTGCACCTACGGCAATCTCATCATCTCCCTGATCCCACCGGATCTTAACCAGGTCCTTAATTTTATGCACTGGCCTTGTGGAACTATTAACAGCATCAGGTTAAGTGTGTACAGGCAGCCTGACAGGCTGGAGGCTGAATTAAGGCATGGAAATGAAGGGCTGGAGGACGACAGGACTGCTGAAACATCACGGAGAGAACCAAAGTCAAAGTCAGGTCACCTTGGGCTCACAGCTGCCCAGCCCAGCTCTCTGCTGCAGTACAGCTTCTGCTTTTGAGGGGCATTGCAAATATCTAACTTGGGCTTAGCGGGGGAAAAGAGAGAGCAGGAAGAAAAAGAACGGGAATAAAATGAGCATACAAGTCTCATGGGCATCATTTAATTGGAGTTGCCTGAAACCTTGAAAAAATATTTGCTGAACAGTTTATTTGACCTTTATGTGTCAAATATTTTACAAAAAAGCTCTCAGCGAGTGGTTTTCTGCCAGTTAGGCAGCTGGGTGAATACTATCCAAAACTGCTCTGCTGGAGGATGGCTTCTCTCCAGCCAGCCTGAATTTAAATACAAACCCCAATGAAAAGGATTCCCAAAAAAAAAAGAAAAAGAAAAAAAAAAAAAAAGGATGGAAGAAAAAATAAATCAAAAGCTCGTTCCTCTGATCATTGCAATGGTCTTTATGAGTTGTAAGAGGACAGCTTTCTCAACAACACGAGCCCCACCTCCACACACCTGGTTTTGACAACAGTAATTACATTCCTGGGAATAGAGAGAAGGTAATTAATAGCCTTTTGTGGTTTTACTATTTTAATGCAGTCTTTTCATTTCTCAGTAACTCTATGGTAACATGCTGTGGGCTGTTAGACCTTGTTAAATTAAACAAAATACACTCTCTTTAAGAATGCTATTCTTTAGCTGCCAGCTATTCAAAACTGAATTGAAACTACCTGCATTATAATAGGAGCTCTAAGATCTTTCTGACGTTGAAATCCAATCCCTCCTGATCTCTGCTTGTGCTGTCTTAGCCTAAAAGGCACTGGGTGCCCTTGATAAAGTTTCCTATTTTGTGATAGTGCTTCCAGATGTAATGAGACAGAACAATAGATACAAAGGGAGATCAGCAGAAAATGACAACAAAAGGGAGATAAAATGCAAGCTTCAGAGATAAGGGAAAAGTACTGATCTTATAAAGGACACATAGGTGTACGGAAAGAAATTCTCCCACTCTTTAATTGTGAATAAGCCTTATCATGAATTGGGTTTGGCACAGCTCCCTCGGTGACGCCGGCTCGGGCCGAGCACTGTCGAAGTTTCTTACCATGTGCGGAAGGCGGATATTGGCAAGACTTTGGATGAGAGCCTGGCTCAACCCTGAGAGCTCCAGGAACAGGGCTTCATTTTGCTCCTCTATGATTTTGTTTTCCTCCTCAATGTTCTTCAGGTTCTTCTCCATGGTGGAGATCTGTGGAGCAAGGAGCATGGCAGGGTTACCAACCCTCACCAGTGGCACCCACCAACACCCTGCACCCCTGGGCTTGAATGCATGGACAAACCTGGGACTGGAGTTTCACCATGGCCGCTTCCATCTCTGAGTTGGACTCGTTCAGCTCACTGATCTCCTTGTTCAGCTGCTTGATCTCCTCATCGTTCTCCAGAACTGCGGGAGGGAAGGTCACGGGCAGTCAGCTAATGCTCTTGGGTAAAACAAAAGTGTTGGGCTTTCTGCTGAGCCCATCCTGCTGCACCATCCTCTCTAAACAGGACATACCTCTCACCTGCCTTTTTTCTTCTATTTTTTTTTTATAATTAATGTTTTTATCATCACAGTTCAATGATACTTGAACAGGTCAATATGCAAATGCAAAAGCAAAGGACAGCAGAGCAGTTGGAGTCCAACATATCCCCATACCCAGCAAGGTTGATTGTCCTTAACAACCAGGTCACTTTCTCCAATCCTGAGTTTGGAATGATGCCACTTAAAAAACTAATGCATGTCTTGATGAGAAATTACAAGGTCCATAAAATAAAGCAATAATTCTAGAGGAGGGCAGGTATTTATAGGTTCCAAACTATCTAAGTATTCAAGTTCAATGCCTGAAACTTGTCAAATACCACAGAAAGCTCAGTAATAGCACTGGAAATGCAAAGTGCCATTGCTAACAAAATTCCAGATCCAGAAATATCTCAGTATTAAAAGCCCTGAATAGGTGAAAATTGCTGAATGACTGCAAGGGATTTGTAAAAATGCCAGTGAATATATGAAGGGGAAAAAAATCTGAATTTCAGCATTACTTCTTTTGCCTTCTTTATTGTTGCTCCCTTAAAATATGTGACTCAAGGAGTGAGACTGGTACCATGCCACCACAAGCACCCAGAAAACCCAAGGAATGGGTGTCCTTGAAATCTGTGTCTAGATTTCAGCTGAAATCTCCCTAGTCTATTAAGAAAAAGATCCACAGGCTCAATACCCTGACACGCCTGCAAGGCAAAGGAGTGAAAAACCTTACCATCGCTGGTCTTGAACTTTGTGTTGAGAATTTCATCCCCTGAGAGTTTTCCTTTCTTCCCAGCAAAAGTAGCTCTTGGACACCCTGACAAACTGAAAAACAAGTAAAAATGGGTTTCATAAACTCTCAGTATTTATAGGTGCTTATGTTCCAGCATAAGAGCATGTGCCATTTGGTGGAATTCAAGCTGCGAGACAGTTCTTCTAAAAGCTTTTTATGGAACAGAGGAAATTGCTTTATGAATAATGCCACAAAACTCCCCATTTATAAAGTGAGAGCAATTTTCTTTAAGCAAAGATTAAAAACACATTGCTTCCTAAGAGAGTTGTGCCAGGTGAGGAGGGGGAGATGAGTCTGGTTCTCTTGGGCACCAGACTCCTATTTGTGGTGCTCAAGTTCTGTTCCAGCATGCAAATAGAGATTTAGATTAGAGGTTAGGAAGAAATTCTTCCCTGTGAGAGTGGTGAGGCCAGAGTTCCCCAGAGAAGCTGTGGCTGCCCCATCCCTGGAAGTGTCCAATGCCAGGCTGGACAGGGCTTAGAACAACCTGGGACAGAGCAAGGTGTCCCTGCCTGTGGCAGGAGGTTGGAGTGAGGTGATCTTTAAGGTCCCTTCCAACCCAAACCGTTCTGTGATTCTGTGAATATCAAAATAACCACACATTTTCTCTGTTCAGTAAACTTCAACCTGACTGAACTCAGCATCAAAAGCACCAGTTCTTGAGCCTTGCCTGAGGAGCTGAACACTGCTCAAGCAGCATCTTGGGGCAGGTAATCAGTCCACAGCAACATCATCACACACTGATTTGAACCCTGGGATTTACCTTCTGTGAGTGAGGAAGCTCCCGTTGGCATGGCCAGAACCATCACAGCCTGGGGTGGGGCAGGTTGGGCCTTCGTTCTTCAAGGACTTCCAGGAAAATGAGGAGCCGTTGAGGGATCCTTCCTTCTGCCTGCGGGCTGCCAGAGGGCACCCGGAGGCGCTCCGGTGAGACGCGTATTTGCCGCTGATGTGTCCCAGCCCAACACAGCCCGGAACCGGACACCTGGGCACAGGGAATCACCCCAAGTTACAGCACAGTAATCAAGAGGAAGGAACAAAAGGAAGGAATAAAAGCGTAAGGAAATTATTGAGGAGCAGGAATGAGGAAGCCTGGGAAGAGAGCATTTGCATTTGGGTCTCATCTGGAGTTTACAGGGGAGGTACTTGGTTGATGGAAATAGCAGATGGGAAATTAAGAGCTACGAACTGCTCCTTCAAAAGGGCCAAAGAGAATCAAGGAGAATTCTGCGGGAGGGAAGTCTGTGGAGGTCACATCACGTGAAGCAAAAGTAGGTCCCAATGGTGTCAGAAACCAGGTATTTGGTGCCTCACTGGGGACAAAAATGGCAGGTTGGGCTGCCTGACATGGGATCCTGATGTACCCCGAGGCTGACACTCACACTGAACCATCACACACGTACTGCTGGCTCTGCCCGGTGTCGCTGCTGATGAACCCAGACTCATCGCTTATCACCTTCCACTAGCACAGTCAACACAATGTAGGAGCACTGTCTGTGCCCTAGGGGACACAGCCCTCCCCAGGAGCCAGTTCCTGAGCCAGGAGCTGTTCAGGCTGTGCACAAAGAGCTGCAGCCCTGTTCCTGCCAGGAGGGCGTCCGAGGAGTTTCTGAGCCTGCACCCTGTCAGACAGGACAAGTCACTGGGCCATCACTCAGCCTGCAGCCACGGCATGGCCTCGCTTGCCTCCTCCTCCTCCTCCTGGCTCACATCCTGCCTCTGGGGAGATCAACCCACGCTCACAAGGGGATAAAGTGGGAATTATCATCGAGGCAGCACACGAGCCCTGCCACTGCCAGACTTCTGCCTCCTTATTGCCAGTTGAAACACACAGGAACTGTGAGGAGCCTCGTGGAAGCACCAACACAACTTGTGCTGCTGCCAAGCACACGAGTGGCTCTCTAAAAGGCACCTCTTTCCTCCCTCCTCACCTAATGGCATTCTCCCTAAATCCAGCCATCCCACAAGCCCCATGTATCTATCAGGGTTTCTGCTGGGGTTCGCATTTGTTTTAAAAATGCTTGTCAATTATAAATACAGTTAAAAGTTTATTACTCAAGGGAGGTTACTCAAAAATAGGGGAGGTGGAAGGAGGTAAGAAATGACAAAAACAATCTCCATATCCTCAGTTTGGGAGCAATTAGGGACTTTGAGGCTCCCCAGCAAAAACATTCGCGGAGCTGCTCCTGAAAATCGCAAGCTGTGTTTCACCGCAGAAATTATTGCCCTGATTGTTTACATTCCACACAAAAGGGAGATGACAGCAAAGGGGGGGGGCCTACACCCAGCCTTTTCCCAAGATAATTTGAAAAATGCTGATCTCGATTTTAATCAGCTGCAAATGCAGCACAATTCACTTATAATATCCCTGCCAGCAGGATCCTCAGTAAATTCATAACATCATTGCTTTTATATGATCACGAGCAAATTACTGAATCCTCAGGAGGAAAAGGAGAAGGGGGAGAGGGGGGAAGAGCAAGAGAGAAAGAGACAAACCCCAGCATTTCATATGCAGCCATTACGGCCCAGCCATTACATATTTTACACCGTTAATTTAACTTTTATTACACTTTCATTGTTAAAAAATAAACCAGAGCCTTATTCTGCAAAACATCTGTCTTGGACATCTTTTAAATTATTTTTTTTTACAATATTATTATTTAGTGGGAGCACCAGTAGCATTTGATCAATTGGACACCTGTGGGTGCTTCCGCTCTGTGGGCTCGCTGAAGGTTGAGGCGATCTGTTCAATCACGTCTGCAGCAAATTACTTGAAGGATGAACAGCAGAAACAACAGGCACTAAATGACTTTCTCCTCGGTGACGATGTGCAAAACTCGGCCGGGTTCCAAGCGGAGCTCGGTGCAGACGGAGGAAGGATTTAGAGCCAAAGCTCCTTAACGTAAACCCACACCGGGCGCACCTTGCCGTGGGTGGTGGAACAAACACTTCCACAGGCTGGGGGAAGGCACCAGCCAGGGATTGTTGTGCCACGTTGTCTTGCACATCTCAGAGGAGCTTCTGTTCCTCCTGGGTGTACTGGAAGAGGAGGGGTTGGTGCCTGGGCCATGGGATGTTAGGGAATGCCTTCACCTCCTGTTGCCACAGAGACCCTCACAGCCCATCCCACACTTCCTGCACCCATGTCCATGGTCCCACGAGGCCTCTCTGGGGGTGGATGACATTAGGTTTCTAGGAGTTAGAAAATCCTCCAACGCCATTTGGAGCCTGGAATCTAGAGAATCTATGGATGCCCCCCCGCCCGAAGTGTTTAAGGCCAGACTGGATGGGCCTTTGAGAAATCTGCTCTAGTGGAAGGTGTCCCACCCCATGGCAGGGGGTTGGAATGAGGTGAGATTTAAGATCCCTTCCAACCCAAACAATTATATGATTTCTTGCCATTTTATCTTCCCAGTGTTTGCATCTTTAGGGTGGGCTAGGAGAAACCCAACCCCTGGTGAGGATGCTGGTGGGGACCCTCACTCTGCTGTGGCTGTCCTGCCAGCCCATCCCATGCTCCTACACAAGGCCCAGCTGAACCATAACAAAACAGCCACACAAAAACCCCTTTTCTTCTTGCACTGGGAAGTGATTTCTGTGCAGAGAAACCACACTGGGGAAACTGCTTGGCACATTCCTGCCCTGTCCTGCCCTGAATGGGGAAGGCACAAATGAGCAAAACCACAGCTTCCCCAGCTCCACAGGGCACGTGTCCCTGGGGAAACCATGCAGAGGGGTGACCTCCCAGCTGGGGGCTCCAACCATGGTGAGAGCAAAGGTACAACAGCCAGCACTTGCACAACACCAGTCTGCTCCTTGTCCTTTCCTTCCCTGTGTCACTGGTTAATGGCACAGCATTGCAACACCACCAGCAATTCAGTGTATCTGAGCCAAAAGAGGCTTTTTTCCCACAAATTCACAAGTAGGTTGCTTAATTTTTAATAAAGTCTCCTAAATCCTGCTAATTATCACACGGCTCATTTAACTGGGAGGCTTTCCTTCCTGTAGACTGAGGAGGAAGAACAGAGCAGATGGCTCAAATATCATCTTTTTCTGAAAGGTTCTTCCCCCCCAGTGGGCACATCCCGGCTTCCCACAGACCCCACAGGGTTCTTCCATACCCACTGGGTCCTGCTTTGGCTCAGCCTCTGCTCCAGGCCAAAACCTGAGCACATGGAGATATCCACCTCTGATCCTCTGTGAGGGCAAGACCTGCCCTGGGGCTAAAATAAGTAAAAAAAGATCCATTTGGAGACAGTGTGCTGAGCCAACGGGGTTTGAACAGATATGCCAGCGCTCAGGGGCAACCAGAAACTCTTGGAGGGGGTTGATAATTTTTTCCATGTTTCTTTTTACCCCCTTCCACCTGCACTTGCTGGGTGAGTGGACAGGCTCCAGAAAGGCTGGAAATGCTCTGAGGTAACAATAAAAAATAGGGTCCTGGAGTCAGTGTTGCCTTTGATGCCCTATAGGTGTGTAAGGAGATATAGATCCAGACCCCACGTGCTGAGCCTGTGATGCTCAGACTTGCTAAAAGTCAGGACAAATGGATTTCACAGCTCATGAAAACTCCTGAGGTGGACTAAGCGATTTCAAATCTCTATTCCCCGCAGGAATAAACCCCCTGGGATGTTTTGAAAACTTCAGCCTGAGGCAGCAGAGAAAGGTTTTTTCAGTTCACTTCAAATATTCTGCCCTGGCAAAGACTCTACAAAACACAGTTTATTCAGGGTTACCAGGTCCTGACCCAGCTCAGAGCTGGGTAGTTTCTACTTCTGTGTTCCTGGCACTGGAGCCAGTCCATCAGCCCTTGCCTGCCCATTGCTTCCCCAAAACCTGCAATGTTTGGCTTGACGTGGGGTTTTACCTTCATTTACAACACTGGTGTGATTTTTCTGGAATTATATAAAGTACAGCTAGCAGAGAGGGCCCTACCAGCCTACCTTTCACATCTGCAGGAACAAATAAGAAAAAATAGAGCATTACCCCACCACCACCCAATTTTTCCATCAAATCTCAGAACTGCAACACCAAAACACAGCAAAGAGCTTCAGTAGAGGATGCTCAAAGCAGCGTGACTGAGGAGGGATGTGAGGTGGGTGCTGATCTCCCACGTAAATCTGTGTGAGGCAAAGGGCATGGAGTGACAAGCTTTGTTCAGGAGTTATTTTCCAGACTTACTTCATCAGCTCTGGGTCTTCTTTATCATCCTTTGTCGGGGTAATCTTGATCCCACTTTTCTTGGCACGAGGGCAGCCTGACAGACTGTGGTTAAAAAGAGAAGAAAGGCCTGTCTCACTGGCAGAATCCCTGCATTTGCTATTCCCTCGCTTCAGTCATCTTTCCCTTGAATTTGGCACAGTGTTTTTGATCTCTCTCGTTTTGCAGCTTCACATCACGAGGAGAAGTCAGAAGGAAAAAAAAATAGTAAAAAATTGAGGGAGATGGACAGTAATTAATGGTGTCTAGATAAGAAGATATCTGCTAACAGCCTGCAATGTTTAATGGAATTGTTGGAACAGAAGGCTCAGATCTCTGCTATTAATGTTCTAAAGCGATAATAGAAGTCGTAAATAGGTAGCAATATTAACAGGAACATTGCATCAGCTAAAATCTGACCCTTTGTCTTTTATTCTGTTGAAAGGAGCTTCTAATCAGATGCTGGAAACATCAGAAAAAAAAAGAGAAGTCAGATTAAAGAGATGAAAATAGGCTTCAGTTGTCAGTAACATTAATGTTTTATTCAGAACTTTACAACTCTGCCCACTGCAGGGGAAAAAAAAAAAAAAAAAAAGGAAAGAAAGCAACACAGAAAGAGGGAGAGAGAAAATAATTTAAGGGAGATCTTACCTTCTATGCGATGCATAATTTCCTGTTATGTGACCAGAGCCATCACAACCAGGAGTAGGGCACCTGCGGAGGCAAGGGAGGCTCGGATTAGCCTGGGGATGTGAGCAGGGGATTGACACTCTGTGACAGCTCTTTTCAAAGAGAAATCTGGGCACTGTCAACACAGGAGCAGGCTTTTCCTTCCTGCGCCTTCTGCCTCTGTAAGGACAAGATTTGGTCTGTAATACCCGTGGTACGGAAGTCAGTGCATCACTGCATGATGTGGTGTTGGAGAGGAACATCTGTGGAATGTTGGGAGCACAGTGAGTGGCTGCTCTCCCATGAGGGACTCAGGTCCCAGCCTCTGTCCCCAGTCTTGTGAAGGGGACAGCTCAGGAGCAGATAATGAGCTAAAAAATCCCTCCAGGACAATGTTTGTCATCTTGAGGAAGCCATAAGGAGACAGCAGGGGCCATCCAGGGCCAGCAGGATGGACCCAAGCAGAGACAAGAAACCAGAAAAACACCCTACAGATCTGGACAGCAGGGCCCCATGGCCACCACCAAGAAGAAGCCCAGCAGAAGGTCTTGGCTCAGTTCCAGGTGACTTTGGGGGCATAATCTCAGTGAGGGCAAATGGGCAGCCCATGGCAGAAGGGTCCTCAGAGTGCAAAACTGGCTGGTGCTTTTGAGGGAAAATGATGAAGGAAGAGGTGGGAAAAGGTTAGGTTATCCCTGGGTCCTGTCCTTCCACAACACCATGGGCAGGCGACAGAGGGTCAGCAGGGGGACAGCCCGTGAGGGGCTTCGGGCTGGGGATCACTGGGTCACCACACAGGTGTACCAGCAGCTTTTGGTGCAGAATCTGCCCCTCAGTCCTCAGCCACTGCGTTACAAAGTGACCTTTGAAGGTGTGGCCGTGGCCGTGGGGTTCCAGGTGAGCATCCAGCAAAGGCTCGAGAACGCTTCTGTGATCACCCAAACCTGCACAAAGGCTGGTGGGGGCTGCGAGCCCACCCAGCGGCACGAAGATAATGGCCCGAGTTAAGCACCACATCATTAAGGGCTCAGAGAGGGAACGGCGAGGGGATGTGAAGTACCACGAGCACAAAGATCTGTTCCCAATGCTGTAGGTGACGCGGCGGACATAAAAGTTGTCATGGGGACAAGGAAGAGAGGCGAGGAGTGTTTGCAGAGGATGTGCACGCCAGCCTGCCAATTAGCCAGGGCTTTTTGAGTCAAGTGATTAGGGCCGGGGGAGGGGGTGTGGGGAGGAAATCCACGATGCTCAGCTGCTCCTTCCGAGCAGAGCGAGCAAGGCTCAGGGCACATCCACGAGCTTGCAGAGCACCCGGTCTCCTCTTCCTCCATCCCTATTTTTAAAGCTACCGGTGCCTGGTGGGGATGACTGGTTGGTACCTGCAGCAGGGCAGGGGTCGGTGTCTCTCGGACATGCCAGTGAAATGATGGGCAACGTGGTGGTGCACGGGCAGCCCCTGGTGTCAGTGCCCTTGGGAAGGCAAGATGCTTTCCCAAAGGTTGGACAGGGCTCTGAGCAGCCTGAGGTAGCTGAAGGTGTCCCTGCTCACTTGCAGGGGATCGGACTCGATGGCCTTTAAGGTCCCTTCCAACCCAAACTATTCTGTGATTCTATGCTGGTGCTCTGGCCCCGAGAGTCAGTGGAGCAATGGTTTCCACAGGTGACTTTAGTTTGCCAGCTTGGAAAACAGCTTTTTTAAAGTCTTCTTTTTTTGTTCAGAAAATATCAAAACTCTCCTCTTTGCAGCATCTCTGAGGGAGACTTTGGCATTTGCAGGTCTCCGAATAATCTCCACTGGTAAAAAAAATTGGTACCTCACCTTGGGTAGGAGAGCAAGAACATATCCTGGACTCACAGGGGTAACAGGGAGGCTCAGAGCCAGGAAAACATAAGTGCACATAGGTCTGATGCAGTAAGAGCAGGGACACATCCAGCAGGACCTCAATGAGGGTGCAAATTCTTCAACTCATTCAGAAATTACAGGTTTGGGAGATGACTGTGGTATTTCCCAGCTCTACACTGTTACAGTAGAAAGCAAAACTATTTCTCTGTTGTTCTATCTTCAGGGTGGGAGGAAATTATGAAAACATTAACACCGAACACTTTCTTCCTTTCAGGACTTTTAAAGAGGAGAGAGAAGTAATTTGATTTTTATTTTTAATTATCTGGAGACAAATCATACCAACAGTGACCTTTTATTGCATGTTCCAGCCTGGAGCTATTTTTTTTATATCAGCGATATTAACCCCTGAAATAGAATTTATAATAGAAACACTGACATGGTCTTATCTGGAGTTGTGAAAAGCTATGACTGTGCAATCAATAGTATCTCAAAATCCCTTCCTTCTTCCTCTGCTCCCATCCTCACCAGGACATAGAAAAAAGTAGTATTTGAGGAAATAATATTAACAAGCCTTTTTTGGGCCAGAAGTCTCCCATTTTCCACAGTATTTTGATAAAAACCACTGACATTGTATGCCAGAGGGGAACAGGGGATGCTGCACAGCAAGGCTGGACACGATGCTTGGTCTCAGGGATGAGCCTGTTTGCTTCTTGTCTGGCCCTTGCTGGAAGTGGCCACTACTCCTGAGAGCTTTTGATATCTTTAACACTAATTGTTTGATCACTTGGCTATTCTTTCAAGCTGTTGGAGAAACACCAGTTCAGCAAAGCTCTCTTAAGAGGTCCTTTCAAAACGTGTATCGTCTATGGTGTGTGATTAAGTGTACTTAGCACTAATCACAGCAGCCCTTGCCATCCACCAGCATATTCTATTAATATCAACTAATCCTGCCACCTCTTCCACCTCTGTGATAAGGAGCAGGTTAACAAACACTTTTCCTGGCACCAGCTCCACGTTGGTGGTGGGGCACAGAGGAGTCCAGGCGCCACCATAGAGGGATTTGGGACTTTTCCAATGACCTTAGTGACCAGTCGGGATCCCACTGACTCACCTACGGCTCCAGAAATCCCTGGTTGCACACAGGACACAGCACATTTGGATTTTTTAAGCCTATGCAATGTGAAGCCCTTCATGAGGTTTAACTCTCAGTGGAGGCTCCTCAGCTGTAGTTATGGTATCTAATTCGTAACTAATGTGTCTAAATGATCCAAAACCTGGATTCAGCAAAGTGGGGAACTCAGAGGAGACTCAGCCTGCAAGGATAGTCTGGGCCCATGAAAGTGATGATGAAAAAAATTCACAATCAGCTTTACCCCGGAGATGCAGATTGGGTAGAGAGGGTTGGGGTCTCCCCAGTGTCCCAAGTAAATACAATTTCACCTTTCTTTAGGGAAGGCACCCTAAGAGAGCATTTGGAAGAGCCACCTGTGAAGAATAAGCTCCTACTGAAAAGGAGGAGTTTGGAGGAGACAGCAGCAAAGCTGAATACAGGATTTAGAGGAAGATTCCTGAATGAAAATGTCAAAACCAGGTTCCTCCCCTCAGGAGCAGCAATGGAAATGGGGAAGTTTGAATTTCCATGAGCCCTTGCCCACTGGCTCAGGATCTGGCCTCACCATGCTTTTGCTTTTCATTCCCCCACAAACCATGGAAATGAAGAGGAACCTCTCTCACTGCATCCCGAACAGCCCTTAAAATGTAGCATTAAAAATAGCACCCCAGGTTCTCCAAAAGAGTTGGCTTGGCTGTGTGCTGGTGGTGACTTCCCAGCTGTGTCTCTAGCCAAAAATAAATCCAGGCTTTGGATTATTTGAGATGGACAAAAATGTTAAATGAAAAGGGTTATGGCCCAAACTAGGCAACAAGAGCTTGGGAAAAGATGCCAAGTGGCAAAGAAAATAACATGTCTACAGTGCCCAGAGGAAAGCTGCCAGGTGTCCAGGTTATTTCCAATCATTGCCATCAGCCCCCTCCCCAAAATTATCCTTTCTCTATGCCATTGCCTCTTCAATGCAGCATCTGGAAGCTGGACTCCACCAGAGCTCCTCGGAGGCAGGTTTTGATCAGCTCTTTGAAAGGAGAAGGGAGGGGATGGAAAAGCAAAAGCAGAGCAAGAAGTGGGGGGGCAGGAAGGGAGAAGAGAGAAAAAAAGGGTGGAAATAAAGAAAAAAAAGGAGTTCCAAGTTGAGCGCAAACATACTTGAGGTCAGCAGAGTGGGCAGCCATGAGGTTTCTGAGGCTCTTGTCAGCAAGAGGACAACCAGAAAGGCTGAAAGAGAAGAGATGGAATATCTGGATAAGCAAAAAAAAAAAAAAAAAGAAAAAGGAAAAAGAAAAAGGGCTGGGGCATGGGGAGGGAGAGGGGCAACAGAAGGGGGGAGGAAACGGAACCAAACTATCCACATGGTCACAAACTATACCAAAAGAAAAAAAAAGTTGTCTTTAGAGTTCAAACCATGAAAAGAATGTCGACCCACCTGCGGTGAGAGGCATAGTTCCCCGTTATGTGTCCGCTGCCATCACAGCCTGGGGTTGGGCAACTGGGCAACAACAAAAACAAAGAGCATAAGTGTGGGAAAGGAATTGATTCCCCAAGACCCACGGGTGGGCAAAACCAGCAGAGCCCCCTCAGGGTCTGTCTGGGGGGGTCTTAGTCCAGCCCTGCTGCCTGACTCCTTACACCAGTCCCATCCATCAGACCTTGTGTGTTTCTGTTTGCATGAATATAAACCATCTGTTTCCCTTTCAGCTCCCCTTCCTCCCCTTTTACTTCTAAAAGACCATAAGGATCCTAAAAACACATTTTGAAAAAAAAAATTGAGAAAAATTGTGTCAAAGGCAAAGAAAGTGTTTAAAAGCCGTAGTTGCTGGGAGGGCTGGGTGGCAGTGGGGGACTGGCAGCAGCCTGCTGGGTGGCATGGCCTGACAGACGTGGCCACCCCTGGTGGCTGCTGCCAGGTTGGATGATTCCTGCAATACTGAAGCTCTGGCCGCAGGAATCATCTTGTTCAGATTTCACATCTGAATGAGGTCCTTCAGATTTCAGCTTCCTGAAATGATTTTTTTTTTTTTTGTTCCTCCCAACCCTTACAGCTGCAAAGAAAAGCTTGCAAACACTGTTTGCTGCAGAAAGGGAATGACAGTAACCTCTGGCTGTGCCTGGGGGTGATGGGAAGATACAGGTGAGGAGCACCTGCCTGGAAGTGGCCCAAGAACTGCACCCAGACACAGAGCATCAGACACAGCAGGCGAGTCTGCTCCTGAGTTAACTACAGGTAATTCATTACAGCCCTTGGGCCAGAGAGGAACAAGGATATTAAACGGGGAGGGAAGGCTCAGGGCTGCCCACTACACCATTTATTTATTCCAGGGCTGTTTCTATTTAGGAAATTTCTCTACCATCACAATAAAATTAAAGCACAGGAGGACTTCAGGGCTCTACCTCAGAAATTGCTGTTCACATCACTGGTGGGTTTTAAAAAACCCTTTACAGCTTTGTGTAGGGCAGCTGGTCTGAGCCTTGCTCATTTAGGGAAGATGCTGCTGCTGCTCTGCCCCCACAGATCTCCTCCCTGCCTGGCTGCTCCCTCAGCCTCCTGCCTGCAGATGAGGGGTGATTTGGATTAGATCGGCAAAACGGTGCCCACCGGCTCTCCCTGCGTAATGTGTGGGAGGGTCAGATGCACAGGAAAGGAGCCAGGAACAGCTGGGATGCCTGGAAACCTCCCCATCACTACCTCCAGGCTGATCCCAACATGCTGTTAGACCAGAGCCAGGCCCAAGCTGCCGTGTTTGGCTCAAACTCTTAAACATGAACCATTCCTGTGGGAATCAGTGTGGATGCAGAGCCACACTCCATCTGATAGGGCAGATGTGGGTCTGTACTTCCAGCCACACAACGGACAGACAGATGTGAGCTGGGTCAAGGTCTCTCTCCAGTGCAAAATGCAACACAACAGCAAACTTGCTGCAGCTTCAGGTCCCACTTTGTGACCCTGCAGTATCACAATGCTGGGACCCATTGCTCTAAGCCAACAAATCCTGTCTTCTTGTGTTCAACACCCCATTCAAGAAGGTGCTGAGGTCCCTTGGGTGATCTTGGCTGCGCAGCACCAGCCAGTGTCCCAAACAATCAGGACATTGGGTAGGCACCATCACTGTGCCAGAAACACTCTTGCTGGAAAACATCAGGAAAAACTGGCCCTGAAAGGAGTTTCCCACAACCCTGTCCATGAATCCCAAGAGCACCAAGCTCTCAGGTTGCCTTCATCACTGCAAACTAAGGCCACATAGGAACATACTTTGCCTCATTGATCAGCAGTTGTAGGAGGATGAGTAAGATCAATCACAGTAAGAAGGGGAATTACAGTTCTTATTTTTAAAATGCGTTTACTAATTTTGTTTCCTAGCATCCTGGCTAAGTACCTATTAATAGATTTTGGAGGAAGAAACTAGAAGGCAGGACTCACGTGAGCAGCTCTTTCTTGATGTCCTTTGAGAGGAATTTCAGCTTGAAGTTGGTTAAAGTAACTTCACCTGGGTATTTTCTCTCTTCAAAGTTCTCCTCTGACACTTCTTGCTCATCAGCTTCCGAGGAGGCAAAAGAGTGAGCAGCAGGCTCTGACTGCAAGGAAAGGGGCAGAGTTGTGGTGGGGTCACTGCTGCTGAGCTGTGGTGGGAAAGGATCCCAAGTTCATCCCAGCTGAGGGTTAGTGCACCATTGCCAACATTCCTGAGCCCCCTGCAAGCACCTCACAATCACCCAGAGATCCAACAGCCTGTAATTTCCTGGGGTTTTAGTAGAAATGGGTAAAACATGTCTGTACAGGGATTTACACGTGGCTTTCCCAAGGTCTTGAAGGGATGAAGCTCTGTGCAATCCCCTCACACTATTCCTCAACAGCCTCCCCATGGGCAGAGGCAGGTGATGCTCCCAGAGCCGGGCACCTCAGCCCAGCTGGGGGGTCATGGCTGGGTTCCCCACCTGCGGGATTAATGTCAGTGCCATGCAGGGCTGTAGCTGCTAATGGCAGATATAAATCATCCCAGGAAACATCACCAGGAGCAGCACTGCTGCAAGAGAGCTGACAGGATTTACAACAAAGAAAGCCTTGCAGACACAGGGCAAGGGAAGTGGTGGGTTCTTCCTTCGCAAGGGCATCCCAACAGATCCAAGAGCAATTGCTTCCTGCCTGGTTTGCCCTGGCTGATACCTGATAGGACTGACAAAGCTAGGAATATTTCTTTCCTTGGCTCAAAGGACAAACTGGGGGTTCTGTGGGAAATTGGACAACTCTGCAGGCAAACATGGCATTCAACATCCCATGAGTTGTTATTCAAGCATCAAGAGCCACTGCTCACCTCCTCTGGCTCCTCTTCCCGCTGACGGTTTGGTTTAGTGTAGTCAATGGGCCCATCCCATTCATCCTGGCGGGAGGTCTGGCTGGACTGGGGGGAGGTCATGGTGCTGCTCGTGGCACTGGTGCTGTTTTGGCGCTGGGACACATCTGGGGACTTCATGCTGGGACTACTGCTGCAGCTGCTGCTGCTGGGGAAGGTGCTCTCCCGTTTGCGGTGTTTGTTCATACTCAAGTCCAGAGTCCCGTTTTCATCCACCTCAATGTCCATGGACTGAAAAGTTGGAAACAAACCCAATGTTAGCAGCTGCCAGAAATTCCCCATGGAAGTCTTGCCTCTGTTTGTCTTCTGCAGTGCATCAGGCAGGTTTTCATGTTGCATCCTCTCCACAGTCAGGTAGGAGGAACTGAATAACAAGGGTTGCTCTTCCTAAATATTTCAGGAACATGTCATGCAAAGGCACGCCTCTACTACCAGCAGTGTGGCATTTTGACTCAGTTGATTGAACACAGGCATCTAGTGCCACTTAGGATGCCTCATGGCATCCAAAACATCTGCCCAAGGTTGGGAGTGCTCCATGGGACTTCTGGAGAACCTGTGTTCCTCTGAAAAATAGGTGGAGGTCAGACTGGACAAAACTGGGGAATCTTAAATGGCATCAGATACAGATCAGGGAACAACTGAAACCAGCTCTGAGAATCATAGAATTACAGAATTGTTTGGGTTGGAAAAGCCCTCTGAGATCATGAAGTCTAAACATTCACCCACAGCATTGCCAAGCCTGTCACTAAACCATGTCCCCAGGTGCCACATACACATGTCCTTCAAATCCTTCCAGGGATGGTGACTCCACCACTGCCCTGGACAGCCAGTTCCAGGGCTTGACCATCATCATAAATCATAAACTTTTCCTAATATCCAATCTCAGCCTGAGACTTGGCTTGGGATTGATGCTCATCTCACGTGGCTAATTTGAACCACGAGGCACCTCCACATCACCCTAAGAGCTGAGATTCTCTCCTCCAAACCCAAAGCGGGAAGCCAAAGGGGGATTTTGTACGAGTGCCTGCATTCCTTCTATATTTAAAAAAACAAAATGAAAGGAAGGGTAAACCAAGATATTTCTCCCATCCCAAACTTCAAGCCTGGCCCCTGGGCAGTAGTGCCTGGGCACATTCACCCACCTTGCTGGGGGCCTCTTGCTGCTTGGTGCTGAGATTCTCGGGCATCTCCCAGCAGCGGGTGGAGAGGTTGAGGATGGCGGTGGCCGCCATGTGCGCAGCCTCAGCGTCATGGGAGTAGTCAAAGCCTGTGGAGGAAGATGAAGTGCTCTTCACGTAACTGCTGGAGGGGCTGTGGCTGGGGGAAGAGGCCTTTGGAAAAGGTTTGGCTGGAATAAAAAGAGAAGGAACAACACAAGGCTAATGTATAAGCGGCATGAGCAGCAGGGAAAGGTTAAGTCAGTGTGACGCGGTTAATGTATGCACAGTTCCTGGGGTTATTCCCGATCCAAGGGCTGGTTTGTTGCCTGGGACGTGCAACAGGAGCAGTGCTGGCTGCAGCTTGTGCTTGGTGTGAAAGGTTAATTCATTAACTGACTCTGCCATCAATACCCAAAACACAAGTGCTTCTCTTCATTAGACCTGCTCCTTCAGTGGAAGCAGTTAAAGGAGAAAGCTTAGAGAAGCTTGCTGGCTCTTTTTTTATTCTTCTCTTTCTTTCCATAATTTATCTGCAGGGCTGCCTTACAGGGAGATTTCTAGTTGCATGTTTGGAAACTTAAAATTTATAAAATTACATTAATAGAAAAAACGTGGTCATAAAATATGAGCTTCCAAGGATGACACTGGTGAAATATGGATTTTCTGACAGCTGACATATCATTTAAATATGTCAGAGTAACAGGATTTATTACATAGCTGCGCACTGCTCCCGTATGTCACAGCAGCAGCAGTGCCAGCCTGGAAATGCAATTTTTCTTCATACCCTGTGAAATGAAAGGTTTTCTCAGGGTGGATGCACAATAAAACTTTCCCTAATAATAACTAATAATTCCCTGTTAATAAAACTTGAAGCTGGTCCCATTTAGAGGCCCTCAGTATTTTCAGTGGGTGCAAACGGACATCATTTGATTTAGAACAGCCCCAGGATTGTATTCTGAATGAATTATCGAAACCTTCGAATTCTTAATTCATTCCACCGTGCTCTTTCTGGGGGAAACCATCTCCCCTTTAGTGGGAGGCTCACCCAGGGAAACTCATAAGCTTCAGCCTGATCATGGCAAAGCAAAGCCAACCTCAGCTGATGCAGCCGCAAAGTGATTTCATTATTCCCATTACAAACTTGTAATATAAGACACTATAAAATACTAATCTTCCCCAGCACTGCTTTCTTCCTCGTTGCGTGTGTGTATAATGCATATTGACATTAATGGGAGTTATGCACACACATGCGGGGGAATATAAATCCCTCTGGATGAAGATCTCTTTAAAATAAGTTCTCAGCAAAAGGAGCAGATTTCCCTGCTATGATTGGTGATCATATTCATCTTGTCGCTTTGATTAACTCATTGGAGGTTTGGCCACATGGTTATTCTTGTGTCTGGCTGCTTGTTTTCCTGTCCAGTTTAATCCATGTCTTCGAGGCGGGGTGCAAGTATCCGCCAACCCAACCTGACAATATCCAGGATCGGGAGATGCCAATTTCAATTTCACACCGTAGGCTCAGCGATGCTTTTCCATCTCATAAGTATTTCTATCACTAATAGACTCGCAATCAGCAAATTAGTGAAATAAGTGATGAGAAAAAATAGAAAGGATTATCCTAGTGGGTCTGCTGGAATTATTTTTGTCAGTACAATTACCCTGAAAATTCTTTGCTAATATTGCAAATAACACAATCTATTCAGTGAGAGAATCACTTGTACTGGGAAACAAATTACTTTTCCATCAGCCCTAACCCAGGATGACAGTGGCAGTTGTGCTCTCTGGCCTCCATCCAATTTCATTGTCTGATCCTGTACAGATTTAGTACTGTAATAAAGGGCGCTCCCATTGTAGTGCAACAACCAGGATGCTTTCAAGTACGAGCACTTTTTTAGAGAGCAGCTGCATCAGGATTAAACAGGATTGTGGAAGTGGGATTAGCCAGACAGAAAGCCCTCTTGAGGCTGCTGACTTCTACAGACTGGGCTCCTAAATAATTTTTTTACCCCCTCAGAAAAATGTCTTGAGGTGCACAGTTGGCATCAAATAACACGTTTGCATGGGCTGTGTCCCCATGCAGTGTCCCTCTTGCCCCTGGTAGCCTGGCCCCTCAGAGTTTATTCATTTTCACCCAGAGTTATAACCAGTGCAAGGTCCTCAGAACAGAGCAGAGATGGGTGGCTACGACAGGAAAGAGCTGGAAGATAGAGGTGGGTGATCGATAGGTAGAGCTGGAGAGCAGAGCACAGCAGGGAAGACAAATGGGGGGAGTGGGTCATATATAAGATGGAAGAGAAGAAAACTGTAATCCATTTAGCCAGATGAGGAAAGCCAGATCAATAGATATGAGCTGCAAAGCAACAGGGACCAACTGAGGACAGCTGTGTAACTTATCCCACCTCGAGACATCACTCAGATTAGTGTTCCCACCACAGTTCTTCCCAAAGCTGAAGTCAAAGAGACTCTCCTCCAAACAAAGCTTTCCCAGCAGCCACTGACTCCCCTCACCATCAAAGGTGCCCACCTTGGGACCCATCTCCCCCTCCCCATCCCAGGAGGGTCCAGCAGCTCAGACCCAAGACTCTCCCATCACCCCAAAGCCACGATCCCAAGAGCCTCACAACACCGAGAAAGGCAGAAAATGCAAAAACCGAGTCCATCTCTGCTCCCAACTTACATTTAAAGGCTTTAGGTGAGGTTTCGCTAGTCTGAATCTTTGGGGCAAGCATGCGTTTGCCAAAAACCTGAGCATCAAAACTTGCATAATCGAAGGTGACCTTGGAGTACTTCTCCAGCTCCTTGGCCAGGTTGGCCCGGGGGGTTGCTGGGACCATGTTGGGCCGGTAGCTTCCATACTGAGGGATCTCCAGTTGCTTCACAAAGCACATAGGCCTGAGGATGAAACAATGAACAGCAATTATTTCTCTTTTCCTTGACAAGGTGACTGTTGAGAGGGGACCAGACACGATGGGGGTGCAGCTGCACCTTGTTCCTGAGGGCTTACTGGGGACAAGGAGGCAGTGACAGCCCTTTTGCTCTCCCTCAGTGAGTCTGCATCAGGTTTGGATCTCTCAGACTCCAGTTTTATTTTTTCTATCATTTTTTACCTTCTTTTCTTTTTTCCTCTTTTTAAGCAAAACACGGAGGTGTCAGCCTCATCCAACACAATGTTCTTGCAGGCTGTCGTGGTGTGGCAGCATTTTCCAGAAGAGAACAAGCTTGGGCATCACTCCCTCACGGGACCCATGACACAGGGTGGCACACAAAGGCCTGAGGACCCCAGTTCAGCTCGGCCCCTGCTGCAGGTTCATTGCAGGGGCGCCAGGGCCTCTCCCCTGCCTGCAGCCCCTCCTAGAGACTGGCTGCTGCAGGGCTGCCTATCATGAATCAATTTGTCTTGCATATAAATTATATATAAATGGCCTATTGTTATTCTCCTTCCCGTGACCTCTTTCCACCAGAGAGTCCTTGGAGCGGGAGCTCCTTGGAGCATGGACCGTCCTCGTGATGCGCTCAGAGCGCTCTGTGCCGGGCGCGAGCTCCGCTGCAAATAAATAAGTAATCGCCCTAAATGGCCTTTCCAAAGTAGCAAGAGCTGGAGCACCAGGGTGCTCAGCAGTCCTGGTGAGCAAATAAATAAATGAATCAGAGCTCGATGCCTTTGTGGGAGGGCTGCTCGGGGCTCGTACTGTGGTTTTTATCTTGCTCCCATTGCAAAATAACCAACCATATTCCAATCCATCTGTAGCCTCATGAATCACATCAGCTACGGAAGCCAGCATCTATCAGGGACATCCTTAATGGGAGACAGCCCTTTCTCCCAGGAAGAGAGAGACAGGCAAAGTATCAAAATTAATGTGACTGGTTTGGAAACAAGAGGCAGGTTCCTCTCCTCTGAAACATGCAGGCTAAGGAAGAAAAGCAGGTGGACTTCAATGCACAACTGCCATGGAGTGATCTGTGGGTAGCCTAAATCTCCTCCTCCTCCTCATCTCCCTCCCTGAGCCCACCCTATTTATAATGCTGGTATAATAACCAGCCCTTGCTGGCAGTTTGTGCTGTGGAGCAATCGGCACAAGTGCCTTCTGCTGCACTGCTAAAACCCTTTGGCCTGTAGCCTCAGCATTAATTGATGCTACAGAAGCAATTCATTGTCTTCAATGCTCTCCCTGGGATCATCAATTAAATACCTCCCCACCTTGGCAAGACCTATGATCATAACAACAGGGCTCAGCAGTACCAAGATACAGCTGGAGGGAGCCGTGGCAGCTGTTCCTGTGAGTGTGGCAGGGTGGGAAGGGCTGGGGCAGTGTGGGGACATAGAGTTGAGCCTTCCTGTCCCCCTTACCTGAGTATCCGGTCAGAATTGGAGCTGGTCTTCGCAGGATCACCAGATTGGGTCTGTTGCTTTTCATGTGATTTGGCTAATTTTTCAGCAGCAGCAATGGGGCACCCAGATAAACTGTGGGAGTTGGTTGGGGGTTTTTTTGAAGGAGAAAAAAAGAGAGAGGGAAACCAAGCATGAGGAATGAGCACAGAAGCCTTCATTTCAGGGACCCAAACTGCACTGAGCCCGTGAGAAAAGTGTTTGCTTCCTCCACACTGAACGAGTAATAAGACAAACTCACCTTGCACCTCATCAAGATAGAATCACAGAGCCATGGATTATGGAATGGTTTGGGTTGGAAAGGACCTTAAAGCTCATCTCATTCCAACCCCCCTGCCATGAACAGGGACACCTTCCCCTATCCCAGGTTGCTCCAAGCCCCATCCAACCTGGCCTTGAACTCTTCCAGGGATGGGGCAGCCACAGCTTCTCTGGGAACCCTGTGCCAGAGCCTCCCCACCCTCAGAGGGAAGAATTTCTTCCAATCTAGCCCTGTCCTCTGCCAATTTGAAGCCATTCCCCCTGTCCTCTCCCTGTGCTTGTGTAAGAAGAAGCCAAAGGTGGTACCTCCTGTGCGTGTTGCGGTTGCTGTTGACGTGACCCTGTCCTGTGCACCCGGGCGTGGGGCATTTCAAAACGTTCTCGTGCATTGCCAAGACTTCGGAGCAAGAAGGGGAAGAGGAGAAGGGAAGGGAAAGAAAAACAACTTAATAAAAATCAAAGAGAAAGAAAAAAGAGAAAATCATCAAGCCTTGTACGCTGGTTTCCTAGAAATCAGGAAACGTGAAATGCTGTAATTAGAATTTGCAGAGAAAAAATAAAAGATTTACAATGCAGCAGTGCCCAGGTCAGCACTAGATTAGCATCTCTGCACACAGCCTGGGCTTTCTCCTCATTTTCTGATTGCAATCCAGTTTCCCTCATCCAGCCCCTCCTCCCCACCCCTGTTTTGGAACAGGTCTCCCAGTTTCAGGTAGTTTTAAGTGATTGAAGTTGTAGCTCTGCTTTTATCCTTAGGACTGATCTTTGTTTGATTTTTTTTTAAATTTTTAATCTTCAGGATTATTGCTTCCTGCAGCGCTGACCTTAAAAGTAAAGCAAATAATTTGATCTGCAAGCTTTTGTTAAGCCCGCAGCTTGTGTTATTTATTTATTAATATTTTTGCTTGCATTCCAGCCTGTGAAGATAGCTGTATTTTCTCCTTGTTTCTTCCAGTTCTGTGTTTATGTCAGGTCTGCAACCTTTGAAATTACTGATAAGGAAGGGCTCCTCTTTATTTTTCGTCTATTATGCCATTATCATAAACATACAACATTGATATTTATGTATCTGTACAGGGAAAGCTATTTAGGGTGCTGGTAGAGAGGTAGAAATAAAATCTCTCTCTGTGCATATGTATATACAAAAATCTGTTATGAGGATGATAGATATTTTCTGTAGAATAGGTGAATCTTGGCATAGCACCTTGGGAATTTTGCAGTGATGAGAGCACAGGAGACTCAGCAATCCTGCACAATCCTAAATGACTCCTCTCCTTTCCTGCATGGCAACACATCTGGACAGCAAGGAAGAACAATATTCCCTTTTCCTCTACGTAATATCCCAAGTAGGGAAAAATATGCAACTTCTAGTGTAAAGATGGGCACTTCTTAACACACCTCTGGAGGTGGGCAGGCATGATTTTTAAAGCCCCTCTTTGATTTTCAGAGAAGGGATCTAATTCTCCACAGGATGGTGCTAAAAATCCTTTAAGAAGGACAGGACTTCCAAGTAAATCCCCATCACATTTCCTGTGAGTAGCAATAACACTTTGGTGGATAGCAGTACCCAGGATCAACTTGGAAAAGGACCATCCCATGCCAAAAACAACGTTATACTCCAAGGAATAACATCAGACTTTTTCTAGGCACTCAGTCATCAAATTCATATAATTTGAGAAATTCCCCCAAGAAAATTAGGCTCCAGCCTAATTGAAGCAGCCCTTGGTATCCACCATGTACTCACTCTCGGGGGGGATCCTGTCTTTGTGCGGACAACCGGAGAGGCTGCGATGGTGAGGGTAAAGTCCCGTGACGTGGCCGGTCCCATCGCAACCAGGAGTTGGACATTTGATTTCTCGCTTCTCGGGTCTTGAAGGATCTAAGGATTGTGGGGAAAGGCAGAGGGAAGCAGGTTAGTGGATTTGGAGGTGAAGAAGTAGAAAGAAGACAAGTGCTGAGGATGCTTCTCACCACTTTTCCAGTCAAGCAGCGAGAAATCTTTGGGTTTGGAGGTTTGGTTTTTTTTTTCTGGAGGTGGAAGTGTAATACTGAAAGTTTCAAAAATTGAAATCAGCAAAGTGATTTGAGGAACATGGCTCGGAGCATGGAGCCACTCACAGCAACTGAGCAGGCAGCCCAGCTCAGAGCCAGGGGATGCTGGAGCCCCTGCCCTCATGTTTCTGTGGCCAGACTCCTACCACTATTTTAAAAACCACTTGGATTTCAGACCACCCCTTTTGCTCAGGCTGAGATTTTCAAGGTTAACTGACAATTTAGCCAAGCAAATCCTCTTCTCAGAGGGAGAAACCCTTGTGACAGTGTAGAGGACACCATCATTTTGTGCATTCACTGTTGACCTCTAGGATGTCCCCATCCCTCTGGGCATTGAGGATTTGTGGTTAAATTCCACCTGTGGTCTGCGAGCTCCCCCCCATCATCCATTGCTGAGCAGACAAGTTCAGCTCTTCCACCAGGGATGTGAAGGAGGAAGATACACAAATGTTTGTCCCATACCTTTGCCGTAGTAGCTCTTCCGGATGCTGTCCAGTGGTTTGTTCTGTTTGTCCTCCACCTGGAAGTGCTTCACGTGCTCTCCCGGCAGCCGGCTCGGCTCCCGCACGATTTTCACCTGCTCAGCTTTCAGGGCAATGGCTTGTTCCAGCAGCCCCAGGTTCCCCCTGGTCATCATGTCGTACATCTCCGACTCATCGGTCACAGCTGATTTCTGGGAGCGGGCATCGTCGTCCTTGTCATCGTCCGACCGGACCTCCACAATGACCGAGTACTCAGGCTTGGGGCTGAACTGCCCTTCACAGTGGCTTTTCTGGGTGTCCTGAGAAGTGTGAGGAGCTTCCTCGCAGATCACTTCAGGAGCCATCTCCTCCTCCTCTTCATCCTCCTCTTCTTCCTCTTCCTCCTCCTCCTCCTCATCCTCTTCCTCTTCTTCCTCCTCATCATCATCCTCTTCCTCCTCCTCCTCCTCATCCTCTTCTTCCGCTTCAGCCTTTTCCAGTTTGCAGGACTCCTCTCCGTTCGCGTCATCTCGGGGCTCTGGACACAACTCGCTGCTGCGCTCGCTGGTGACCTCGATGACCTCCTCCGCGTCCTCCGTCTGGATGATGATCTCCTTGTCGCACTCCTCCTCCATGATGATCTCCTTGTCGCACTCCTCCTCCACCAACTCCTCTCCCGCATCCTCATGGACCAAATGCACAACGCTGGATGCCGGCTTGGAGCTCTGCAGCTCCGCTTCAGGCAGCTGCCCTTCGATGGCAAGGGTTTCCTCTGCTATTTGGCCTAAGTTTAGGAGAGAGTTGGCGATTATTTCTTGGTAGCTGCTGTAGTTGGCCTTGCTGGGCCCAGATGTAGTTGTTGCTGTGTTTTGTCCATAGTGGGTTGATTTCGCTGGGCTTCTCTCTGAAGCAGGGAAAGAATGAATAGAAAGAAAAAGGGAAAAAGAAAGAAAATGTGGAAAAGAACAAAAGAAAAGTGAGGAAATGAGAAAAGGAGGAAAAGAAGAAAGGAGTAAAAGAGAAAAAGAGAGGGAAGAGAAAAGGAAGGGGAAGGGAAAAGGAGGGCGAAGAGAAAAGGAGGGGGAAGAGAAAAGGAGGCAAAGAAAGTAATTACATAAACTCATAAAATACAACTTTGTTGCACTTAAATTTAATTGAAACTGGAGCCTGGCAGTTCCACCCCTGGAGCTGCCTAATTTATTGAATTTGGGGATGGCAGGTAGAAAGAGGATTTCCACACGGGACTGATCAGATGTACCGTCTTCCCACTGCCTGCCCCATCAGCAGATATCTTACACCCCTGCTCCCAGTGCTCCCCCGGCCAGGGCTCCAAACCAGTGAGCAAGGCAGTGTCAGGACCCCAGATGAACATCCACGTCCTTTGCCATGTCCTTTTCCTATCACTCCTCTGCTCTTGGATAGTGGCCAGATCTGTCCAGGGAGAAGGCTCCTGCTGAGCCCGTCACGGCACCGGTGAGGGACCCTGGCCTCCTTCCCTGCCACACAGCAGGCTCCTCTGTGCTTTCCATGGGTCTTTCCCTAGGGAGCATCCCTGATGGAAAAGCTGTCATTTTTGAGACACTGGAGGCACTGTGCCCTCTCAGCTTAACCAGAGCATTGCCATTGTGCTTCTACCCCACGTAATAATTGAGGGACCCATCCTGTACATAATTCAGAGGAGCTATAACTCCTGGCTGTCAACACTTCCTGCTCTTTCTTCATCTGCAGAACACAACTCTGCAGTCAATAATGATAAAGCACCTTCTGCTGCCTCGGGGCTGCGGGTCTCCTCCTGCTCCATGGCCTCCGCCTCGTCCTCCTCCAGCATCCCCTCTGACTCATCAGAGCCGGACTCCTCCTTGGCCTCGGCCTCCTCGCTGCCATCGCTGTCGACGTTGTAGCCTTCATCCAAGGCCAGTTTGAGCGGATGGGATTTCCTCTTTGACACCAGGTGTTCAGCCTCCGCATCCTGAAGTTTCCTCTTCTTGGCTAGAGGGCAGCTTTGTAAACTGCAGATGGGATCAAGGAGCAGAGAGGAGGCATTGCCCAGTGAGAAAGGCCTGGCTACCTCATCCCAACTGGTTAGGTAAAGGCAAGTGGGACAAATACACAAATACCACCAAAAAAATCATCCAGCACCCCAGATTTTTAGCTAGTTTAACCCCTTGTGACCAGATGTGCTCTTAGACCTTGACTTTGTGCAACTACATCAACTATTTCCTGGAAATCAGCACATGGATGTTGGGATGTGGCATCCCAGGACTAATGTTGGTGACAGGCACCAAGAAACCAGGCATGGGATGCAGAACCAGCCCCTGGGACACGTCCACCAACTGCTCCAATTTCACCATCATGGCGTGATGAAAACCCTCAGTTAAGGCTGGCATGGCCTCCAAGGCAGCCAATGTGTTCTCATTTGCCTTCCCCATCCATAGAGACACCAGGCAGACCAAAATCTCCACCCATCAGCAGCTCCCACCAACCCCAGACAGCCGAGTCAGGTACTTCTGGCCAAGTTTGGGGTCTGTAGGAAGGCTACTATGAGCCTGGAAAAGCAGATCCCCTCAGGATCCCTTAGGGATGGATGGAGAGCCAGAAACAGGAAGATTTGGGGCAGACAAGTTGGGTTGCTGCTCTGAACCAGACTTTCTCCAGTGAATGCCTGTCTTTGGGTCTGTTGCTCACATTTTTCCATCCCCACTACCTCCAACCCCGCCTCACCTTCTGTGTCTCGCATACTTCCCACGGATATGTCCTGAGCCGTTACAGCCTGGGGTTGGACAGCTTGGGAGGGAAACAAACAACCATCAGGAACTGCAAGAGGACTCAGAGAATTCATTTTTAATTAGAATTGTATTAACTACGGTCAGTTGGACAGGTCCTGTGCCCAAGGAACAAGCCAACTGCAGACAGGAAGGTAATTTCCTTCAAACGGTTCAGTTTGTCTCTTTGAATTCCAAGGGAGGAGGGCAGGAGAACAGCCTTGCAGTTTGATAAAAATTAATGAAATTACTCACCCCATTTAATTAGATGAACGGTTCACTATAGTTTTATGAGTATGTTTAATTAAAGATTTGCATGTGTAAGAGCAAGCTTTTAAAGGCAGACTGCTACTGCACTCTGCCTCCCCGCTGCTACTCTCCAGTTTTCTTTTTCTCAGGAGGAAAACATGGGTTTTTCCCTTATCTGGTGGCTTGTCAGGGACCTGGGGCTCCTCACAGTAAGAAATGTGTGGGTTTTTGGGAAGAGCAGACTGGGACTCTATCAAGGAGGTTTTAGCCAGACACATTAGATGGAGATCACCAGGACTAAAATCCTCAAAACCTCACTTTTGGGGGAATGGATGGGATTTAATTGACTAGATCTCCCAAATCCCTGCAATTTTTTCCTGCTGCTCTGCAGAAGAGGATGAGTTAAAGGCTTGCAGGGAGCTCTGAGCCCGCTCACAGCCACTGCCGCCTTCGCTTGAGCATCCCTCGCACGGGACCGTGCACCTCCCCTGCAGGGGTAATTAGTCCCAGCTTCAGGAGCTGTAAGGGCTCCAGATAAGAAGCATTAAAGCAAACATTTTCTGGCAAAACCAGATTATGGCATTGATTATAGGATGCCCAAGTGACTTGCCTGATGTCTGAGGAATTCTGGAGTCGTGTAGGATTAATAACCTCATTTAGCACTGTATCACCCTCAGCCTGGGAAGTTGGAAGTGCTAATGAAATCTCTTGATGACAGTGCAAAGGGAGAAGGCACCGCCAGCCCAGAGGGGATCTGGCCAGCCTGTTATTCTTGGAGTAAAAGACATGGGACAACATTAAACAGTACCAAGTGCCAAGTAAGGCTTTAGGGACTCAGAATTTCTGCTCTCAGCAGAGCTCAGCCCTTGCAGAAAGCTGAGGACACGGAGAGTCTGGCTTCACTAATGGGTGCCGGAGCTTGGGAGCACCAGCGGGTTATTAATGGTTCACCTCCCCAGAATACAAGTCAGATCTTTGTGTTCAAAGAATATAATTCAATCCAGAACCGGGGTAGGACAGGGCTGCTGAGCTGTCAGGAGAGCTGGAATCCTTCCTTCAGGGAGACCAGCTTGCTTTAGGTTAGCAAAGCAAATGCTGAGAGGGCAAATGGTGGCAGCGCATCCCCTAAGGGGACACAGTGCTCTGGGGAGGTGGAAGCTGCACCTCATGGCTCCTCCAGATAAGTCCCCCCTTCCTGCTGTCCCCTTTGCTCCTGACCTGGCTTGAACCCGTGATGCTGAACACCTTCCAACGCCATCTCTTGTGGGATGGCTCCCAGCTCTTCTGGCATTCACACACAGCCCCAGACCCACCACGCCTGGGGTCTGGCCTGGCAGCGCGATGTCCCTTTTCCAGCAGGACGCTCCAGATCACAGAGAACAAGATCTCATCCCACTAATGTGTAATGGGAAGAAGGAGCTTCCTTCTTCGCTGCTTATGATCTAAAAGTCTTTAATTTTAATTGCCCTCAGTCCTGACTGAGGCTGCTCTGTCCCGAGCAGCCCCAGCCACGCTTTCAGTGACTGCACACCAAAAGACAGAGTGGTGTTCATGTCACCAGTGACTTGCCTGAAAAAGGCCTTATTCAATGGCAAACAAGAGCAGCTCTGATGAAGACGTTACAGGCTTTTATAAGTTTTCCTGTATCGATTAAAGCTGATTACCCATCACCCCATTTTTGATGTGGTTAAATGAAGCCTGCAGTAAAAAGTATGTAGGAAAGAGCCAAGCGGTTCAGCATCGAGGTTTGCCGAAGCAGGTGTCGATTTGGAATGTTTCTGGCTTCAGTGTGTTGATTTAATGCCTTTAAAAAGCACCAGCACAAAGGTGATGCCCTACATGCTCTGGGCCAGGCTTTCCCTCCCCACTCTCCGTTGGGGAGGTTTCGTGTATTTTGGCAGGAGTCCCAAAATGGGGAACGGGCTTCGAGGTCTATTAAAGCTGCTCTCCATCCCTCAAGAGCCACCACACCGACCAGCTCTCCCCCTCTCCGCAGCCTTCATCTGCTTGACAAAAGGGCTTCTTATTGTTATGCAGACGATGCCCTGCTTCCAATTAGTCGATTAATCGTCCAGTTATTCAGGCAATTAGGTGACAGCTGCAGAGATGGCTTTGTGGAGCACTCTGTCCTGCCCCTTAGATATGTCACCTGCTCCAATTACCACCTCCACTCAAGTGTTCAGCAATAAAAGTTGGAGAAGGGGCATGCCCAGCGCTGGCTCCTCCCGGCTCTCCAGAGTAATAGGAGAGTGGAGGAGAAAAATGCTCTGAAATTGGGTTGGTTTAGGTCCAATTACTCTTTGACACACGTGGCTTTTTAAGGGAGGCTGCAAGGAGAAGCGGCCAGTGCTCTTACTGCCTGTCCAGGTTAAAGGCTCCTGCCTCTGGCATAAGCCCCTGTGCAAGGTTTAGTGGGAGCTTAGAGGTGGGGGAGGCTGTTACATCTAATGAGAAGCTCTGGAGGGCTGCAAAGGCTCAGCTCCTGCTCTTTTGGCTGCTGCTGTTGGCATCCCAGCACTGCTAAATGAGTGACAACAGGACCCCGGTGAGTGAACAGGGAACAGGGGGCCCAAGGAGCATCTGGCACCAGAAGTGATGTGACAAATATGTGGAAAAAACCTCTGTTTAGTAGGATGTTGACCCTAATGATCCTGAAACACAAACTGTGGGCATTAGGTTTGACTGGGGTTTAGATCTGGGGTGGGACAGTGGATGCCTGGAGGGTCTCCAGTCTTATGTGATTCATCCAGAGCTCCTGTTTTAATTTCTTTAACTCTTGTGATTCCTCTGATGTGTTGTCAAGTGGTACCCTGAGGGCTTGGACACAACCACCAATACAAGCCCCCCAGCAAGACCCCATTAGTCCCACGGGCTTGCTCCCCTCACCCAGGTTTCCAAGCTGAGGGGCTTTTCTCAAGCCATGTGTCCCACCCATCCCTCCCATAGCCAAGGAGGAGCAGGGTCCTTACCTCACCTCCTGGCCGATGAGCTCCGTGGGCACTGGGAGAAGGGCAGGATGCAGCAATGGAAACAAACACAAGATCAGAAACACACCGAGGGTGCCTGCCCCCCCCCCCCAAGACTGAAACTCTCCCGCCTTCGGCTGGGTTTCTATTGCTTCCCTGGGCATCCCATTTGGAAAAGAAAGGGCCAATCTACCCTGCTGCCATTTGCTGCATGCCAGCCTGTAGTAAATTATAATCCTGCCTTGTAAATCCTCACGCCTGTGCTTATTTTCAAGCAGGTGAGTGCATGTTGGCAGCATCAGGGACTACCTCTCTTCTTTGAATCTGTGATGACTTTGAAGTCAATGGAGCTGTTCTGACATGCATGCATGTAACTCAAACACTTCTAAATAAAGACCGAGTTTTCTCATGCCCTCGTCTCTCTTTTTGCCCTTTAAAGCTGCTCATCAATTTCTTCTTTCACAGTTCACGACTGTTTTCCTGCAATGGCCGCATTCACCTCTATAACACCAGCATTTTTCTCCTTTCCTTGTCACATCAGACTGATGCAGGAGCCACTGCCAATGCTCAGACATATGGTGGGGATTTGTTACTTGGGGTTTAGGGTAAACAGGAGTTTGTAGGATTTTCAGGGAGTATTCCCCACTTGTGAATAAGAGGGTTTCTCACTGCTCACAATAAGAACATACAACAACTTCACATCACAGCTGAAACCTTACATCCAGCCAGAAATCCAAATAATCAACAGGAAAAAAAAAAAAAATCCCTCAGCACAAGTCTAAATTTGCCCAGGCTAAAAACCATAACACGTTTGCTCAATTTGTTTGAGCTAATTGGGTTTCCTGGGATCCAGCTCCCGGTGGGATGACTCACAAGCTTCAACAAACTGGAGGCAGTGACGAGTCCCAGGGTGCAGGCAGTAAATTACCTTTTCACATCAAGAACCCGGATTCAAGCATGGGGAAGGCAGGGTGCGAGAAAATAAATAGAATCAGGGCGCTCTCATTTGCAACCTGAACGAGCACCTCTGTGTGTGTGCAACAAAGCAACGAAATCCAAATATTCAAGCTCAGTTCAACACAGCTGGCAACATCTGGGTTTGGTTTTTTTTTTAAAAGGTGCAGATGCTGTGAAGAGCAAGAAGGAAGGAAGGTGAGGACGAAAGGAAGGTGGTCCAGCCCAGATGTAGGACGAAGCTGCAGTCCCTGCAGCCATCACACCTTTCCAACCTTGTTGGTGTCTCACTTCCAGCCTTCTTTGTCACTCGTCACATCTACAGCCACAAAAATGAACCAAAAAATAGAGGGGCAGGTCTGTAACCATCACACATGGCTATGGGACCACCTGAGGTGACACCCTGGGCTCTATCAGAGCCTCTCACCTTCTCCAAGAGGGAAAGCATGAAAAGAATTTCAGTTCTCCTTTTTTTTTTTTAATCAGGAAATAAATTGCAATCAATCTTTGCATTAACCAGTTGTTTGTCCTCCCATCCCTGCCAGGGGATGGCCCATTTGCTTCTCCAGCGTGAGCTACTTCTGCCAGGCGCTCTCAGATGTGCGACTTCAAAGCCGCTGGCAGAGTGAGCGTGATGAAAGCCCCGGGAGCTGATCTGAAGCTCCAGTGATTGCCATCCCCTACAGCAAAGCAGGCACAGGGGCTTTTTTTCCTTACTTGCTTGTTATTTTCCTTCAGCTGGGTGTAGAGGATGAGGGTTAAGTATCATAAGGACCTGTAAAGTTTTGTCATTGGGACTTTTGGAGGTTTGTTTAGAGAAATTTCGCTGGGGTTGGGGCAGGGGAAATGAGCATAACTTGACGAGTCAAGCCTGGACTTGAAAAATCAAAGCCTATTTGGGACAAGGAAAGGGCAGGGAGCTGAGGTCTGTACAGCCCAGTGCTCCCGCTCACCTCGGATAGACTTGGATCGCGTGCGTGCTCTCTTATCGTCATTTTCTAAACTCATCTGCAACAGAAGGAAAGAAATCATTACTGAAAGATAACCAGAAAATGATCATTAAGGGACAAGCTCGTATGTGGTTGTGGCTTTGTGTAAATACTTGGGCGGCTGGGAAAGCTTTCCCGTGTTTTTGAGATGGAGGCTTCTTGCCTCGATGCTGTTGTTCAACCCACAGTGCACAGATTTAGCAATTTTAAATTAATTTTCACATCCTGGGACACAGGAAGGACTTTTTCTGTCAAGTAGCACAGAGGGACAAACACCCAGATGTGTTGGCTGTGCCTGAGATAGGGCAGAACTGATTTCTCTGGATTTACAGCACAGAACTGCTGTGAGCACCTGGGTGGAATGCCAACACAGAATCAGAAACCTCTGAATATGTGCCTGAGCTGATCTCCTGCCTGAAAAGGGCAATTTTGCACAAGTGCCCTAAAGAACAACCTCTCCTCTCTGCTTAAATTTGCCACAAAGAGGTCTGCATCTAAATAACCCACAACGTGGACATCAAACATGAGGTCTGCAGGGAACACGGGCATGAATAAGTAACATCGGGGACTTCAAAGTTCTGGATATTAATTAAACATCACCACATGCCACAAGGTAGCAGAAGGATGAAGTGCAGCCGCCTCTGGAGTGCAGCACCTTTGAAACCAGGCAGTGCCTGGAGGTGGGAGCAGGAAAGCACGGACCTCCATGGCACAGCACAGAAGTGTGGCTGGAATAATATAAATGGGATTTCATTAAAGTTGTCAAAGGAGCTGCTGAAGTGGTCAAAGAGCTGTTTTACGTCTCCCCCTCAACACAGATGCTCTCTCTGCAGGCAGGAGTGTTTGGCAGTAAATGCCAAGGGGGAATGGCAAGATCAGGGTGTGAGCAGGGAGGGGGACCAGAGCCTGGTAGGTTGGGAAGACAGTTTAGGTTTTACTGCAGTGTTACCGTGTGGGACAGTTCCTCCAGAGATTACAAGGAGAGAGAAAAGGAGACGAAAGAACCATTTACAAGTGGGATTTGACATAATAAAAACAAACTCTCTCTGGAATATCCTCTACAGGCCCAGTTAGAGAAGGAACAAACCAGCTCCTGTATCATTCCTAAAGGAGGAGATTCCATGGCTCCAGCACTCCTGGCAGAGCAGGGACACCATCAGCTGCTCTCCCCAGTCCAGAGGCAGGAAGGGACATGCAGCAGAGCACGTGCTGCTCCACTGGCAGTCGGGATGGTGCAGGTAGGGTATGTGCTACTGCATCCCCACATGCACCCTACAAACCTTTCTCAATGAATGCAAGTCCCAGTTCCCAGCAGAAGGGCCAGGGCTCCCCATCCTCAAAGGAGGCCCTGCTTGGCTCTTTCCCTGAGGTTTGCGAGCAGCAAGGAGGGAGGGAGGGAGGCTGCTGGGGCAGGCAGGGAGAGGGGACCAAGGTCCCCAGCCCTCGGGGCACCACAGCTAAAATCCCCTCGGAGAGGAGGGATGAAGTTTCCCCAAGCACCTCTCTCCTTCACTCTGCCACCTTCCAGAAATTCAGTGTTAACATGCCGTGATTTGTTAGACAGGAAAGCTGGAGAGGAAAGAAGAAGAAAAAAAAATAGTGGGGCTGGGGGGAATCAAAACCTGGAGCAATTTATGCACCCTGTCAGCATTCTGCTCATGGCACGGCGGTGTTGTGCTCCACGTTTATTACAATCTTCCCAATAACACAGCGGACAATTACTATAATTTGTATTTTTAAAGCCGCGGCTCCCTGCGGACCAATGGCTCCCGTTTAAAGTGTGGAGAGGAGCAGGTGTCACAGGGACTTCATTACGTTTATGAGCCTTTCAGCGCCGGCGTGCGCTGAGCTCGCTCCCTAATGCCGCCGCACGCCGCCAGTACAACGGCACCTCGGATTGCTGGGAGCCTCCAACCTACAGGAATTTCAGAGAGGGCTTTTTCTTTCTTTTTTCTCTCTCTTTTTTTTTCTTTTTTGACAATTCTCTCAGGGAATTGGCATGTGCTGGGGTGGTGAGCCGGCAATGTGGCTTTTCTGCAGATCAAAGTGGCAGAGGAGGTCAGGCTGTGGGAAGGGCAATGGGCATTGCCTGCAAGGGGCCAGCTCTGGCCAAAAAAGAGGGACTGGGACCCACATGGACAGCATGGAAAAGCAAAGCACAATTTCATTTTTCTTAGCCAGGGAGGTGGGATGGGCTCAAGCTGCTTGTCTATAAATGGGGGAGATCCCATTTCAGGTCACATTTGCCTTCAGGAGTTAAAGATCACATCTGAGCTGGCATCCAGGCCCCTCACTACTCCACAGCACCTCAGAGCAATTCCTCCCATTGCCTCCCCTTCCTCTTTCAAGCCAGGATCAAATGCCCTGGGAAGACAGGAACCGATTCAGTCACCACATGAGGAAAGGGGATAGGAGCTACCTAAGGCAGGGACAGACCCACAGAATCACAGAATTCTCAGGGTTGGAAGGGACATCTGGTGACCCAACCTTGCTGAGGACCAAAGAATGGAAAAGCCAAATAGGCTGCCTTGCCTGGCCTATTATACAAGAAAAAAAACCAACCCAACTCCAAACTTCTAAATTATTGGGAGTTTTCCCCACAGGCAAGACCCCGTTACTTGTTTAGAGAACTTGGCACAGCCTCACTGCAGTGTACTTAAAATGTTTCACTTACATCACCATGGGGATGGGGTGGGTTCTGCGCTCCCAGATTCTGTTTTCTACAATCAAGCTCCTTTTTTCAGCTTAAACCAACAGCAGGATCATCCTCAAAAATCCTCGTTTCCCTCCAAAGTGCAGAAACATCAGGAATAAGATCCATTTCATAGCTCAGCCCCTGCTCCTCCCAGGCAACTTAAATAACCGGCAGAGCCATGACTGCATTTCTGGAGCCTCCATGATATCAGGCTCAGATGCAGGAAGGTTACATGAAACCATTGTCCTTTATTGTTGCCATCTCAGCCAGAAGCCCTCTAGACAGATCGTTTTAATGTGAAATTTCAGGTCACACAGTGCATGTTTGCAGTCCTGGAGACCAACAGGGTATTTTCATTAGGTCTCTCTCTTGTTCACATAACAGCCAGGCTGAGGAGCTGTCTGGATTTCACTCTTATTGCTTTAACTCTGAATGAAAACAAAGCAATCCAAAAGGAAACCTGCAAATAAATTATTGCTGCCAGATGCCAGCCACAAGCACATTAGCCTGGCTAGAAAAGACAGAGGTTCATTCCGCACCTCCTCACCTTATCGATGGGTTATCTCTCAGATTAAATCAAAATAAGCATCCAGCAAATTTCCTAACCCAACACTACAGGAAAGGACCCTGTGCTGCTTCTCAGAGTACTCCGCCAGGATTCAGCCCAGTGCTCTGCCTGTGGTAGTCAGGGCAACCTTGGGAACATCACTTTTTCTCTACATGCCCCTTTTCCCTCTCTTCTCCAAAAGTAAGAAATTTTGCCTCATGTGTTTACCCTGCACTAAGAAGCTCCCCGACATGAGCAGAATACAAGTTAGAATGATAATTTGTCAATACTGCAGACCTAAATCAATGATGTTCAGACAGATGAACTTGAAAAATAGTTTAACCCGAGCACAATGTGAATTTTAACAGCCAGATTCTACAGTAAAGGTCTTGTTCTGCTGCCAAGGCAGCAATACAGCACGGATCTGAAGTTCCATTTTATGGAGTACCTACAGGCTTGACATTTTCTTCTTCCTTCTTGTCTTAATACAAATTTCCTTTCCAATGGAAGCCTGAGGAACATAACAGAACACAAAACCCACTGGGAGCCCAGCACATGCTGATGCCCAGGTGTGCCTGGGCTTCGACAGCTCTATGCAAATCTGCCATTAAAGGCCCTGCCGAAATTCCCCCTGGTCAGCAGTAATACTTTATATGTATTCAAGAGCACCACAGAGCTCAGAGAAAATAAACACCCTGAAAAAGCCTTCAGCTGGACAAAGGGAGGTAAGGATTCAGCAGGAATATTTATTTTACACTGAAAGCAACAGAACTTCCATCAGTGCTTATTTGTGGATGTAGCAAAATGCCAATTGCAAGTGCCTGAGCTTTAGAGGGACAGACAGACACACACTGCCTCTATTTTTAGTTTTTTAAACCCCCAAACTTATATTTGCCTAGCAGCAGAAGGAAAATGCCAGAAGAAATTATATTCTTTCCTACAGAACTGTTGAAAAGGGGTTTTCTGTTTGGTCCTCCCCCTCTTGCAGATCCAAAGAGTCCCTTCTTTAGTTCCTCAAGGGAAAAGGCAGCAAAACTGCCTCTCAGTGAGGATGGGTTGGAATGGCCTGTCCTGATTTCTCTTCCCTTGTTTTGTTTTCCTGTGAGGAATTCCTTCTTGGCTGTTTGAAGGCTGAACACATTTGGAAAGACCTGGATCTGGGTCTCCAAATTTCTCCCCTTTCCTTTTTGTAAAGTGTCACGGTTCCTTTCGTCACTGCAGAAAATGAGGAGGACTTTGTCCTGCTGGACCTTCTCTAACTGGGAATTTTTTAAATAAATAAATAAGGGGTGATGGAGGAAAAAATACCCTTGATCAACAGTGTGCCTCTACTCTTAAAAAAAGGCTCAAGAGTAGCCCCCAGCTGCTGTTTTATAACCACGCTCTGAGATTAGGAGGATTTTTTTCCCTCTGCTTCCTTTAGGATCTTCCTAGCTGCTTGATTTAAATCCTCCTGACGTTCCACCTATTGTGAGTCCTGTTCTCGGCTGAATAAGCTCCCGTCTGCCTTTTGCTCCGACTGCTTCCAGGAAAGGACACCCTGCACGGTGTTCCCGGGCTCGGAGTCGGCAGGGGGAGGATTTTGCCTTGACATGTTGAGATGCAAACCCACAGCTTGTACCCACCTCGAATCCGACACTCCAGCTGTGTCACAAACATCCTCCTGAAGCCGTGCTGTCACTTTGCATTTGCAGAAAGGTCCAGCCCCCCCCCTCAAAAGCACCCAGTGCTGCGAGTGAAGTGCTTCCTGAGCGCTGCTGCTCCGCAGCGATGGCAGCAGCATCCGCCACACTCGAGGGAAGCGGAGCAGAAGAGCTGCTCCTGAGCATCACGTCTGACACAGGCGCAGCTGCACCGTTGCCTCCGCAGCGCTGACAGCCCAGCATTAGGCTGGGTGACTTCAGAGGCCATGGTTGAAGTTGACACACACTTTCCTCTCGACTCTTGGGAAGTGCTACAGCGCTCATTCCCAATGCCAGTGAGACCTAAGTGGCTCTGTACGTGCCGACGGCTCCCACGCCAGAAGAGGAGGGGTAGGGAAGGGGGGGGGGAGAAAATTGTAGTTCTTCAATCTCATTGTTTTCCAGCTCGGTGATAAGACAGCTGCCGTTTCCATGAGATTATCTTTGAGTGGTACAGTGTGAGGGGATTGCCAAGGTGCATCTCTGCGAAGGGGACAGCAGGGATGGGCTCTGCTGGCCCCACCACCATCCGCCCTACCTGTCCTGACAGCAATCAGCCCTCACCAACAACCTGCCTGCTATTCAGCTGCCTCCCAGGAAAATAGAGAAGATTTGAGAGACAAAGGTTCATTTTGCCACCAGACACCGTGGTCCAGGATGAGCCCTGGCAGCAGTACCCAGGCTCAGCTGGCTCTTGTGCAGAGATCAGCTCTCCCCAGCACTGCAGAGATCTCATTTCAAACCTGTCATGGGAAATTTTATCCCATGCCTGGACTTCTTTAGAGACAAAAATAAATAAGTAAACGTGCCCCACATCCCATTGTCCTTCACCGCTGCACATCCTGTGGATTACGAGCTGTGACTGGCATGAAAAACCACATTTAAATACAATATATATTTATGAGCACACAGAGAAGTGCAAGCATGTGCACACAATGCAGGCCCAAAGGTTAGAGAGTGATCGAGACCTCTCCCCCCGTGAGGTAAGAGGGCTGCACACTCTCATAATATCCACACTCCCTTCAGACTCCCCCTCCCCATCCCCTCCTCTCACCCCGAGCCAGGCACTCAGATAAAACACAGATAAGCAGAGCTGAGAATTGCTGGAAATGGTTAATGTTCCTGATGTGCTTGTTAGAGGCAGAGCACCAGATGAGCACCAGGTACTGGGAATGTTACCTTTTGTAATCATTACTTTATTAACATACGACAATCTTATTAAATCTAACCTAAGTGCTTATTTGGCAGGTTCAATAGAAAAGCCTTAATTGAGCTCATTTTAAATATAGCAACAACTGCTTACTCTGCTTTCTAAGAAGGTGTGAGCTTTCCTGGCGACACCTGCGTGCAGCTGACAGCTTGTTAGTGAAGAAGGATGTTTTTAAGAGTGGATTTTTGCTGGTTTGGGGTTTTCCCAGGGTTTGGTTTATCTGGGGATACAGGAAGAGTTGATAACATCAGTCACCTAAGGAAGCTTCCTCATCACCCAGGTGGGTCCATCCAGTCATTGGAGACAGTGCCTCACTACTGAGAGGCCAAAATAGGACAGGAAGTGCCATTTGTGTAGTGAACAGCCCGGTTCTCTGCTTAATTAAAGCTTCCTAATCTGCTGGGAGTGAATCTGCCAGGAGGTTTGACAGCCTTGGCTGTACCTCTTTCATCAGCCACAGCTGCAGCAGTAAATGAGTGGCTCTGTTGAGCCCCAGGAGCTGTCCAGGGTCCCGGTGGGGATGAATGACTTGCTTGTCCCCTCCAAAGGCACCACAGCTTCACCTGGTGTTCAAGGGGCTCCTTCCGACCAGCCGGAGCCTTGGAGAAAGGGCCTATTTAAACAAGCCTGGGAGTGACCTAAATACCCAGATCTGAGCCACCCTTGAAGGATGGCACCGGAGAGGAAGGCAAGGATTTAAATATCTGGACTCCAAGCCAAATTTTGACAGCTGGAAGCCCTCCCTGCCCGGATTCGCTATACAGGAGGTTTGGCTGTAGCAAGGGGACAGAGATTTCCAAGTCCTGCCCATCACTTTGTGGGTACCAGAAAGGCCCCATTCCCCCAGGAGCAGCTGGTCCATAAGGAGCTGGAGCACATGTGGCCCTCATCCCATGGCCAACACATGGGGTGGGGGGGGTCACTGTCCTAAAAAGTCCCTGCTTGTGTGCTCACCTTGATGTGTGCGCCGTGCAGGCCGGCGGCTCCTTCGCAGCTGCTGATCTTCTCTCCACAGGTCCACCTCTGATTCAGCAGCTCACCCCGAAACTCATTTTCTGAGGAGGGAAAGAGGAGCATGGGGTCAGGACCCAGAGTCAGCCCAGCATCCCATCAGCAGCATCAACCAGAGGTGGCAATGCAGTATTTATTCCCTGCCTGCTTTCTTTAATGGCCGTACAAATCCTGAGGGCCTCCATGTCCCAAGCAGGACCCCAGGGTTCTGTGCCAAGGCCAAGAGCCCCAACCATAAAGAATTTCCACCCTTAGCCTACCCCAAGCGCTGCAACTCTGCTCAGCTTGGTCCTCAGCTGGAAAACATGCTGTTAACAGCTGAAAATTAACATTGGAAGACTGGGATAATTCAATTTTAGGGTGATGTACATCCAAGGTGGTTCCTAAGTTAGGTGACTGTCAAAGTCACCTTTATGTATTTGTCCTTAAACAGCTGTTCTCAAGCCAGGAGGGCAGCCAGGGGGACTTTTCAAAGTGTCACAGGAGAATCATTTGGGTTAGAGACTCCAAATCCTGTTTGAAGCACTGTGTTCCAGCCTGGACCTTCAGAAAAGGCTCAGGGTTTCGAGACAAAATCCAAGACTTGCTGAAACATTATTCTGCTTTGGAGAAACTCCGAGGAAAGGGAGTGGGGAGGCACAGATGGCCAAGCAGATGATGAAAACCAAGCAAAATGAGGGAAAGAAGCTAGAAATGGACAGAAGAAAGGAGAACAGAGGGAGAAAATATCAAAAAATAAGAAATAAAGATGTTTCAATAGCACATTCATAGGCCAGCACTGCCTGCCTGCTTATCTAAAGCATTTCCCTCAGCATCCTTCTCCCAACAGCATGTTCTAAAGCAGGAGCATCCTCTACGGGATGCGGTGGGGGCAGGAGCAGAGAGAGGGTTAAACTGTGGAAACAATGGATCCTGGATAGCCCCAAAGATAGCTCAGAAGATTTTTCAAAGGTTGAGAGGTCACAAGATTCAACCACGAGGAGGAAAAACTAGCAACACACACGCAGACTCGTCCTCTCTGGGCCTGTTTTCTCATGTGTGCCCAAGTCACAGGCAAAGGGTGAATCCTGGAAGCTGCTGTGCATAAATCTGGCTCAAGGTGCCAGCTTGTCCTTGCCAGAGGCCCTATCCCAAAGTCCCGTGCCTTCATCCCTTTAAGCAAGAGGAGAGGAAGGGACTGACTGTTGGGGCACGGAGCCTTGCCCAGGCTGAAGGTGTGTTGGCCACACCAGCTCAGAGCCTTCTAGCCTGCTCCAGTCACTCTGCCCAGCCCAGCTGAATGGCCAAGGCAGCTCTGTCAACACTGGAATCAGGTTTCCTCTATTCCATGCTGCTTAAATGCATCTGGTCTCCAGGGAGGATCAGCTTGCACTGCTGGCTCTGCCCTTTCCACCTCCCTCCAGATCCTGGCTTCAGCAGAAATGAAGCTCACTGGTTATGTGAAGGACACATCTGTTAACCCCTGCCTGGGCCACCCACGAGGAGGTGGGGGATATTGCCTTAAATACATTTTCTAGCCCATGGGAAGCAGATCCCAGAGGGAATGGCATATTCTGGGGTCCCCCTCCTGGCCCTGAGGTGGGACAGTGATAGCTCAGAGCCTGGAGCACTTGCATCCACACCCCTTGGAAAATTACCTAGATGCTCAGCTGGTCTGATGGATCACTGCCTGGCATTCACATCCCAAGGGAAACCACCAGCTTTCCCCCAACAACTCCCTCCTCAGTACCATCCACCCACTCAGGACTGGAGCACACACTGGAGTCTCAGACAGGCTGCTTTTCCCCATCAACATTTATGACAAGCCACCGCCATCCTCTGCCAAACTGTGTTCTTTCCCAGACCTTGAATCTATCTGTCCCCTTCTGGGATATCTACAGCTGTGAGCCAAAGCACTGCAAGTTGTGTGGAATCCTGGTACTAAAGAACCAGTTCCTTGAAATGTTTGGGTCGCCCTCATCCACCCCAAACAAGATGATGTGGAAACTTGGGAGGGAGACCATAGCAATTTGGAGCGTTAATCAGACTAACATGTGTTTTACTTTACATTTCCAATGAGAGAAGAAAGCATTAATTTGCCAGAAAAAAAAAAATTAACCCTCCAAAGAATCACAAAAAAGTCCCCCAAAAATAAACCTCATAGGAAGCTTTGGGGTGAGGATGACTAGAAAACGAGGAGGGGGCTTCCTGGTGACAATCAGCTCTCACACATGTCCTCACAGTGCCAGGGGAGCCCCCACTGCAGCCCCGCCCTGTCCCCAAATCTCTGCAGAGGTTACACCTGCTATAGCAAAGTGATGGGGTGAGGGGAAGGTTCTGTAGAGAAAACATGGGGGGGTGCAGGCTTCCTTTCCTCATAAGATGCATCACTGCATATTTAAACTGAAAGACTAGGAGGAAAACATATCAATCTTCATTTGTTCCTCCAAGTGTAAGAAAAGGAAAAGGAAGGGAGGAAAATTTTTCTTCATTTTTCTTCAGGCGCATTTTTCATGGGAAAGGTGAATCCTGAGTTAACGAGGCAGCAGCGTGCTGCGAACAGTCTGGGTCCTTCAGAATCCCACCAGACAATGTGGGCTCACTTCTCAGAGCAGACACTGCAGCCATGCAAGGGATCAGAGGGAGAATTTTGTGGCCCCAACTTTTATGTGAATTAAAAAAAAAAAAAATCTCAAAACCAAATTTTACACCTTCTCTAATCTGGAGAAGCCACTCCTGGGCTGCTGCACCCCTCTGCACTGCTGGCTGCCTGACACCCCTGCATTTTATAGAAAACAGGGAGAACAACTTTTTACATGGGCAAACAGTGATGGGATAAGGAGGAACAGCTTAAAACTAAACCAAGATTTAGATTTGCTGTTAGGAAGAAGTTCTTTATTCAGAGGGTGGGGAGGCCCTGGCACAGGCTGCCCAGAGAAGCTGTGGCTGCCCCATCCCTGGAAGTGTCTATGGCCAGGTTGGACAGGGCTTGGAGCAACCTGCAATCATGGAAGGTGTCCCTGACTGGAAAGAACTGGAACAAGATGATCTTTAAGGTCACTTCCAACCCAAACCATTCTGTGATTCGGTGATTTTGCAGTTCATTGCCCACACATGCAGCTCTGTGGCCACTGCCTGGAGAATACCAAGAAGTGAATTTACTTCCCTGCATGGCCCCAAGCCCTTGGTGCAATGAGAGCATTCCTGCTCGCAGGTAACATGAGCCTTTTCTTTGATTTAAGGCCTCAGTCTCAGCTCCAAACTGCAGCACTGAATGCCCTCACACAGCTCCCAGGACTCAGCACAATTCATTGCCCCGCGCTCCTGCCCAACCTTTGCCAAGAAAAGACCCCTGTGAGCCAGCACTCCACGCAGCTCAACGTTCCCGCTTGCAGGAACACAGTAGCTCTGCATCAGGGTGCTTTTTTCCAAAGGAAAGGAATTAAAACCTCTGTAGGAATCAAAATATACTGAAAAAGTAGAACCCAGCTTCTTCAGCAATTCTCCTGCATTCATCCCCGATTCCAGGAGTGTTGGTTTAGCCCCCTCTCAGGGCACAGGAATGCTGCTGGTTCCAGGCAATTATCTCTGTTTACTGCAGCAGGGCTGTGTTCAGTGCTGCAAATTTAGCTTCCCAAACACACATTTAATTTAAGATCTAATACCGGATGTTAATTGTATATTGCACAGTAAACGACTGATCATTAAAACATATTAATTGAGGTTTAACAGCTGTGTAATAGATATTACATCTCATACTTATCAGCAAATATGATTTAATAATTAGTTAAGATGGGATATATGGATGGGAGGTGTAGCATGGCTGGCTGGATTATGGTTCTACTTTGTTCATTTGCTGGCCTAAAGATACTTTTCCTTATCACATTTAGAGAGGAGCTGGGCAATCACCAGGGAGATCATTGAATGGTTTGGGTTGGAAAAGACAAAGATAATCTCATTCCAACCCCTTGCCATGGGCAGAGACACCTTCCACTAGACCAGGTTGCTCCAAGCCCCATTCAACCTGGCCTTGAACACTTCCAGGGATGGGGATGTTGAGCTTTGTTGTTCACCCCTGAGACAAGTCCCAAAGAGTTTGTAATCTCTATAAAAAGAAAAATTGAGGGGTCATGAGCAGTTTCCTCCTCAGCTGGGGCTGAGCTGTGGGGACCTGACCCCATGGCTGTGTTTGCACAGCTCACAACGTTTGCTCATGAGCTCTCTGCTCCTTATCCCCACGTCATTCCCAGCCGTGGCTCCTCTCACGGCAGCACAGAGCCAGAGGGTGCCTTGCAGCACTACATGGCTGTCCAGAGACCCAACAACTCATTGCACCAGTGAACTGCATTTGTGATTCCACTGCCCCAACAAACACAGTGCTGGCTTAACCCACCCTGCTCCCAAACCACACGCTGTGATGTCGGGAAATCTGTGATGCGCACTCTGACCTTTTATTTTCCCCTTACCCAAAGGAAAGGAAGGGTTTGATTTCAGCAGGAACAAGTCTTTCTAGTGCTTTCCCTGCCAAACGGCCCCCTGTAGTACAGCATGCCTTGCTGAGCCACTGGCTCAGCACCAGCACAGCTCTGAGGTGTTTGGTGCTGACAGCAAAGTACAGCCTGCTCAGCTCTGCGGGTCCTGGGGCACAGGGCACCGGAGGGGAGCACCACACAATGCCAAAGGAAAGAGGTCAGGGCACTGCCAGCACCGTGCTGCTGCTTCCCCATTTCCAGCCACAAGAACCTGCCCCTCTCCTTCCAGCCATTCCTGCAGCCCAGGGAGCATCCCCTGCCCCTCAGCTCCTTCCTCCAGCACTGCCTGAAGCACAGTGACTCACACTCCTCTTCCCAGCCCCTGCCACCTCATCTCTTGGCTCATCCTGCTTCTGGTGCTGTCGGCTGCCCAGGCAGCTGTGTCAGCCCCTGTGGTCACCTCAGCTGTGCCAGCTCATGCTTTGTCCTGTCATACCTGGCACTTTCGAATGCTCTTGAACTCTTTGTCAGGCCCTTGATGGGTACAGGGAATCATCCTTTCCCCACAGCCCTAGGACAGGACAGTGAGCAACTGGCTGAATCACAAAAAGATTCAAATTTCCCAAGCACAAAAACACGCTGCAATGGGAAGAAGCATGGAAAACTGGTCCTTGGAGAGGGAGCAAAACCCTCAGTGGTGGGGTTCATTAACAAGCTCAAAATCCACCAGGAGCAGGGTACAGACACCACCCTGCTGTGGGACCTGGCATCCCCAGACCCTGGTGATGGCTGTGCTGCCATCTGGGGTCCTCTTTGCACCCCTGCCCAGCACCTCTGCACACCAAATTGTGCTCTAGGGAAGGACCAACATTCCATCCTGACCCTCTGTATCACCCAGGGCTGCAGGAGCCAAAGCCCTGTGCGCCTACAATGCCAGGGAAGCAAATGAGGCTGCGGCGTCTCCTCATTAAGAGCAATATTCATGCTCCAGTGTTCATGGCCAGTTAATAAGAGTTTTTATTAGAGCCTTTTTTCTTTTCCTACCGAGTGGCAGCAGCACAGTGCACAGCAGCAGGACACAGCAGAAGGTATAAAACGAGGTGGTTTTCACCCTCCACCCTTGTACCACTTGTGTACTCTTCGAGAGAGGAACAAAAGCTGCATGCCCACAGCACCGCCGCTGTCTGCACGGTGTTCTTAAGTATTGATCAAAAAGATTAAAGAGTGAACATTGTTCAACATCCCATTTTCCCCCAGCTCCGTGGGGGAGCTGTCAAAGCACAAAGCTGCTCTGAGTGTGGTGAGCGAGGCCACCAACAAGAGGGGAAACAAAGACTGGGGTTCTCCACCAGAGAATCCTTTTGGTGTTTCCAAGGCCCAGGGCAGCAGCAGGGCCTGGAAAATCTCTTGGCCAATGTAGACCCCTCCAAGATAAGAGCAAGACCTGAGCTGTGGATTTCTCTGCCTCCTGCCTTGGCCCTGCCAGCCACTAAGTGTGAATGTTCCTACTGCAATTGGAGGAACCTCACTGAGATGGCTGATAATTCCTCTCCAAACATACCTGAGCCTGAATTAAAAGAAAAAATAACAATATTAAAAAATAAAAAAGTAAAAAATCAAGCAAGCCCCAGCATATCACTTCCAAATGATGAGCACCGTCATCCTCCTTTCTGCCAGGCTTATTCACAGCAGGGACCACTCCTGCCACTGGCACCCTCTCCAGCATCCATCCTTTTGTACATGCAAAGGGAGCCATTCCCAGCCACGCTCATCCACGCGTGCCCAGCGCCTGTACAAGCAGGCGTGGGAGGTGTCAGGCATGCAGGAGAGCATCTCCCAGAAACAGGATGTTGCTTCTTTCTTCTTGCACATTTCCCTCATTATTTTGTTCTAATTTGCCTTTCCTGGTACCTTCTCTATTCAACAAAAGCCAAATGCAAACGGCATCCCTTAATCTCCAGAACAGCAGCTCACTGCTGAGAAAATAATATAGATGTAACTTCCAGCATCACACACTTTCTTTTCCATTTATATGCAAATGCCGACCTTTCACCCAAGCTGTCTCAAAGAAGTATTTCCTTAAAAATGCAAATAGCATGTTGCAGGCGGTTACTCTGGCTGAGTCTTTCTTGTATTATTATTATTATTTCTTTTAACCTTACCAGCACTGTAAAACACAACAGCTAAACTGCACCCTGGCAATAATTACTTTTCATACCAAATTGAAAGCCTCTGTGGAGCTGACGTGTCGAAACACCAGCAGGAGAATTCAGTGCACATAAATTCTTGGAGATGCTTTTGGAGAAGCATGTCTTGGACCAGTGGGAAGGAAGCAGCCCAGAGACGCATTGCTGCTGAAGGAAACCACCTGATGGCTCAGGGTAAGGCTGCAAGAGTCTTGTAAAACCCTCCCCATGGTGCTGCTGATGCACAGGAGCCCTCGAGAGTGGGAAAACAACCTGTGTAAGCCAGGGTGAGAACAGGAACAAGGAGTGTGTCCACTGGCAGTGCCAGTGTTGGGCACGGATGTCCTTCCCCACCTGAGAAGGTCTGGGAAGACCTTTAGGGCTGTGTGTGCTCTTTGCTGTACCAAGGGGCTCCAGGGCAATATTAGGACTCCTGGGCCTGAAGAGGAACAAGGAGAAGGGTGGCTGAAGAAGGGGCTGGTGAGAAAGGAGCCACGATGATTCAGAGGAACAAACGAGAGTTGAGGATTTCAGCTCCAAGACTCCCCCGATTCACCTCTCTTTCTCCCAGCTGTTGGGACAACCTCTGGGGAGAGCAGCACAGTGCTGCTTCCACCTCCACCATGGCAGCAGCAGTCACAGCACCAGCTCTCTGTGCATCTCCTCAAACATGGGCATGGGGACAAGGCTGTCCCCCCAAACTGGTGACACAAGCCCACCCCAACAAGTTGAGGGGTGAAAGGAGGCGTCAGCAAGTGCTGAAACCAAAGTCCCCTTCCCCACAGCTGCTGTAAGCCTGCACAGGGCAGTACTCCCAGTATGGATGGATGTAAACAGACTGAGTTGGAGGCATTGATCCAGCTTGAGTATCTGACACACTGCATCCAAACCTCTCTATCATCAGCTTGGAAACTAAGGGATAAGGGAAGAGAGAGCCTGAGCACGGTGCTTGCACAGGGGGGTACAAGGCTGAGCACTGAGGGGAAGCCAAATGTAAAAAGGCCACTACAGACAACCTTCCTGGGATGGAGCAGCACAGTGTTCAGTATCTGCTTCTGAGAAGCAAATACAGATTTCCTCAGCGTGCAGGGAAAGAGTAGAAGAAATGGGAAATATGAACTGGTCTTTCCTCTACCACTTTAGCTATCCATAGATTTAGCTGTCAATGATTCTTGAGTTCCTTCTGAGCTCCAAACCTCCTGAGATGCCCCAGTGCTGACTGTCACAGCCCAAGTTACTTTGAATCTGCTGTGGCACCTCACCCTCAGCCCTGTAGGTTCTGGGTAAAAACAACTGCAAAACCCCAAAAGCTAAAACAAAACTCCACATTGTTTCTGCCCAAATTTGGCCCAAGCTGGGCATGCACATGTGTTTGTGGAACACAAACCTCCTTGCCCCCAGCACAGGACTGGGGTCCATCAACAGTATCTGCTCAAGGAGGTGTTTTCCTGACAGGGATTTCTACCACATGTGACACCAGGTCGGGCAGAGGAGGGAGAAGCTGCCTGGAAGAGCCAGGGAAGGGGCTGGCAGTGCCTCTGACGCAAAGTTAGATGACTAAATGGACTACTTCCCAGCTGCCAGCTTGTCTTTATGATATTAAGCCTTTTCTCTCTGCTGCCATATAAGAAGTGAAAAGTTGACACGTAAGCGTGTGTCATATGGAGTCAGGGAGACAGAAGCAATAAGGCATAAAAGGAGGTGAGATCATCGTGCAGCAACAACTCCCCAGGGGTATGAGGCAGCTCTGCTCAGTGCCCGCTGGCTCTCAGCCCCCACCAGCATCCCCCTCCCAGGCTTGGCACACTCAAACCAAGCCAGAACCCCCAGACCAGGGCCAGGCACAGGGTGCCACGCTGCCCACCACGAAATGAGGCAATTAATGCCTTCTGAAGGGTCAGCTCATTAAACAGGAGTCACCACTGCAGCACGAGTGTCACAGCCCCCCAGGATTATTGCTGTTGAATGGGCCGGCTGCTGTGCACCATTTGCCTGAAAAAAAGGAGAATCATCAAATATGTTGAGTTTATAGCCCTGCTGGCACCGCTCTGAGCACTCCTGCGGGCTCTGTGTAATTGAAATTAAATAGAGGCGAGTGATACCTTTCTGTCCTTCCTGCAGCCTTCACTTGCTTGGGAATGCAGTGCAGGGACAACAAGGAGGAGGGTGAGGCAGCAGCTGGATGCCCATGGGCACTGCTCTTGGAGCAGCTTTCATCCCCACTTCCAGCTCCTTTCATGGGCTGAGCCCTCTGTGCTGCATCGGTTTTGTCCCAAAACTGAGCCAGGAGCAGGGAAAGCCCACACAGTCCCACAGGTACCCTCAGACCCCACAGCCAAGGATCAGCTTCTACCCATCAAGCTGGAAGTTTCTCTCTCCTCCAAATCATTTTCTCCCAATCCTCCCGTTTCTGGCAGGGTGTCCTTGCTTGGTGGGTGAGTGCAGAGGGAGCAGCCAACCTGCCAGAGCCACCTGCCTCCCTGGGAGCCAGGAAAGCTGCTCCATGATGAGAGGGAGTTGGAAGTTTCTAGGGAATGTGGGACAGGAGCTGACAACTCTGTGCTCTGCTGAGACACCGAAGGCAGAGTTAACCGTTTCGAATGTCATTTTTTTTAAAGCAACAACATTGCTCACAGGCACGCTTTTTTTTTTTTCCCCTCCACTTTCTTTTTTTTTTCTTTTTTATTAAATAAAAAATGGAGCAGCTCTCTCCAGAAGGCTATTAATCCTCTCCTGTCACTTGTGTTCTTGGAGAGCGCGTTTCTCTGGGCAAAAGCAGCGAGTTGCTCACTGACTAATTACATCAAAATATTGAGGGCAACAAACAAACCTTTAACTCCACTTGCCAGAAGCTCACTAGATGCAAAGCTTCAGAATTATGGAAGAGAAACGGATGCACAAGCAGGAGAAGCTGGGACTCCAGACGTGCTCATGGCCACATCAGCATTTAGAGGGATGAACTCTTTCCTCTCTGCAAAGCCACTCAAGTTTGGCTAACTTTGCCCAACATAACTTTACCCAGAATCTCATCCACCCAAGGACTCTGATTTCCTACAAATAAAGATTTTTTTTTCCTTTGCCATGGAAGTGAATTCATTTATTTTCCTCTCATTCCCACACAGGCACTGGGGCTTTGTGTGCAGAGCAAGGACTGGACACATGTTCCCCAGAAAGGCTGAGTTTAGGCTTTAGGCCCCACTAGAAGGCAGTTTTAGGCTGAAATCAGACAACTTTTCTCAAAGCCCACCTGACATCTTCACTTATCCTAGCAGCTCACCAGAGCAGCCTTTCTTTGGGACACAGTATTGCAGATTTGACTCTTCCCTGCCCCAAAACTTTTGCCAGACATTCAGCCAGCAAGGTTTTGGCATTGACAATTCCCATCCCATCACCCTGTATCGCCCACACAGCCACAGTGGGAAGAGCCAGTGCTAAAAGGAAAGCCTAATTCTGCATTTAGGTGCTAAACCTGATGTGCTTCCAAGACAGTTTGGATAGCCAAGAGCTGAAACAGGTGACTTGAATGCAAGCTTTGGCCCCAGACCCACAGCTGCCACAGAGCCACTGCCTGCCACCCCCCAGAGCTGCATCACCCAGGCTGGAGAGCATGAGGAGCAGGGAAATGCTCCAGCTCTGAAATGTGGGTTAACCAAAGGCAGCTGCTGGGGAGGTTTCTCTGCATTCTGGAGGTGTTTCTGTGCTCAGAGAATGGGGTGCTCACCACACATCTTAACCAGCCACACTCAGTGACAAGCACGAGTTGTTCAACGTCTAATTGTTGGTTTCAAGGGATTGTTTGAAAAAAGAGAAAAGATTTTCAAAAGTGCTCAGACTGTCACCTATAGATTTTGCCAGCAATAACTTGGTTTTTAAATACTGCGTGCAAGAAAGCTCCCCCAGAGCCATCTCTTGTACTTTATAATAATATTCACCAGGGGATCCTCCTAATGCTGGGTTTGAATCCTTTGCTGCTGAATGCACCCGACCCTGGACTTGCAGAGAGGGCTCAGATAAACGTGCCTGGGAGCTGTTGCTCAGAGAGACGATTACAGCCCTCAGCATCGATCAGAAAGGTTCTGATTGCACCCACAAGGAGCGAGAGGCTTCCCCAAAACTGGCACCAACCTCGCTTGCAGATGCTGTCCTAGGGAGAGCCACATGCTTGCCAAACAATTTCAAGCAGAGGAACGAAGAAAGCTGAGTCTCTACTGCAGTTTATATTTAATTAGAGGGAAGGCAGCTTACGCAGCAGTTTCGGAAACATATTGTCTTACAGCATATTGGATATTTGTATCTTAACAGCTCGACATCGATTTCTTTTATGTAAAGGAAGAGGGGGGAAGAGCACGGCGTGCCCTAAGTTGTGTAAGCTCCAAAGAGACGCCCGCACTGCTTGGACTAATGTTTGGAGTAATCAAAGGCGTGAACTCATGTATTATGGATGGGAACGAGAGTTTTCAGGCTTCTGCAAAAAGGAATCTCCAGCGTTTGGTATTTTGTTAGCAGCCTGGCACCATATGGCTCTCCCCTGCTGATATTCTTTCACACCAGAACTTTATGTTCAGATGCTTTAGTTAATATTTTACCCAGCAAGCATAAACAAGATGCAAAGATTGCAGTCGACAGCAACCTTCTCTTAAACCATATATGCACGTTAATAGGGAAGGCTTCTTTCAGCAAGTACTTTACCCAGCACATGCCTGGCTTTATTTTTTCCTTAGGGGTCCAAGCTGGGCCATTTACTTTAACAGCCTTCCCATCAAGCAAAAAGCAAGCAGCAGATCCATGAAGGACATTTTCACTCCCTCCCTACTCTGTTTCCTGGCTGGTCCAAAGCAGCGCTGGATGAGGGCAGGCGACACACACATGGGAGTTGTGCTGTATCTCTGCTTCTGCACCATTTCAGCCTACATTTTATCTTGGAAAGGCAGAGTTTCCCCTTCTCCACTCCCTAAGCAGGGATGGAACCCTAGGCAAAGCTCCCAGCCCAAAGGGAAGCCTCACACAAGCACCACCAGCCTAAACTGACCACGAACAACAACATGGAGCATCCAACTTGAGGTCCAAGATTTATGTTTCCCCCTTCCACACACGAAGTTAGACCCAAAATCACTTTGGAAAACTGCAGCTCTGAGACACACACCCCACACACCCCCGCCCTCCAATATTCTTATTAGTCTTTAATATTCTTAAAACAAATAGGACCTAACAGATGTCTTTTCAGCCTGCGCTCTTATTAATGAGAATATTGTAAGAATGGAAATCAGGTCACAAATGTTTAATACTTTGTTTAAAAAGTCTTCAGCTTCTTTAAAGAGTTCCACTAATCCCAACATGACAGATGTACAAGGCAGTTTTGCTTGGGGCAGATTAAAATTCTCGCTCTGATTTGCTCTTTCATTTGGTCTGATTAAAATAACATTGCGATTTTTTTTTTTTTTAACATGCTGACTTCAAAATAAAAAAGGAAAGAATAAAAAGTGACCAGTAAAGGCCAGCATGATCACAATAAAAGCAAAGTTATTGTTGTTAAGGTAAAAAAAAAAGCGAGGGAAAAGGAATGGGGGAACAGCCGACTCATACCCAGGTTAGCATTAAAGCTCTGTGTTAAAGATGAAAGGGGAACCTTTCCAAACTATGTTTTTCAATTTGAAAGTGTTTATTAATCTATTCTCTCTGAAGCAAAGAGTTCAATGAAAGACAAAGATCAAAAGTATTTTAATTTAGGTGAAATTTTTTTTCCCTTTTTTTTCCTTTTCCCTAAACCGAACCAAACTGAAAATCAGAGCATTGCAGAGCGTGGCACTTCAGCATTCGGCTCTAAGACTGACATTGCTGGGAACAGCCCAGCTGGCAGAACAAGGTGATCCCAGCCACTTTTTCCTCAACTAAACTACGCCTGGGAATTCCCTATTTCCCTTTCCTGACATCCTTTCACACCAGACCACCCCACCCTGGGCAAGATTTCCCAGCTAATTCATTTCCTTGCCGCTGCAAAACACTCCTGGCATCTGAGTCAGACCTGAACGTGTGTGTGGCAGTGGCTACTCCAGGATGCTCTGATGGGAGCAGCAGAGGAGCAGGGCAGCGGGATGGAGCCCCAGCTCACCTCCTGTCCCTCCACTCATCCATAAACAAGCCACAGCCACATCTGCCTTTTCCCTCTTGGGTCTGCCCAAAACCAGCCACAATTCCCAGTGCTGAATCCATCCAGGGCACTGCTGGATCAGTTTCCTACAGGCATTGCCTCACCAAAGGCTCCTGTAGCATGGGGGGTCCATGGATTTAGAAAGGAGCTGGAGCTGTTCACTGTACAGCTGCTCAAAGGGCAAACTCCTGCTTCAAGAGAACATTTCACAGAAAGTGGTCAGTGTGTTTGTCTGGACTTCTCCCACCCAGAAAGCTTCTCTGCCTCCCCACCCACTCCTGCAAACCCTCAGCAAGGCCTCACAGGAGCAGTGTGGGGATGAGTAACCTCAACAGTAGAAAACCACTCGTTTTGGGGGTGTATATTTGCCATTTTTCCTAAAAACTCTGGCTTGTGCCTTCTATGAAAGAGTCCATAGAAAATCCACAGTGTTTCAAGTTTTTGAGGATCTGCTCCACTCTGGTGATTTTTAATATTTACAGTCTTTAAGCATAATTGTTCAATACATGTTCCTGCCCCTGAGATGTCCTCACCTCAATGCCCAACTTGAGCCATTTCCAGGGCAGAAACAACCTCCCTGCCAGGCAAGGTGCTGTGGGAAAGCAGCTCAGGGGAGCCAAGGGATACCCTCCCATGCTGCTGCTCCCAGGGAAGCTGCATGGGGAGGAGATGCTTGGAAAGCTCTCTTTACCTTCTGTGTGTCAGCCCTGTCCCAAAGGGCAAAGCCACCACGCAGCTGCTCCCAGCAAAGCAGCTCCTGAGCTCGGCAAGGGCAAATGCTGCACTTTCAGAAATCCCCTTTGACAGATTAACCTGACAAGAGGGGAAACTCCAAATATAAACCCATAAAGCCCTTCTCTCCTTGGTGAAAATATTTGTGGGGAGTGGGAGGGGACAGATTCCCCCCCTCCCATCTCTGAAGAGAGCTGAAGGGATGTCCTAACCCTGCTCTTTGCCATTGCTCATTACCTGGATCCCAGATCCCAGAGAAGAAACTCTCACATAAACTCATTTCATTCTAGGAACAAGGTATTTTGGGGCCTTTCTTCACTCCAGAAACTTTTCACAGCCTGTGCTTATCACCCCACTTCTCTATTCACACCGTGATTCTCCTTTCTAAGGCCTGTGCTATGGATCAAACTTCTACTTTGCAAAGGTAAACAGCCTCAGAACTGATACAAAATATTTGAAGATGGGAAGTATCTCACAATCCAGCTTTAAGGGTGTCAGAGACACCAGTGGGCTCTGCACCACACACCCAGGAAGACCAGCATGGGTACATGGGTAGAGTTATTCTTTGTAGAAACCAGTAAAACACAGGAGAACGAAGGAAAAGGAAGAGAAGGGGAAGAGAAGGGGAAGAGAAGGGGAAGAGAAGGGGAAGAGAAGGGGAAGAGAAGGGGAAGAGAAGGGGAAGAGAAGGGGAAGAGAAGGGGAAGAGAAGGGGAAGAGAAGGGGAAGAGAAGGGGAAGAGAAGGGGAAGAGAAGGGGAAGAGAAGGGGAAGAGAAGGGGAAGAGAAGGGGAAGAGAAGGGGAAGAGAAGGGGAAGAGAAGGGGAAGAGAAGGGGAAGAGAAGGGGAAGAGAAGGGGAAGAGAAGGGGAAGAGAAGGGGAAGAGAAGGGGAAGAGAAGGGGAAGAGAAGGGGAAGAGAAGGGGAAGAGAAGGGGAAGAGAAGGGGAAGAGAAAAGGAAGAGAAAAGGAAGAGAAAAGGAAGAGAAAAGGAAGAGAAAAGGAAGAGAAAAGGAAGAGAAAAGGAAGAGAAAGGGAAGAGAAAAGGAAGAGAAAAGGAAGAGAAAAGGAAGAGAAAAGGAAGAGAAAAGGAAGAGAAAAGGAAGAGAAAAGGAAGAGAAAAGGAAGAGAAAAGGAAGAGAAAAGGATGGAAAGGCCTTGTTGACAGCAACTTCTGCTCTGTCAAAGCTCCAGAAATACTTGGGAACTGAGAGGCTGTGTGGCACTTAAGCCCAGGCTGACAATCTTTTCACACAGCTCCCAAAACGCCAAATAAACCTGCAGTGTGGGGCCACCTCAGTCTCCCTCCTTGTCTGCACAGCCAGGGAGCAAACAGTATCTGCACAACAAATAACCCAAAGGGGGATTTGTTGGGGAAAGAAGAGTAACACACAGTGGTGTATTCCCAGCTCTGGAAGTTTGCAGCAAGGATCCTCCATGCTCAGCTCCCGTGCATGAGAAAGAGGAACAGCTATAAAGTGACGGCTGGAGATGCCCTTTGCCATTAAGGGAAGAGCTCTAAAAATGCAGCCATGGAGTTTACAGCTGGAAAAATAAGCCTTTCCATCTACAAACTCACACAAAGCAAAGGAAAGAGTGGGTCCTGTACCCCACTCGGCCATTAAAGTTCCTCATCTGACTTCCCCGTGGTAAAGCGATGCTTCCCCGCCTCTCCCTCCCCTTCACATGCCTCATTTCAAGTCTTCTGGGAAGCCCAGCCCAGCCCTGGCTCCAGCCTTTACTGTAAATCCTCCGCTTCCCCTTCCTCTCTCTCTGCTCTCAGGGGGCAGAGGGTCCCGGTCCCCCCAACCTTAGAGCTGGGCACAGCAGCATCCCTTGCTAAATAAATCGCCCCCAAGGCTGCAAAAGGAGGGCTCTGCCCCTCGCCGGATAGGGAGAGAGAGACCATTCAGCATTACACAGACTGATTTTGGGGGTTCAGGAGCATAACCTCACCTGCCCTCCTCAAGTCCTGATGCAAAACTACGGTGGGATTTCAGGGAGGGAAAAGAGTTTCTATTCCTGAGCTCTAAAGCTGTGTCATTCAGCCGCTTCCGAGAGAATTGCTGACTTAGGGTGCACTGCTCCCCCCAAAGCCCGAGAAGAGCAGCGTGTCCCATGCAGAACGCAAGTTTGGAGGCAGCACCCCAAAGCCGAGCCTTCCGGGGGGTGGAGGGGGTTTAGTACTGTCTGCTAAAATGGCAGCTGCTCTGACGCCGAGCTACGTCTTGCGAAGTCAGCCCTGCCCTCATCATCATCATCATCATCATCATCTGACTGCCGGGAACTGCTCCGGCTCCCGGGGCTCTGCGGGACGGGGCGGGGGTGGCGCAGAGCCGGAGCTTCGCCTGCCCCTGCCCACCCCCAGCCCCCAGTTTGTGACTCCGGGCTGTTGGGAACAGTCCCGGCCCCGCTGGGCAGCCACCGGCCGGGAGGCACCTGTGCCGCCCTTGTCTCCCAGCCCAGCCCGGGCCATTCACGGGTGTAGCCCGGATCTCCAAAACAAGAACCGGGAAGTGTAGGGGTAGCAGCCGTCCCGACCCCTGGTCTGCTGCCCTCCTGCTTCGTGTTCCCCCTGCCTTGGGGACAAGGATGATTCTGGGGGCAAAGGGACCGAATAGCTCAGACCGACGGGGAGTGGAGGTGGTGGAGGTGGGGCGAGAATGGGGGAGATTTGGGGTCTTCAGGGGAGGGGGTCCTCGCCCACTTCCAGCCCAGGATCTGCCAAACGGGGAGGGGTCACCCCCGTCCCAAAGTCACCAACGCCACCCTTGGCAGTGACCTTAAGCACCGTCCGGCAGCGGGACCGCCCTCCAGCCGGGCCAAGCGCCGGGACTCCCAGGAGGAGGAGAGGGGGCCGAATCCCTGTCCTTCCTACAGCACGAGGTGCCCCCGCTGCCCCCTCGCCCCACGAGAGCTGCCGCGGGACGGCGGCAACCCCGCAGGGGAAAGGCATGCGGATTCACCACCCCTCACTCGGGACTGAGCAGGGGACAAGCGGCGCTGCCCGCCCAGGCCCCTCCTCGACGAGACCCCCGGGAAATCGCCAACCCCGACCGCGGCCGCCCAGCCCGGGGGGACCGGGACTGCTCGGTAACAGCACCCGGGACAGAGCCGGAGCCGCCGCTCCGGACCCCAACTCCAGCGGGACACAGGGGACAGCTCCCGTCTGCTTTCCGGGAAGGGAAAAACCCAACTTCCCAGACTTTTCCTACTCCTTGTGCGGCGGGGATCCCACAGACCCACAGTATCACTTGGAGGGGAAAAAAAAAATTTTAAAAAGAAAAGAAAGCAAGAGGAAGGAAAAAAAAAAAACAAAAAGGAAAACCAAGTTCTCCTTGTTCTTCCCGAGGCAGGTGAAGGAGGAGAGAGAAGGGGGGAGGGCACGCAGGTTTGAAAGAGCCGAAGGGGACAAGTTGTGCCCGGGTTTCCCGGTGGTAGCAGCCGGCGCTGGTTTGTGCTTTGCAACACGCGCCTGCTCCAATCTGCGCCGCTCGGGAACAATAAACAGGATCATACAAAGAAGTGGAAAGGCGGCATCTTTGCTTCTGGTTTCTATGACAGCATCAGAGAGAGACAAACCAACTATAAACTCTAATTCCTAGATTCCTCCTCCCCCCCCCCCCCCCCAAACTCCCTTTTGTCTGCCATTAATTAAAGTGGCCATATGGAAAAGGCTGATAATAACAGCAGATGAGCCAACGAGAAAGAGGGAAAGGGAAAAAAAGAAAAAAAAATAACTAAAAGTAGCGGCAGGGCGATGACGAAGGTTTAGCCGGGGCTTTTCGCACTTGTTTTCAGCGGCTGCTCGAAGCGAGGGGGCTCAACAATAGCGGGAGGAGAGCGGCTGCCCCCGCACTGCTGCCCGGCTGGGTCGAGGGGGGCAGTGGGCAACCTGCCCCCTTCCCCTGCCCGGCTCCGGGGAGCCGGGCATGCCCCAAGCCTCCTGCTCCGAGAGCGCTGATCCCCACGAGCTGCCCCTTTGTGTGGGAGAGCCTCCGAGGGTGCCGACCCCCCTTCGGGGCCGCCTCCCCGGGGAGGGTCGGTCCTACCCGCCGGCAAACTGCACCCCAAACTCAGCCCAACTCGGCGGGGCCGATGGCAGCGCCAGCACATCCCCAGGCACCAGCCCCCTGCCCCTCGCTCCTTCTCCGAATAACCCACGGAACAACAACAACAACAACAAACTTTGCTAAAATTGATAAAGAGATTAGCCAAGCAAAGCCTCTTCCGAGCAAGCTAAAAATAAGAACACGCCGATTTCTGTCGTGGTCAACGTAAAGAGAGAAATCCACAAACATGGCACACTTCCCTTGTGCCTCGCTGCTATAAATAGAGAACTCTAAAGTAGGCAATAATCGGAAAGCAGAGTGGGGGGAAAGGGAAAAAAAGGACAAAAAAGAAAAGTCTGGCAGTGGCAGGAGGGAGCAGCCGCCAGCCCTCCGCACCCACGTCCCCGGGCGAGGGGGCCGCGGAGCTCCCCAACGCCCCAGGAGTGCGGAGCTGCGGACTTGGGCTGGAGTTTTGGCAGGAAGGGGCCTGGGGGTGAGGGGAGAGCGGCGAGGGACGCGTGGAGCCCCGGTCCCGCCCGGCCGTCAGCACCTCCGAGAGCTCCGCGGCCGCGGGGCCGCCGGCGCAAACTCCTCCCGGCGCCCGGGAGCGTCTTCTGCTAACACCTCCCTCCGGATAAACATCCACCGATCTCGCGGTTCACAAACCCGGCAAGCATCCTCTTCCAGAAATATTCAGAAAGTTTCCCGGCTGAATGCGACGTTGTGCTTTTTTTTTTTTTTTTTTTTAATAAATCTCCTCCTTTCTCATCTTATTCAACCTCTTTTCAGTCAGAAGCATAACATGTCCACTAGCGTCTCGCAGCCGGCGAGAGAGCGAGCGAGCAAAGATGGACCTAGGAGCATGATGATCATCATAAAAATCCCCTCGGTTCTCCAGTGCAATTTTCAAAACAACAACCCAGCCTTCGTGCTGTAAAGGCGAAACGCCTGCGTCTGTTTACATCAACTGTGTGCTCCGAAAGCCTTTCCCCTCTGTCTCAATCCAAGGGAGGGGAGGGGAAAAAAAAAAAAAAAAAAAAAAAGAAGAGCGAAAAAAAAAGAAAAAAAAAAAAAGAAAGGAAAAAAAGCCAGCATTATCTGCCTTTGTCAGCGAAAGAACATAATATTGACTTACCTTTCCCCACAGCTATTGTCTGCCCCTTTACAAAATGACATCACGGAAACCAATCATGAAATTTGCATGGGGGAGGTTGTGGGGGGAGAGTTCTTGGAGGGCAGCCCACTTCCCTACACCAGTAACACGCGTGTAAGACGGGTTGTTGGTTTCAATTAAATATCTGATACTCCTTAGTGTGTGAACTCTTAAGCCTGCTAAAGGCAATGTCTCATTTACTTAATGACCGCTCTCATTAATGGAAATGGCACAGAGGGGGCTTGCTGCGCCTTCCCTTTGTAAATACACTACCCATGAACCCTTGGGGTTGCAATATATCTGTTTACTCTCTGAGGTGAAATAAATTTACAGTATAGCATCAAAGAGAGCGAGCGAGAGAGATGGAGCGGCTGCCTTGAGTGCACCGAGAGTTGGGGCTCTCCCAGCCCCGCCGGCCCCTCTCTCCTCGCTCTCCCCCCTCCCCAAGACCCGGCAGAAGGTGAATGATTTTGCCCGAGCTGATTCATAATTAATATGCACGAGGCTCGGGGCTCCTCTGACAGCAGCAACACAAAAGGACGGCGAGCGCGACGAGCGCCGTTCCGTGTCCCCCCCGCGCATCCCGGCGCGTGGTACGGCCCAATAATTCCTAATAGCAGCAAGCAGCGAGTGACAGATGCCCTGGGTTAGCACAGCTCCAGCGAAAGTACTTTACAATATTTATTGGTGGTTAGGAAGATGACCTATCACCATAAAGAACAGACTGGGAAATTTATCGCCTCTATGAACCTGGAAGTATTGCATATTAGCTGATATACATATTCAAAAGCCGGTGGTTAAAAGGTGTATAAATATTTTAATTTTTTTTTCCTCCCCTTAAAAGCAAAAAAAAAAAAAAAAAAAAAAAAAAAAAAAAAAAAAAAATTAAAAATGACGCAATGTATTCCCAGCAGACAAAACCTCACCCCGGAGAAGGTGCTTTACATTATGGGTGTTGGGATGGGAAGAACAACATAAGGAAAAGTCCTAAAAGAAAACGGTGGCTAAAACAGTTTAGGGATTGTTTCTAAGTGAGAAAAGTGAACGTTCTTGCATTTTGCATCTTTTCCCCCAAAAAAGAGTCACACTTTCCAGGAGTTAGCATCGCCTTTCCATGAAAATGCTCATTTCGTGGAGGTCCGGCCACCCCGGGAGGAGAAAGTACTCGCCGAGCTGGAGGGAGGGAGGCTCCGGGGAGAGAGCCCGGCACGGTGAGGCAGGAAGGGCATTAGCACATCGCATCCCTGCCCCCTGCCAGACGGGAGCATTAGCACTTGGACTGCAACTTTTCTGAAATAGCGGGGGAAAACACAGGCAGGCTGCAGCCCCACGGGTTGGGGAGAGGAGGGGAGGGAACGACACTTTTCTACCCAGTGCTTTTCCCCGCACCCTCGTGCCATCCCCAGCATCACCGAGACAATTAAGACTTCCCTGTCGTCTTAATGAAGATTTCCAAAAAGGTGCGGGAGCTCACAAATGGACAGAAACCCCAGGAGCCCTGAGAGAGCTGAGGCAGAGCCTGGCAGGGAAAGCTGAATCCTGCTGAGGATGCACTCTCCTGTGGGAAACTCCAGCTCCAGAGCTGCAGGGCCTCAGACTCCTCTCCAGCTCACCCCCACCCTGGGCACGTTAGGTGCAGGCAGCAGTGGGAAAAGCCTCTCGAACTGCCCAAAACCTGGCAGATTGGGCTGGAGTAGGTGCTGCCAGCAACTCCATCTCACCCACAGACCATTGCAGGGCACATGGCAGGAAGGAGTGATTCAATTTCCCATCTCAGGGCTTTTATTGAGGAGAGGGTGGCAGAGATACTAATTTTAAACTGTTGAGGCCGCTTTGGGGGTTGTTAGGATGCCCATTTCCATGGCTTACCAGCCTGGTGTGCTCCTAAACCATTAACATAAAGGAGATATTCAGCAGAGAGTACTCCTGAAAAGCTGTTTTCTATCTCCTTTGGACACACCACGAAGACAGGGATATTTTACATCCTAAACCTTTGGCATTCAGAAATTCTATTAAACTCTTATCTGCAGGCAGCAGGCCTGGTGCTACACTGCATCTCCATTGTTCTGCACCCGCGATAGAATCAAAGGGAGGGCTGGGTGGACTCGGCTCCCCTCCGCTCACAATGCTGCCTGCTCCTCTCCACCGCTGTTTCATTTAGAGCCGTAATGCTAAAACTTGAGAAACAAAAGCACAATAGATTCGGCAGGGAGGCAGCACGGAAGTGTGTTTACTTGTGTGTGCTCCCCCATAAATTGGAGCACACGCAGCCTGCATGGATATGAGCACACACATGTGCCTCTCCGTGCGTTAAGAGAGGAATTTTATTACTGCTGCTGTTGCATTTATTAACACGCGACGCACCTACGAGCCCTAAGGCAGCTGACAGCTCTGATACCATCCGGCTGAGCTCTGGGCTGCGAGAGGGTGTTCGGCTTTTCTTTGTTCCCAAACTCGCCAGACTTCCCTCTGCTCTCCTCCCAAAACGCTGCAAAGAAGCGGCGCCTTCCCCGGAGTTTCTCACCGCCACCAACTTCAGCAGCGGCAGGAATTCCCATCTCGCAGCCCCCAAATCCCTTCTCACCCCCAGAAAATCTCCGTCTCAGGCAACAGCCCCACACCCCACGCTGGAGGAGCCGGCGGCGCAACGCGAGGCCACGCGTGGGCTCCAGGCGGCGGCGGGTCAGCACCACGGACAGCTCCGCCCGCTCCCTCCTGCGCACACTTCCGACCTTTTAAACTATTTTTTCAGCCATTTTTTAATCGTGTTTCTCCCCCACATACTCTCCCTAAACCTCTCCAGAGCCACTCCACAGCTGTTTTCAGGGAGGAGATAATTATCGTGCGTTTCCAGGTCTCAAAGAGCCGTCGCTTCCCTAAAGGGAGCCGTGCAATTGAGAGGTCTAAAATAAATGTTCACGTATTTTCATCTTCAGTGGTTTTAAGACGGGGGCTCCGAGAGTCCCTGCCTGCAGGGCGCCTTCAGAGCTGAACCCAGAGAGGATTTTTAAAAGCAGATTCCCTTCACGCCCCTCCCCTGCTCTCCATGCCATTTCCCCTCCTTCGTGTTTTCAGATCAGGCTCTTCAAGTTTGAAATTATTTAAAATAAAACTCCATTTGCTTGTGTAAACACAGCCATAAACCCACCACACTGTGTTCCATTGGCTTCTTTGAGTCTGTTTCAAAGAAAATTAGATCTCAAACTTTATGCATTTGTAATTGGCACCAACTTCTCCGGTTACCAGCTGGGGGTGAAAGATTTTTTTTTTTCCTTGTTTCTTTCTGAAAGCTTCTATGCAGATGGGCTGGCTGCCTTAATGCCTCAGACTACAATTAGTGCTGTTGTATGCCGAATAGAAATGGCCAGCATTAATATTGTATATGGAACAGCTGAAGGGTTGCGAAGAAACCTGCCCACTACAGGCCCCTGGCAGATGGAACAACATGCACAGGCACAAAAAACTTTTAATAACCCTTCGCTCGCTCTCCAGCGCGCCCCTTCGCTCCCGTTTGGGCGGGTTCTTCCCGAAGAGGCAATGCCTTTGTCTAAGCCAAATCTAGAGCCCTTTTCTCCCTGAAGAACAACAGTTGGAGCAATCACCATCTTTTGCAAAAGGCACCTCGCATTATCCCAAAACTTCCTCCTTTGTGCCTCGGGTAATGCGGGCGCTGAAACACACACCCAGATGAACAGGCACGAACTAACTTTTTATTTAATAACATCCCCCTCACCCCTTTATTATCCAGCAATGTGCAAGAGGGGGAAACAAAAACCCCACAAAACCAAACCAACCACCACCACCCCCTTCCCCAGCAGAACTGTGACCAGAAGCTGCAGAAAACAGGATTTTCTCCTCGCCCCCCTCCCCTTCGCTCCTCGTCCTTTGTAATTAGGTGAAACCCGCGGCAGCGGGGACAAAGCCCCGCCGGTGCCTCGGAGCAGCAGCACCGGGGGTCGCGCACCCCCGCACCTGTAGCCCCTTCGCAGCTGAGCCCGGAGCGCAGCGAGGAGAGGCGGGGGTGACACCGGCACCTCGCTCGCAAAACGCGAACACGGAAGACCTGCGCTCCGAAATATACTCGGGAACCTCTTTCTACCGCCTAACTGGGGGCAAAATACTATAAAACAAGGAGGAATAGTTTGCGGGCTCGCATTCCCCCGCCCTCGGCGACCGAGCCCCTTTGCCAAGGCGTGACTCAGGCAGAATTGAGCAACTCAAGTGTTTTAGAGGAGAAACGGGGGAGACACACTAAGGAATACCCTCCCTACACTCCCACCGCACCCCCCGCATCCGCCGGCGAACGGCTACGAACCGAGGAAAGTCCCGCAGAGCTTCATCCTTGCCGGGTGGCGGTGGCTGCCTGGCCCGGGGTGGCGGGGGGAGCGGGCGCGGAGCCGCCCGGGGTTACTCCATCTTCCCTGGGAAAAGTTCCCGTCCGGAGCAAAAACTTATGGGCGGCGGCGGCCAATGGGGCCGCGCCGCAAAATCCTCGCAGCGCACTCGGCGGCCAATCCGGTCCCCCCCGCCCCCGCCCCGGGGATGCGCACCCCCCTCCCGGCCCCCCCTCCGGGCTGGCAGCGAGGGGAGCAGGGGAAGGGGACCCCTCCTCCCGAGCGGGCGGGGGATCCGCGCATCCCTCCCGCCGGTAATGAGGGGAGAGAAGAAGCGACAACGGGCACATCCCAGTGCAGGGGGGAAGGGAACACACACCCCAGTTACTCCCCCAGGCGAAGCATCCCCAGGGAGCCCAGTCATGGAATGGTTTGGGTTGGAAGGGACCTTTAAGCTCATCTCATTCCAATCCCCTGTCACGGGCAGGGACACCTTCCACTATTCCAGGTTCCAACCTGGCCTTGGGCACTTCCCAGGATGGGGCAGCCACAACTTCTCTGGGCACCCTGTGCACACCTGAGCCCCCAGCTGACCCTGTGGATGGGGACAGAGTCCACTGCCCTGAGGGCAATCCACAGGCTGGCTGTGGACAGCCAACAGTCCACTCACTGGACTCTCACATGCCCAAGTCAATTTAGAAATGCACGAGTCTAATGATGGTCACATGCAGTTTGTTGGATGCTTTGGTCGAGTCCAGGGTGCACTGGGGAAGGGAAAGGGGGAATTGGTTCTGGGCGAGGCCCAAAATGGAAGAGGATGTCCCCCTGCCTCAAAGGACAGATGGCAACATTGGACTGAACTGATCCCAGCTGGAGAAAACTGGATGCAGGCCAGAAAGCAATATTCTCACTGGCCTCCCAGATGGAAAAGCAGGGAAATAGTTACCAGGAAATAATAATAATAATAATAACAATAATAATAATAATACAACTAACCAGGGATAGCACTGAACTTTGATACCCCATTGGCTTAGAGGACAAAGTGCTGTCTCCAGGTTGTAGACTCCTTGTTCCCAGTTTATCACCTGAGGTTAAAACAAGCCCAGTTCTTTTCATGGATCAGCCCTGGTCTGAAGAGAAGGAAAAGTGTCATTTCTGAAAGTGGGATAGGGAAGGGATTACCTTGCAAAAATTGATTGTCAGCGTAAAAACTCAGCACCCTCACCTGGGTGGGCAAAAAGGCACATTTGCAAAAAGAGAGCAAACCTGGCCCAGTCTCAGCTCCAGTAATTTGGGAAAGGGAGAGGGGAAAAACCTGTGCTTGGAGAGACAGTTGGCACCAGTAATAAGGAGGATGGGACAAGCTGATATTAGCGGAAGGAGAATTGAAAGCATTTTATCTCAGCAGGACATGTCTGCATATTTAGGTATTTGTTATTTCATAAACATAGTCGGGGATGCAGTTGGAATAAATGTTGGCAAAGTCTGCAGAAAAAGAGGACAATTCACTCATTGGGGCAAGACCCTGGGCCAAACTCTTGTTGAATACACCTAACTCCGTAACCCAGATTTCTTTGCAGGCAGAGGGCTGGAAGAGAGGGCAGGGAGGGACACCTTTGCTGGGTTGGGGCAGAGGGGTGTGAATATCTAAGTGCACCTTTTCTTCCACACCTCTATCTGCTGGTCTCAGGGAGATCTGAGAAAATAATGATCTCAATAATCATTATCATTGCCATTGGATTGAAAGTCAGGAGTTTGAGTCAAATTAAAAATCCAACTGTTGAATAGGGGGGCTTCTTTTGAGATCCTTAGTCTTAGAAGGGCCTGGACAAGCCAGCTGGATCCTGCATCCAGGCTGGATACGGTTCAGGAAAGGAGCTGGAGCTGGGCCCTTGTACAGCTACATCTGACTGCACAGCTCTCCAGCAGAAAGGGGTGCGACACAGACCGTTTGGGGACTGGCACCTCTTCCCTCTTTGAATTAGCAGCTCTGCCTTTGCAGAATATTCTGTGCTTTATTGTCCCTTCAATCCCCACCTTGGAAGATGAGAGGTGACATTGCAGAGAGCTCTGCGCTTGGAAAATGACTTTCAGAATTACGTTCTGGCAATTTGAAACTTCCGCTCTCTCATCTTCAGCCTCTTGGGGCTTTAATGGGAGACAGCAAAGTGCCTCTTCCTCCTCCCCTCCTTTCTTTTCCTCCCCTGTTCTCTGGCAGCTGCAGCGGCCAGGATTCAACAAGGTCACTCAACTCCATTGCTGCCTGCATGCAGGAGTTCTCAAATTAGGGGGTGTTGGGAGCAGCCTGTTGAGATGAAACAGCCTTCACTCAGCTCCAGCAAGCAAGGAAACAAAACCCCTTCACAGTGGTTCCAGACTGGCTCACCTTCCCTGAGCATTAGCTGGGGGAAAAGGTAAAGGCATGGAGGAGCAAAAAGCAGGATAAAAGAAGAGTCCCTCCTTGAGCTGCAAAGCTGCTGTCTTTTGTCTAGCAGAGCAAGCCCCAACATTTTATTAGAGACCTTGTGGCTGCAGCCGCCTTGTCCACTCCTTGATGTTTTCATCAGCATCTCACCCCAGTTCTTCTTTTCCCAAAATTCCTGCTGCTGTCTCCCTTTCCCCCCCACCCTGTTCAGCAGCAAGGCAGAGTTGGCCTCGTCCATCCTCCGGTCTTGGGGCGCAGTGCAGAGATGGGAGCTCATCCCTGTGCAGGCATTAAGGGGAGCAGAAGAGAACACAAATGGGAATGGAGAAGAATCACAGAAACTCCACTAATATCTGGGTGGTTCCCTGCTGAGGGGCCTGGGAAGCCATGTGGCTCACATGAAAAAGACCAAAGGAAATACCATGCCTTTGTAGTCTGATTTCTGTTGATGCACTGCCAGACTGGGGGGGGGGGGGGGGGGGGGAGGGGAGGGGAGGGGGTATTGTTCCATGTGTGCAGTTTTGCATCTGAAATAAATAAAATCACCAAGATATTTCTCTGTGTGCCCCAACACCATCTCACCAACAACCTAAACATCTCTCCTGGCCCATGGCAGCCCTGGCTTTTCCACAAAGGAGGGGATAGCTCCAATTATCTGTTGACTGTTTTATTCTGTCTTAAATCCCTCTCATGGCTGCGTGAGGGAAAGCTGGAGAAGCCGTATGCAGATATTGTCAAGCTCAACTTGATAGGTACTGTCAAAACTGCCAGAGTGTGGTGACAATAAACATTTTAGCTGGCTAACAATTTGCTGCAAAAAGGGTTGACCCTGAAATCAAGTTCTGCTGTAATGAACACTTTGTCTCTAAATATTTGCATTTTTGCTGACAAGGTTCACTCTCCAGGAGATTTCCTCCGCCCGTGAACAATCTGCCTTCACATGAGATGCAGGATGGATGCGGTTTCCTGAGCCAGTTCCTTATCTGGCGTGAAGGAAGGATGAGCACATGCCCAAAATCAGCAGAGGCACCATGGATGGGGGACATCCAACCAGGGGAGTTGCTCAGCTCCAGGGTGCTGATCCCACTCACTGAGAAAGCCCTTTTCTTTCAGGTCCTGTGTGGCAGTGCAACACTGACAGCCCAACGCTGGAATCAAGGCTTATCCTCATTTGACAGATCGGGAAATTGAGGCACATGGTGATTCTGGATCATATTTGGACTGTGTTTGCTGAGCTGGAGATAGAGCAACCAAAAAAGAGGCAGCCAGTGCAGACTGCCTGTTATCCACAGCTGCCCCAAACCAGCTGTGAAGGAGGAGGAAGAGGAGGAGGATGAAGCCGTACTGGAACTCTCAGCAGCTCCAGTTTGGTGATGCACCTGCTCCACTCCTTCAAGCACATGGAAAGCTGGGACTGTCCACCCTCAGGAGCTGCCGCACTGTCCATCCTCTTCCAGGTGATTTGGGCAAAGTTACAGAGAGAATCTCAGGCAGAGCTAAGAGCCAAGAATCATCTTCCTTAGCCCCAAAGCCAAAAGCCAGGCTGGCTCCTCTGTGTAAGCAATGAGGCTCAGAGTGCCCTCGCTGCAAAGGTTCGTGTGTTTGAGAATTAAACCTCCCAGGATAATTCTGTCCTGGCCACCAAGGGCTGACCACCACCTTGGTGGCCATGTTTTTGTCTGCTCCCATTAATGATGGGCAAACAACTCTGCCTAATTCCCCAGGGACAAGGTGTCCAGCCAGGATGGGGTGGGGATTTACCTGCTCAGGGCATCTCTGTGGGATAAATGTCCTCCAAGCCTCGCCTGGCCAAGTCAAGGACCTCCTGTGCTCTCGACCATTACAGGGAAAAGCTGCAGAGTTTGATCCCACAACCTCCAAGATGCTGTGTGTGGGGATGTCTGCTGGCTGCAAACAAGTGGGTCAGTGCATGGCCTCAAGTCTCCCATGTGACATCTGTCCCCAAGTTGGCCATGGGACAGAGAAACAGTCAGGGCAGGTTGCTGCTTTCTAGCTTAGGACTTCAGCATCCCAGCTCCATTGCTACAATTAATCCTTAACACCAGGGAAAAGTCCCCCACTGGGCAGGTTTTCACACAGAGGGAGAAGATGTGAATTTCATTTCTACTCCTGGCACTGATTGTTTGGGGGTGGCTGTGGGAAAGGGTCTTCATCCATTTTCCCTCAGACATCTGTCTTCTCTTTCGAATAAAAGGTGCTCAGAGCACACCCTGCCTTTTACTACAACTATTAGCTGTACTCACCAGGCTGAGGCTGTGATTTGCTTGAGACCCCTAAATTCCTAGAAAAGTGCGCAATAAATTGTAATAAAACCTCTCACTGCTGCAGGAAACTGTGGTGGGGGGAAAAGACAGAAAGAATCCTTGCAGGTTTGCAAAAAAGACATAAAGGGAAGGAAAGCACAGCTTATTTCATTTTTATCTCCCTTTCCCCTCCCTGCTGCAAGGAAAGGCAATTTTCACTAGCACAGTGTTGTCATTTTGCCGAAGAAAAATTCACACTTTTGGCCAGGGAGGAGTATTTTCTTTTATTTTTTCTCACTCTATTGATGTCAGAGAGCTGTTGCATTTCTGGCAGTGGCAGTAGCACTGTGCCTTGGAAGGCATCCGGACTCCCACCTCGATGCTCTCTGGCTCTGCCATCCCACATGGTGCCTCCTCGCTGGGGTCAGCATGGCCCTCACCTCCCAGGGCAGGTTCCTTCAGCCCGGCCAGCATTGGAATGATGAACATTTCAGAGCATCAGCCCTGGCTGGGTAATTTTGGCACTGAAATACGGTAAAGTATCACAGAATTACTGTGCTGGTGTGAGGGGGCGGAGTTAAACGCAGAGTTTTTAACTTAAAATGTTCAGTGAAATGCAAGGTCCTAAATGAGTAAACCAGGCATGAGCATGGTAATTATTACCAGTGAGAGAACCAATGCTTGCTCTACCCACATGAGCCCCGTGAGGAAACAAGTGATCCCCTGAAAAACAAAACTTGCTGCAGTTGCCCCATATGAACACCCACAGAGGAAGAGATGTAGCCACATCCCACAAATCTTCTCCCTATGACCCCTCTTTACATCTTTATTCTGATTTCTTCCTCATGCATGTTGTTACAAGGGAGTAGTTCAGCACTGGCAGACATCATCATCATCATCCTCACAGCCCTCCTGGCTTCTCCTTCTCCTGGTGGACAGCCTAAAGTAACTCCTAGTTTTCCTCTCCATTATAAACTCTGGGAGCCACTGGGAAGAAAGCATCCTGGTTAAAGGCTACAGGCTGAGTTCTTCCATTCTCCATTGACTCCAAAGACAAAATTTTCTCCCTTTCCTCTTCTTCATCATCTCATTTCCTGCTCTCAGGGCCAGGAAAATTACCACAGCTCTGAGACACACTCCATGAGCCCCTTGCCAGCTGAGCTGTTTCACCCTGTCCTCGTCACAAGCCGTGCTGGGAAGCCCAGAAAGCACAAGGGAGGGATAATTACCAGTCCCAGCACTGCGATGATAATTAATACCCTGCTAAAAGGAGCGCTTGTCAGGTCAGGGAGCAGGAGGGGTGGGAAAACAAATAGGCAAAAATCAAACCTGAGCAAAGGTTTGCTGTGAGGAAGGAGGTGGGACAAGGGGCAGGAGGAGTTGTGGGGTGCAGAGGTTCAGGGTGATGGGGATGGTGCCTGTGGCTGTTGGACAGGAAAGTGTTTCACCCCATCAGTGGCTGTCACAGAGCCTTCCTGTGCCACAGGACCCCCTCCCATCCTCCCTTCAGCACTAATGGGCTGAGAGCCAGGGAAACCCTGCAGCCAGCAGTACTCTAAGCCATCCTGGAGCAGAGAATATTCACCCCTCTGGGGCGGTGAGGAGGCTTGGGGGAAGATTCCCCCAGATTTTGCTGGTTCAGTCACACAGGGAGGCTGAGCCTCCAGTCTTGGGGCTCCCTGCCACCTCATGGTGCAGTTCTCTAAATTTAAGATGGACTTCACCATTTGGGGACATCAGAGGCCACCTTTTAATTGAGGCTGTCGAAGGAAATATCAAAGAAATATAAATAATTCCGTGGGAGCAATGGGAAATCTTGGAACCTAAACTTCATAAATCTAAACTCAATAAATCTGAGCAAAGGGAAGCATAAGAGAAAGGAAGGTGACGGCCAGGGAAATGTGGGCTTGGGAATCTCCTGCAGGAGAGGCTTCTGGACAGCTTTGGGCAAACAGGTCTGCTCTTTTTCCCCTTGGTGCCACCACCTGAATGATCAGCAAAGTTCCTCTGCACATGCTCTGTTTTGGCTCTCTTGCAACAACTGAGTTAAACCAAAAGAAATCCCAGAACCATGGCAAGGGGTGAGAGAAACAGAGAAATGCTGGCAAGGGAGAACAATATGTTTCCAGACAAGATTTAAAAAGAAATGTTTTGTTAATACCAGTTTGGCGTCACACTGTCATAACACCATCAAAATGACATGCTGCCACCACTAATACGGCTGTTTAGGGAATATGCAACACGAACAAAAAGGCAATTCACTCAGAAACAAACTGGGATGAGTCTATACTGTAAGAAAACAGAGAAATGCTGCAATCCAAGGCAGGACCAGGCAAATGCTCCGGGATTTCTGGTAACTGTGGCACAGGCAGGGACCAGAATCTCTCAACAGAACTTGCTCCTTGTTTTCCATGGCCTCTCAGCCTTTGCTGGGACAATCTGCTCATAAGAGAGAAACAGTTTAAGGACAGCTGTTCTGGCATTAATTAAAGTGCCCTACAGTTCTTTCCTAATAAAATCACTTTTCTTCTAAGGTCTTCTTCCCCAATTTGTTTTAATACCTGTCCCTAATTAAGTCCAGTGAGAGGAATTCACCACTTCAAATGAGCTAAAAACGGATGTTCTCAAGGCACCTGCATCTGAAGAAACTTATTTTTGAAGTCCATGAATTAAATTAAGAGGGGACATTTTCAAGCTGATCACTCCCTTTTGATTAGCACAAACGAGCTGCTCCACCAGCGCTGTGTTAAAAATTGTCACACTTGCTTTTCCGGCTAATTTGGAAAGAGTTCAGCTGTTAGGGTGCTAAATAGTCACATTGAACACTACAGACCTGCAGTGCATTGAGGCTGAGTCCTTTAAAAAGGAGATAGAGCATCCCATCACCTGAGGATGCCCCTCTCCACAGATAGCTATGGAAACACGCTGCCCAACGGCGCTGACAGTGACTTGTTGACCAACAAAATTCTGGCACAAGCCCCGTGTATCAGCCATGGCAACCGAGCTGGGAGCGTGGCAATGGCAGCTGCTACGCACAGAACAGCGCTCTTAAAAATATCACGGCTGAAACCCATTAAAGAAAACAAAAATAGAAAATATGCAAGAAACCGAGGCTGTGTGTGAAATAGATACCGGGAAGGATGCTTGGTACATTTATAGCTATAGCCTGCCCTAAATTCTCCTGGACTTTTAACCCAATGCTTCTTCACTACAAGCAACCCAAATGGGGTTTTTTTTAACCAGAAAATGTCAAACTTTCTGCCTTTTTTTTTTTTTTTTAACTCTTGCTAATGTGATCAAAATGGAGAGCTGACCTGTATCAGACTAAAAGCAGAACAGTGGGATCTGCTGATCTCCCAGGCTTCTCCAGACCTGGTTCACAACACAGTTTTCCCTCTGTGCCATCCCTTTAACCCCAGCCAGCTCCATGGGCTGCAGAATTAGAGGACAGGGGGTGAAGGGAGAAGCTTGTTGCCACACTCCTCCCAACACAGGGTAAATCTGATGGAAAATGGCTCAGAGCCTTTCTGAGGGGAATCTTTAATTATAATTTCCTGCCTCTTGTCAGAGTCTGCTGTAAAAGTGATCAATCAGTGAGGGGTGATATGCTGGGACAGAGCCTAAGCTCTTTGAAAGCCACCCCACCTCCAGCTGAGCCTCGGGAGAGCCAGATCCATTCCTGGTGTCAGCCTGGCCAAGCTCACAATTCTGCAGAGCAGGTTTGGGCTCTGCTGTCTCCTTACGTCAGGGCCCGCTCCAGGAGCTGGAGAGATTGCAACCAAGGATTTACTCACAGAAGAATGAAAAACTGCCCTGTTCCAGCTCTTCCTTCCCACCTGCTGGGCTTTATCTCTTAAAAGCTGAAAAATAAGGCAGAAAGATTGGCTCTGAGAGCTTTGACCCATGAGTTGGTTTTCTCATATTGCTAAAAGCTGAGCATTCAAAAAAAAAACCAAAAAAAAAAATCCAGCCCAGCCTTTGCAATCCGGGATGAATTCCCCATGTTCCAGCAGATCTGCACGGTGGTAGGCAGGTTCCTGCTGGAGCTGGGTGTTTGCCATGCTTTCCTAGAAAAGCTCTCTGCCATGCTCCCTGCAACATTAATTCTGAACAGCAGAGATGGAATGAAATGTAGGTTTGAAAGCAAGCCACGAGGCAGGAAGCACTATTTAGCTTTCCTCTCCCAGAGGTCTCACCTGTGTTGGCACTGGTTTAAAGACATTAGAGTGGGATTAAGGGGCTAAATCAGAGATTTTATTAGTTACAGGAGCCCGTTCTCCTTGTTAAATAATTGAATGCATGTGCTTAAGGCAAAGGCCTAGGCTGGCTGGCGACTCCAGGCCGAGCTCTCACAGAGGATCAGCTGGAGTTGGCAGCACCAGTCTCTCTGTGAAGATATCTGGATTTCCTTTTATCTGGAGTAGACACTGCATGTTACTGTGAACATCAGTTCCTGGAACATTTCTGAGAAGGACTTACATGAGAAGATATAAAGGTTCAAAATTCCTTTAAAGGAAATAATGTTTTTTCTAAATAAGAGCTAAACAGGAGCTGAAATTGTGTCTTCAAAAGGGCTTTTTGTTTGCCAGATCTCTGTCCAGGATGAGAACTCAAAGGCTTGATTAGGTTCAGGTCTTCATGAGACATTGGCCAGTCCAGGAAAATAAAAAGATGAGAAATTTGCAACAAAACCATTTTTAATTATTTTTCAACGATTCTGCAGATTTAATAAATTAAAATACCTCTGCAAATACTCTGAAGCTTTTTAATCTCTGATAACATTTGGTACCTTATCACTTCTAACTGCGCTACAGAGAAAAACACATTATTATGGATTTTGTGATAGATCCTACAATTTATCAACGTAAAAAGATTTCCAAGCAGTAGAGGCTTTCTATGTAAGTTAATATGTCACAGGCCATCTATCACCTGGACTTTGCTGCGTCTGCATTCCTAATCAGTGACTTGACACCTTGAGTTAGTGAACACATAAAGGTTATATCCGTGCTAAGTGATGTGACCACAGCATTTCAGCCTCCAGCAGGGGACACTGGGCACCTGCATCATTCTGGGTGTCCTGCACAAGTGTCCACCACAATTTCCTCACCCTAGCAAGCACCACTCTCCACACAAGGAGACACTGAAACACCCCAGGACTCAGTTGATGGGGAAAGCCTCCACTTTCCAGGATACATAATTCCATTCTGCCTCCTTCCCCTCTCCCTGGGGCCGGGGAGGAGATGCCTGTCCTTGCAGGCATCCATCACGTCCCGCCCTGGCGGGGCTATGCTGCCCTCCTGGCCATCTGCCACGCTCTGTCCCAGCGGCGCTGCTGCGGCTCTGGGTGAATGATGACGGCAGATACGGGGTGTTACGGGCTCTGGGAGGCTTCACATCACTAAATAAATGTAATGAATATATATGATTTCATTTCCCCTCCTCCGCCACGTGCATTTCTACGCTTTGCTCTCATTGATATACGGCGCCTTCACTCTGTGTAGTCCACACGAGCTCCACGTGCCACAGATTGGAGCTGGGAGATCTGTGAAGTCAGACCTTCAGGTGAGAGAGACCCTGGCACCACATGGGCATGGATGTGAGCTGGAAATGTCATATATCCCACTGCATGCCTGTCCTGAAAGCTCCAGGGAATGCAGCTTCCATCCCCTTCCATCCCATTCGCCATCTGAGCACCTCAGAGCACGTGAGCTCGTGCTGTGTGGTGTTTGTGTCCTGCAGACCTGGAAACATGAGAGCAGGGCAAGTGTTTCCAGACCCATGGCAGACTCCCAGACTCTGGGCACGGCCTCCACCTCAGCAGAGGAGATGCATCTTTCAGCCCATGACAGATTTACTCCTGTGACCCAGCGAGCAGAGGTCAGAAAACCCTGACAGGAAACAAATGAGAAATGGCATCTTTCAGAAATTCCTGCAGTAGTTTCTTTCCCCTCTGGCTGCTGCATTTCTCCCACCATGCAGATCCGTGGTGAATGGGCCAGGCAGAGAGACCCTTTCGAGCCTGGGTGCCAACTGGGATGTCTCCCTGGGGCTTCCCAGTGCCTCCTCTTGGCCATCTCGTCCCTGATACAGCCTGAAATGCTCCACAAACTTTACACACTGTTGGGATAATGATTTGTAGAACCACCTGCCAGCATCCCCCATTGCTCCTGTTTTGGCTCCTTACAGCTCCTGCAGCCTCCATGCATGTGTCTGAAATAAACCAGATCCATTAAAAAAAAATTTGTCCAGAAGCAGAGACATGGTGCAATTTTGCACGCTCTTTTTCATCTCTGTCAAAGCCCCCATCCCCTTGAGGCCACTCATCTCAGTGAGTTGTTACAGGTCCCTGTCCCAAAGTTTGGCTTGGGAGCCCTTAGCGTGAGGCAGCACATGTATGGGTTCAAATCCTTGCCACAGGAAAAGGACTGAATCCTTTTCCCCCTAACTCCTCCCATTTGCTTTCTAAAATGTCACCAGTTACGAGGGGTGAATACGTTTTAGTAATTTATTTTATCCACTTATGACAAAGACGGTGAACCATGAGTCAGAAAACACAGAAAGAGATGAATTAACTGAGTGAGTTTTCTTCACTGCTTAATTGTTCCAGAGAGGCAGAGTTCTGGGGAGTATAATGAATCATTGTTTAGGAAATATTTCTTGCAAGAAGATGATTTGAAAAAATACATTTATAATTTATTGCAACCTCTTGCTTTGTCAGGGAACAGCAGCCAAAGGCAGAAAGTTCCTCCCTCCCCCGTTCCCCTTCCCTCAGTTCATTATCGCTATAATCTTATCTCCCGTACCCTCTCCTCACCCTTTGAATATTACATCTCCTCCCGCTTGTGTGAGGAGGTGTAGCCGCGTGCGGGAGGGGGGGAAGCCGTCAGGGAGGGAGGGGGAGACTGGGAAAAATCGTCACATATTTCAGGCTGGCTCTATTTAAATGAGTTTGGGATTGTGCTTCTCTGGAGCAGATGGCCCTGGAGATAATGATGCCTGAGCAGCGGAGGCTGGAGCCCCTCTCTCCTGTTGCCATGGTAGGCCACGGGGCTGAAATGGATTCTGCTTATTAAATTTGCAAGCTCTTGTGTACTCAGGATGAATGGCGTTCAGTCATAAAGAGGCCCAACCTCCTAATGTGGCTGGATAGTTTTATCTTGGAAAGCCAGGCACTCTAACTCCACCAGACGAGGGGCTCATTAACCTATTAACAGCAGCCGTGGAGGAGTTCAGCCCACAGGGGCTTGGAGAGGGGTTTCCCAGGAACGTGCCCATCGCCGGCGTCCTCGTGGTGTCAAACCCGGCTGAGGGCAGTCAACCATCCACTCAAAAATGGGAGAGTTCCGCTCAGCACATTTCCCAGAGGGGTTTGTGTGGAATCTAACACCACAGAGCCCATCAGAGCTCCAATGCTGCTGTTAGCTCCTGTAGGAATAGCAACAACAGTTTGGGATTGTCCAGGCCAGCGAGGCTTGCACGGGGCTGCTGCTTGGCCTCTGATTTACAACACAACTTCTGCTTTTCAAATCAAGATTACACAGAAATATGTACAATGCACCTTGAAGCCACAGCAAGAACTTGGTAGGACAGAGATCACACTTTGTGATAGAAATTGAAGGAGAAAATGGAAACATATGAGATTTAGAGGACAAGTTTCTTCTTCAAAAAAAAAAGAGAAACAAAAAATCAAAGAAAGGATTGGTGCTTTCTTCTCTGACTTTCCTGTAGGACCAGCCTTGGCTAACGCTCAAAGTGATAACGCTCCTCTGAGAGAGTCAAAAGATTGCAGATTAAATAGAGGAAGCTGAAAGGCTTTACCTGAAAAAATTCTTTCTTTCTACAGAAAATTGTGGGTTTGTTTCAAGTAAATATTTATATGTCTGTTCCAGCCATGACAGACAAACCTGGCTATTTCCAGAGCATTGGAAACAGGTGTTTCCCTCCAGTAGCCCTTCCACACAATCCTTTCACCCAGGTTCACTTCAGATCACATGCTGAGACTTAAAATAAAGAATTAAAACTTCTTTTTTAATCAGTGTAAAAGCAAGTTTACTGATGATTTGAAGTGCAGTATGGTTGGGATTTCATTTTCCACTGCGCTCTTTATGTAGGGCCATGCCAATGGTTTGCAAGAATGGAAATTTGATATGCAGTGAGACAACGTCTGTTACATAATAATGCTGTTATCTTTGATTAAGCAGAGGTTGATAAAGTAGCACTGCTCTATATTTAGTTCCACAGCACTTTTTTTGCATGTTAGTATGCAAATTTTCACATGGACTTTATTCCAAATGCAACCCAACTCTGTTTTCTTCCCCTGCAATCCTGCATGGCCAACAAAACCCACCAGCCTGAGCTGCACTGGGTGGTTTCCCTGCTCTGGCAGCATCCACCAACCTTCTGATATGAAATAATCACATCAAAGGTTGTCAGCACTGGACTTTTTTCCCCAGGACTAACACAGAGGTGGGGACTGTCTGCTTTTGGGCAAGTCTTCCCACTCCAAGAGAAGTCAGAGACCAAACACCTGCAAATACTTCCCTGACCTAGTGATGGGCTTGGTGTGGTCTGGAGCTGTGAAGCTGCTGGGAGATTTTCTGAGGGGAATGTTTTCCCTCCCAGCATTGGATAATGTAGGTTTGTTGAAAAGGGAAGAATTCAAGGAATGGAAATTGGGATTCTAGATCTTCCTTCTTCCACAGAAGGTGAGCAGGGAGCTTGCCCTCTTTGAATCTAAGGGCATCTTGGCAGGTAACTCCAGAGTCACACAGAAGGGGCTGGAAATAGTTCAAAAATCCTCCTCAACTTCCAAATCCCTCATCACAGCTGTGAAAAAGTGTCATTGCACATGGCTGGGGCAAATAATCACCCACAGTGTGGGAAGGTCATTCTGGCCTCTGTAAATGAAGCACAAAAGTCAAGTCCAGTCAAATTTCTTGGCATTCAATCCTCCTATTTTCAGGACAGATCTGGAGCTTAATTCCTTTAACAAAATAGCAGCAAAAGGGATGTTCACGAGAATTGTGTTCGCTTGGCAAAGCCAGCTGAACATTTAGCTTTAACACTCCGTTTCAGGGAGAGCTGAGGATCTGCATCCTGCAGCTGACTTTGAACATCGTGTCTCATCCAGGGACTCTGGACATTTCCCCCATCAGCTGCTGGCTGGAGCAGCTTCTGCAGCATGTGCATCTTTAAGCTGAGACAATATGAAATGCAACCCTCGCTCGATATCAGCCCTTTAGAAGGCTCTGCAGATCAGAGGAGCAGAAACCTGCCCAGATTTCCACGGAGCTCTCAAAACACAACCCCAGCAGCACCGAGCAGATGCAATTCAAGTTGTAACAGACAGGTTGGAAGTGCTGGTAAGGTGTTTATGTATTTATTCCTGTCCAGCAGTGTCCCCCAGCAGGTCTCCTGGCCTGGGCTGGCCACCAGAGCCGGGGCTGGGCTGGGGGCCAGGCTCATGGATGGATTGGGTGTCCGCATGCGTAAGCCTGCCCTGGCGCCCGGTAGGTGCAGCCTGCAGGACTTATCCAGGGTCACCTTGAGTGGCCGTGTGTGAGCAGAGACTGCAGCCAGCTCTCCTGCACGCCAGGTCTGTGCTCCCAGCCCTGACCCACGGCTCTCTTTGTTCTGAAATCCCCTCCAACAGTGAGGGTGGAGGAGAGGACAGGCAAAACGCTTCTGGGGCAGCTGCCTACGAGGGCAGACCATAGAAAAGGGATTAGCTCCGTCTTCAAAATGCAAATCCCCTCGACACACGCCAAGCTCACGGCACTCCTGGAGCCGGTTGTCCAGTCCTGACTTACAGCTTTTACACACACATGGCGCTTGCCAACTTAATGTCAGAGGTACGAACACCGGTGAATTAAAACGGAACCTACAAATGAAAAGCTGATTAGCAGATATTAGAAGGATATTGAGATGGAGAGGCCACAGCGGTGGAGAAAGGCTCCTGGCCCTCACTTTGTAGCACAACCTCCTTCCTGACTTCTGCAGCTCTTTTGCCATGTCTTAATCCCCTTGCACAGGGATTAAATGACACCAGAGGGAAGAGAGGCTTCTGCAGACTCTCCATGTCAAAATCCAGCCCCCAGATTATGCAGAACAAGAAGAAATGAGCCACAGCAGGCTCCTTGCTCCCCAGTCACCACCTTAAGCAAGGTGACAAGAACCAGGTGATCTTTCAGGTCCCTTGCAACCCAAACCATTCTATGATTCTATAACGAGGCGACTCTGTGCAGCAAAAAGTTTCTTTATTGGCATCAGGGAAAATTTCCAGGCATTTATGGAGAACTGTGACTGAGAGGATTTCTCGTGTGCTGGACATGCAGGAGTTGTCAAGCAGAGCACCTGGAAAGTTTGCTCAAGCAGTCAGAAAAGCTCCGTTTTAGCCCTGCCCTTCATATTCCTATCCTGCAATCTGCATTTACACACATTTCCCTAAACTGGTCACCCATTAAAATGGGACACTTGGATTGCCAAACCATTGTTTCTCAGGACCTCACTACCCCAAACAGATGAAGCTGCTGCAAAGACGTGGTCTTGACCCAAGGTGGCAGGAGGTGGGGTGGTCACTAAGGAGCCCCCCAAAATCCGTGGCAGTCCCAGCAGTTGACACAACGACAAACAAAAGAAGAAAATCCCTTTTTCTGCTCCAACAGGACTTCAAATGGACCAAAAAGAAAATTGTGGGTTTTGGGAAGGGAAAGACTTGGTGATTTCTCACCAACATTGTTTATTCCAGTTCTCTCTCCATCATCTATTGAGGAAACAGTGCTCAGGAGAGGCTGCCATAAGCTGGGCACAGGAATCCTCATCCTCATGGGCTGGTGTCAGCACAGGGAACAGCAGGAACAAGCAGGAGATGCCGAAAGGGGTGATCAAAGATCCCTGTGAATTTCCTTACACTCAGTTTTACGCCTTAGGATTTTTGCAGTAAACAGGGAAAAGCCACTTTAGAAACACTGGCAAAGTCAAGTTTAAAACACAGGATGAAGATTGGTTTTTTCCCTTCATTACCAAAGAACCAATTTGGAACCTGAGATTTTCTTGCTTGTGAACGTTTCTTGTGTCTTCCCAAAGTGGGACATACCCACGAGCAGTTTTATAAACTGAAGACAAACACTTCAGTCACAAAGCCAGCTTAACTTTACAGGCAAAACAAGAACAGCATTAACCCAGCATTCTTGAAGTAACATTTTAGTTTTTCTGTTAAAAAATAAATTACTGACTGCGGGAGGAAGAAAGGAATCATTTTGCTGTGATAATTGCAAAGCACACAAAAAAGGTAATTTTTTGCCTGACTTACATTTAGAAATGTCTCAGCTTTTACCAAACAGCCTTGGTTACCAACAGAAAGAAAGCACAGAAATATGCAAATATTTAAAAACTAGCAAACAAATCCCTGGAGAAGAAGGAACAAAAAAGAAGTGGGGGAAGGGGTGCCAGCGAATACAGAGATGTCACAGGCTGGGAGCTGCTTTTCTGAAGCCTCTTGGAAGTTCTCACCAGGGTCAGCCCAGGAAAGCAATGGCATGAGGACATCCTCGAGGTCCAGCTCTCAAACACACTTGAAGCTCAAAAGCAAATCGTGGCTATGCAGGCTGTGATGTTGGCAGCAGCCTCAGCCTGCCCTCACACACACTCAGAGCAGGATATTTAAATGTTCTTTAGGCTCTCTCAGTGACACTACAAAGCAGAGACAGCTCTTTCCCAGCCTGGATGAAGACCAGATATTCCAGCTCTTTTCTACACCTGGCAGATATTGAAGATTATGTTGCAAATCATGAGGACCTTCTTAATCAAATCAAGACCTATATTCCAGACCTTTCACCCCCATAACTTTGCTTGCCCTTGGTGGCAGGGTCTGTGTCAAGTGCCTGGTCACCCTCTGCCCAAGGAAGGACCATCTGTAACGTGGCCTTGCTCAGGGCAAGCAGTTGGTTGGGGTTTTTTCCCACTTTCCTTGCAATTGCCAACAGTCTCAACAAACACGTGCTGCCAGTTACACCAAAGTGTTCCCCTTTCCAACATACTTTATAGGCACTTAAGGTTTTATTCTGTTGGGTAGTGACTTGCACTGGAAATGGGCATAAAATTGGACTTGCTTGGGCTTGAAAAGTAGCAAACCTGGGCAGGTTGCAAATTCAAAAGAGGCAGAAGGAAAGATCTCTTTGTGAATTATTTGTAGGGCCAGGACAGAAGCCCCTTGCTTGTGAATTCCTGAAAGAACTACAGAAATTCACGGAAACTCAGAAAATACCCCTCCGAACCAACTTTGAGCCTAATGCAGGATTTTCTGGAGACCCAAATCACTCTGTTTCGGTGAAGGATTTCCCACTGCTGTTCTGACCTGTGCAGCCGGTCCCTACAGGGAGCACTTCCTATGGATCTGCAAGTCCCGGGCGCATCTCTCCCTCCCTGCCCATCCCGCAGACGTGCTGGGGTGTCCCCTTCGTGCCGGTGACACCGGGGAGCCCCGGCCGCGGTAGGTGGGTGGCAGAGGCGGGCGCGTGTGAACCGCAGTCGCTGGGTACATTTTCTTCCCTGCGCGCTGACACGGCTCCCTTTTGTTTCCTGAGTAAATAGAAAAGCCACGGTGGCAGGAAGGAGAAAGGCAAGGCAGGGCTCGGCAAGCAGCGCCTGTTTACAATGACAAAGGGCTCTGCCACACTTCGGGGAGGAAATTTTCCTTCCAGACTTCAGGGCTCATTAAGTGAGTGGGCACAGCTAATAGGCTTTGTGTGCGAACGGCCCCAGCCTTGCAAGGTCCAGCTGTCACTGGGGCGAATGTCAAAAATAACAGCGGGCTCAGCCATTCTCCACCCCGCTCGGGCTTTAAAATTTATCTTTAAAAGGGGGAGGAGCAGGCAATGAAAAGTAGCAAGCAATTAATGGGAGACAAAAGCAAATGGACCCGCCGGGGCTGATTGCGGGAGGGGGGAATGTCCCCCGGAGCTGGGCTGGAGGGTTGGTGGGGAAGAAATAGAAAAGCTGAAGAACCCTCCTGTCAAGCAGAAACTCGTTGCGGTGATAAACGCGAGGGGCAGGGCCGGGAGGATGCTCAGGAATTGAGGGTCCCGGCGGTTCCTCTCCCGGCGGGGCAGATGCAGCCGTCTCCCTGCCACGCGTCTCCGCTCCCCGAAATCTCCCTCACAGATGGTGACTCCGAAACAGCGAGCACATGTCTTCCCTCGGATAATCCCGGGGTCAGGCTCCTCCGAAGTTTAGTCTCTCACTGCCAGCAGAAAGCTGACAAAATTATGCAGAAATAAATATGCTTCCATGTTTAACTTTTCTCTTTCACCCCATCCAATCTCAGCCTGCCCTGGAATAATATTTGCATGCGTTTGGTTTATCCCCCTGTCAGCTCCGTCTGGAGGGAGATACACAAATGGCTCGTTTGAGGGTATTTGTGATTCATGGGATGCATCAATGGGAAAAAAAGGATTCAAAATCTCCAGAACTTTTAATAGCTTACAGAGTCTTGGCACCCACAGTCCCACGGAACGTGCCTACTGTATTTTTAGCTAACCTCAAGCTGACTTTGATTTCAGGCAGCAACATCCCACACTCCAGAGCTTTTCTTTGTTTTGAAGAATGCACCCTTACTGCAAACCGAGGTACCCACGTTTTTAAAACACAAGGGTACACCCCTTCGCTTTTCCTGCTGAAAACTGTTTTTCCGTGAATCTTGCGGCTGTTGGGTCCCTGCACCAAGGTGAGATTGTGCTTGATGAGCCTGAACTCATGACATTTACACAGCGCTTTGCTACTTCTGGGTAGAAGACACAAGCAGCGAGCAGTGGGCTCTGTATATCAGATAATTTAGGGGTGAAACTAACTAGGGGTTTTCAGACCAAGAAGTTCTGTCTTTGTGAAACTCCTCCAGATCCCATGTCAAAAAACAGGGTTCCTGAAACAAAGGCACTTGAAAGAGTTGGCCTTACTAGAAGGGTTTAACCAAATGGTTTAACATCATTTCTCTTTTTGGCAATGAAAAGTTCAACCCACAGAGGCAGTTTGGCCTCCCAGCACTGCAGAAGTACAGGTTGCGCCTTTCCAAGTCCAGGCAGAGCTCCAGGCTGCCAGGAAGGGCTGGGATGCACAGTGCTGTGAGGTCAAGGCAAAGGATGCCTGTGAGGATACATTCCCAGAGGAATTCAGGGCACCTACTCCAGAGCCAGCCAGCCTTGGAGAAGGTGCTGACAAATCTGATTAAATTCTGACCTCAAAAACCAGATGCACACCTTTCCCATTCCCCATTGCATTCTGTTTTCTCATGTGCAGATACACTGTGATAAAAGACAAAGAAAACTCTCCGGAGGAAGTTTTGGGTTAGTTCCAGCCTCAAAATACGGCCACATAAGAGGTGAATCATGCCTGGAAATCCTTGAGGGTGCCTGAGAACAGCACAGAAATTTTGCCTGAATGAGTCACGCTGGGGAGAGCTCGAGCTCTCAAAAGACGCAACAATACACCTTGATGGGAAGGAAGCGAAGAGAGGGAGCCTACTCCAAACACATCTGCTCAGATCCAGGCTTCAGCTTGTTGCACTTGTATGGGGAAATCTGTGCAAACAAACAGTTATTGAATGGGTCAACTGAGCAGAGTGGCTGAAGGAGCCGAACAATGGGGCGGTTTATTCACTTAATGTATGCCAAGGCCATTCACCAGGCAAGCACCTCTCAAGGAGCCAAGTGACAAACAGACTCAATTTGCTGTTTGCCGAGGTCATGCATTTGGGGTGCCATGGACGATATTTGTTAATGGGAGTGACAAGGACAGCGAGGGAGCGGCCTCATTTCCAGCACCTCCACGGTGTTGGGGTTTTGTTCTCTTTAATTGCATGTGGGGAGGAGAGCGGTTTTCTGAGCTCCTCAGCGAGATGTGATGCTTGTATCTCTGTGTTTTACCTCTCCGAGCCCTTTGGAAAGCTTGGGAAGCCAATGTGTTGCACAATGCCATGTGTCCCTCTGTCACCAGTCCCTCCATCACCAGTGTCACGTCAGGTGAGATTTGGAGTCTAGCAGCAAAGGCAATACAGAGCCATTGGCATCTGGGCAAGAGAACACAAAGAGCAGGGGATGAATTCAGGGTTTCATTTATAGTCAGCCTGGGCCTTCTGAATGCTGCAAAACACTCAGAGATTCAGCTGTACAAACAGTGGGTTTGACAAATTCATCCTCCCCTTCTGCCCAAGGACCCTCCATGGCCACTCGCAGCTTCCCTGCATTTATTTGCTATTCAAACAGATTTGATGGATAACTTTTATTTAAAGTGAGCTGACGGACCATGGCAGTCTCCAGTTGGAGTCTCTCTGCTGAGTGGAGGTGAAGGGATCACAGGCTGCAGTTGATCCCCACTTGTTGACGGAGGGTTCGTCCAGCCCCCCTTAACCTGCAAAATCCACTGCTGGTGGTGAATGCCCACCTTTGACACAGGGACTCGAGGAGCGAGGGCGATGGGGTGGGGTTTGACACCATATGCACATTCAGGTGGGGATTTGCTCTGCGTGAGACAGCACAGGTCACCCAGTCTGGTGAGCAGGATCTAAACACCTCTTTGAGGTATTACCCCAGATTTTCAGCAAAAGACAACAGCAGGGGCAAACAGAAGAATAGGCTGATGAAGGGGGGAAGAGGAGGAACAAGAGAAGCGTCAGGAAAGAGAGAAAGGATAGACAGACCGGGCAGGATGGTGCTGCACTGGGGGGAGAACCCCGCACCCCCAGGCTTGCTGGGACAGCCTGGCTGGTGCCCCCCCCAGTCTGCCCAAAGAAGATGGAAATTTGGGGACACACATTGTGTAGCCTCGCCTCTCTTCCCGCACCCATGGTCCCCTTCCCCCTCACTCCGGGCCTGACAGGATTTCCTACGCATCTGTATGCAAATCACAGGCTGACGCACCAGGAGAGGCACTTTGTTCCGAGCATCCCCGGCACAGCTGCTCCGCTTCCCGGGGCCAGCCGGGCCGGCCCGAGCCCCTCCGGCCAGACACACCGCGGGGCTGTGGACACGGCCACACCAACTACAGCATGGCACACATTTAGGCAGAGACCCCGCCTGCTGCCCGTTCCACAGCCAGGGTCTGCCGTGAAGTGTTGAAGGGTCTTGGATAGGGGCAGGGAAAAATCAAGCTGCCTTTATAAAGTATCAGGGTAGGTCTTTGGGAAAGCAGCAGGTAAAGAAGGACAATGCCCTAGAAGACCAACCCAGAGTGTTTTTTGTATTGGTGTGGCTCCTCGTGTCCAGCCCAGTGCCCGGCTGGGAAACAATCTGCTCCCAGGCTGGAAAACAGTTTCTTGCAGCTGAGACTTGATGGCAAAGATTCAGTTCCCTCCAGGCCCAGAGACACAAAGCACAGCCCCCACTGCCCCCAAATATGATACCTTTGGATTTCTTCAGTGTCTCAGCCAAACCACTCCTCCTTCTGCCTTCTCTTTGGATTTTTTTTTTTTTTTCAGATAGAAACCCATCATATTCTGGGAAAAAAACCAAAAAGCAACAAACCTACAGTATCTATTGTCTCAAAAACCTGTTTATTTTCAGCAAGAAGTGTTTACAGGGCCTCAGTGAGTTCCCAGCCATCTCTGCAAACAGAGAAACCAGAAACACTCTGGGAGGTGATTTTTCAACCGACCAAGACAGGAGCACTAGAAATCTCTGCCAATGATTAAATGAGCCATTGCTCCCCAAAACAGAGGCCAAGGTTTGAGATGCTGGCCCTGAGGAGCTGTGTGGGGTGACTGATGGGATGGGCAAACCTGGACAGCCACCACCTCCCTTCCTCACTACTGGAAATTACAGCAAATATTGGGGGAGCAATGGGAAACACCCCGTTAAGGTGCATGGTGCTTACAGGATATGCAAAAAATCCTCAAAAGGTGGCTTTTTACCAGCATCAGGTTTATGGTCTGGCTCCACGTGTGGCCAGAGTGACCAATCTGTGTGCAAACTCCTCGTGCCTCTCTGGTGCATCTTCCACCCCAGTTGTCATTTGCAACTCAAACAGCCGGTGCCTCAGGGGATCTGTTTATTTTCTTCTTTCTGCCGGACGAGATTCTCTGGCTCAACATTTTATAAAAGCAGATTTTATTTTTCCCTTCATCCCATGCGACACAGATGCAAATGGGGAACAGTAGGATGCCAGCTTATCTTTTATTTGTGCTTTTAGGTTATAATTGCAGTCTGAATCACTGACTTTTAAGTTACGCTACATTCTGCCTCAGCAGAGAAAGGGAGAGGAACGGAAACAGGGAATGATCCCTTGAAGTTCAGTAACACCAAGCAGCTTTGCTTTCAGACAAAAAGGCGTTTGCGAGTGTTCCTCCCGTTCGTTAAAGGCACAAACTATTGCCATGATGAAATAATAAAGAGAGTTAATTGAGACTGGGGGGGAGGGTATCGAATAAGAAAGGCTGCTTTGGCTCCTGTGTGACCATTTTGCTCACGACCGTGGTATCCATTTCCTAGCTGTGATTTTGGGGAGCTCAGAGTGTTTTACCTCACCCCAAAAATCAGCATTTCGGTGGGCTGCAAAGCCGAGCTCCCCAGCCACATGATCCCCATCTCCTGGCGCAGCCCTGCGCGGAGCTGGTGAGGGAATGTCCCTGCTGCCTGTCTGCTGTCACCGCATCCGTCCCACTCCCGCGGGGGCTGGCGAGCCCAGCCAAGCCCTGACCTGCATTAACACTTCCCGCAGGAGCCAGGGCTGCCGGCCCCGCACGGCCGCAGACGGGGGAGGCAATAAAGCAATCCCAGCCCTGCCGGCTGCTCCGGCAGCGTGCGAGACACCTGGAGAGCCCGGCCATCCGCTCCCTCCTCCTCGCCCGCCGCGGGGATGGGGAGTGTGAGGTTATAAATCCCCAAACAACACGGGCTTAGCCACGGCAAGGGTATTTGCACTCAATGCTGAGTCCTAATTTTCTTTTGAAGGCTCTACATGTTTGATTAGCCAACTTCAGCAGCCCCATAGCATCAGGTCAGGGTAATTAGAGACCTTGTGTTAATGAGTAAACAATGACTCAAAAGCCTAATTGACACTTCCAAGCCCATGCACGTTGCTAATTGCCAAAGCCAGACCCACGGCCCCCGTGCTCACCCATGTTAAACCCTCCCTATGAATAAGAGTTATCCCCTCTGTTGGCAACACCCGGAGATCTCCAGCGGCGGGACAGGGGAGGGAATGCGAGGGGCTGGGATGGGCACTGCGAAGGGAAAGTGTTGGAATGGGCGCTCTGTGCCTTTCTCCCTGCTAAAGGTCCGTCCCGAGGCTCCCGAGCAGACAATGGCACCGCGCCCTGCCCTGCGTGCCCCCGGCAATGACCCCGCAGGACCACCCTCCTCGGAGGGGAAGGGCAGGCGGCCGCCCCGCTCCAGCAGCCCTCTCAATCTTCCCCAGACAAAGCCTGTCTCGGGGGAGCGGGTCCTGGGGAGGGGGCCAGGGCAGGGCTGTCTGGTGGGAAGTGTCAAGACTGGGTCGCACGGCAGAGAGTCCTGGAGGAGCAGGGAGAGAGCAGGGGTGAAAGGGCAGCCCTCCCTTCCCACCGCCTCGGCTCGCTCCTCCTGCCTTTTGCTCCTCTGTCTTGCTGCTCCCCCAGCCTGGCCTCGGAACGAGGGAAATCCCAGCACAATTCACAGAGTATTTCACTCCCAGATAATTTACGGACACAGCATCTGCTGGACATGGGCTGGACACTGGACTTAAACTCAGCTTTCACACTCTCTAGGCTTGTTCACTGTAAATTTGGGGGTTACTCAGGCAGTTGGACTAGGTGATCATTGCAGGTCCAATTCAACTGAAATATTCCATTCTATTCTATTATTTTTTTGCCTACAAATAACCCCCAAAAGGAACTAAAAGTGCCTCTTTGTCTGATCCCAGTTGTAGACCTAGTGCAGTTAATCCAGGCAAACCTCACGGAGAAACTCAGCCCAAGGATCACGCCTCATCCCATGGGAGCTCAGCCTTGGCTAGGGTGTGATGGAAACACCAAATCAACCTTCATTTCTTTCCTCTGCACACAGCAGGGGCCGAAACCTGTCTCATCAAGTAAAGCCTTCCTTAAATTAGGTTGATATTATGGACTTAAGAAGATCCTGGTGACAGGATCGACACAGACAGGCTAAAACAAACACCTGAGCTGAAAGCAGAGGTGCAGGCGAAACACAGCAAGTCATAAGAGCTTTGAAATGCCCCCCAGCTCACAGCTTGGGTGTCCTGGTGAGAGACATCCCCATGGCTCTGCCTTTGCACAAAGGAGAATCAGAGACTGGAAGTGGGAAATGGGTGTCTCCTTCATGTCAAAAAGAAACAATACCCCCCCCCCCCCCGCCCCCACCAGAAACCACCACTCCCCACAATAAATCTGCCAGCCAAAATCTGCTCCACCCCAGCTGATTTCCCATCCACACGTCCATCTCTAGTCATGAAAATTAATTGTGAAAATTAATTTTGAGGCGTGTTGGTATGGACATCTCCTGATGCTTGGGTGAGGGCAGCACCACTTTGGGTTGCACGCCTGGGTTGCAGCCCTTGTCCCTGCAAGCAGAGCTGTCCCCAGCCCCACATGTCCCCATCCCAGGCTCCAGAGTCCCCAGGCAGTGTCCGGGTGTGAGGGAGCATCAGGCACAGACCAGATGCATACTTCTATATGAGACTCACTAATGGCCTTTCAGGTACAACATTATTATTTTCCTCTAATGGCTGCTTTTCTATTTCTTCCTCGCTGGCTCATAAAAGACACATCATAACTACAGAGGGAGGGGGAAAAAAAGGCGAAAGCTTTGCAAATTACAGTAATCAGAGAGCCTGGACCATTAGCAGCATCTGGGACTGCATTTTACATAACAGTGGACACTTTCTTTGAAACAATTACAGCTAATAATGAATTAGGATTGACTGGGCTGTAAACGTTTCAAATTGCAATTCAGAGACTGTCACTCCTCATCATCCCCTTCTCGATGGAAAAAGCCCTCTTAATACTCGTCACTCCGTGAGGATCCTGGGAGGAGATGAGGTTCTCCATGGCCAGGAGTACAAGGTCCTGTGCCATGGTCTCATCCTGAGCTCTGATGGATTTGGGATCTTGCCTCCAAATGCAGATGCTTCAGGGAAGAGTTTACAGTGTAAATTGATGTATCAGGGTGGATTGTCCTGGTCTTTTTTAACTAATCCCAATTTAAGGATGGATCAGCAGGCTGTCCTTTTCTGCGAAGGAATTGCTTTCCAAATGGATGAAGGGATAGCTCCTCCCTAAGCCACACTGAGGAGTTGCTGTGGCCCATGGGGTGTCCTGTTTGCAGCTTCCCCAGCCCCTGTGAGCCCAGTGCTTCCCTGACTCTGCAGCTCAGTCTAGTCCCATTTTTCTGTCCCATACTGTGGGGTCTGGGGCTCAATTCTCATATCTACCACAGCTGAGACTGTACCCTGGTGGTGGCTCAACATCCATCATAGGCTGGGGCTTCTTCTGCCTCATCTGGGGCAATGACCCCCTCCAGCTGTTGGGCATTTTAAAAGTGTGTGGGTTTAATATAAACCAAAAGAGTTGTTTGAGAATATGAGCTCTTCTCACCTTGTTTCTGGGGGTTGCACTGGCTCTGCAATGCTTGAGAACACAACAGAGCACAAGGAGAGGAGCCATTCCTGGGCCAAGAAGTCCCTGTGTCCCCCATGAATCTCCAGACACCCCAGACAGAGCAAAGACACAGCTGGGGGGTCACTGGGGCTCAATCCCCCACCATGGCCAGCACAAGTCCCTTCAGCTGGGCTGTGGATCCACATGCCCGACCTCCACAGCTGCCTCAACAACACAGGTACCTGAAGAGAAAGTTAAGAAAAAGGCATCAATCCCTTCTCTTTTGCTGGAATAAAACCCCTCCTTTAAAAGGCAGCAAATATAGAGGGGGAGATTGAGAGGAGGGAACACTCAGGGCCCTCTGTGGGAGCACAGATGTGCTGTAAATGGGGTGCTCTCTATGTGCTCAAAGCCCCCTTCTCTCCCGAGCTGGCAGGTCCTAAAAGGCCACTTGTTCTGCAAGTTGGCTGCTGTCTCACCCATCGTGCCACCTCAGGTCTCGAAGATCTTTCACACAGGCTGATGCTCATCCCCGTTCCCAGGAAGATCACCAGTCACACACTGAAGCAGGGGGGACACAAAGAGACAACGAGGACCCCAAATCTTCCCCAACCCCAGCCCTTCCCAGAGGAAAAGCAGCATATTCAAAAATGAAAGGAGGCAAAATCAACCTTAAGCAAAAGAAACCCCACACGCCTGTGTCTGATACACCCTGAGGAACAGTTTTGTGCCTATTCCTTGATGACACTTGAGTTTTGAAACTCTCAGCAAGGTGCTCCACTGTCAGCAAGCCACAGCCCGTGGCTGCCCCCTCTTGCACCCCAGCACACCTCTCCTTCCACCTAAACCTGCAAGGTTTTCATTAAACAGGATCTCTTTCCCATCTTTGGAGAACCTGAAGCCTGGCACTAAGCATGCCTGGCAAATGGCTGCCTGTTTTACAGAGATGCCTCACACCAGCCTTAAAACTCTAATTATAGAAGAATAACAAGGCTCTAAAGCTCAGAAGCACTTAGATATTATTTCAAGCCAGCCAACGAGGAAGTTACAGCTGCTGTAATTAAACATGACACAGAGAAGTCAAGCATTAAACGCAGGTTCATTAAGAAAGCGCAGGGACTCGGTGATCCATAAAGGCAGGACCTTGTAGTTGTGGGCCAGCTGGGGAGAAATTCAGAGAGGGGAAGTCTCACCCATTTACTTCGAAAAGGCAGCAGCAAAGCTGCTAATTGTGTTTGCATGATGATAACGAGCCACTGGCAGGACTTTCTGGAGGACAGCTCAGTTGCTGGCTGTGGTTGGGTTCCCAGGCCACCACCCCGTGCTGGGACACCAGCCAGGCACTGTGTAGGGTCAGCCCCCAGCGCCACAGCACCCAGAGCTTCCCTTGCACCTCTGTGAACAAGCTCTTACACCAACATGTGAAAAGAGAGTGGAGAAGGTGGGATCCTGCCTTCTCCTTCCTGGTTCCCTCCCAGCTTCCATCCCCTCAGGGTGCCATGCTCCAGCCCAGAGCCCTCAGCCTCTCTCAGGAGCCACAAACCAACACTCACTAATTAAGCAGCTCTCTGGGCTGGTTCCTCAAGTCCTGCAGAAACTGGACTGAAGCATCCCAGGCAGGGACCATCTCGGGGAGCTTCAGAGGAGCAGAGATGGGAAATTCTATGATTCCAACTGCAGGATGCCACATTTGGTAGTTTTCAACTTGCAGATCCAGCAGCCATCTGTGTTTATTAGAAGAAAAACTCCCAAACTCGAGAAAATGCTCTTGTTATTTAGGTGCTGCTCCACCAGCGGATACCTCATGCTCCTCAAGCTGCTCTCGCTGGGTGCAGGGCAGGATGGGGCTGAGCCAGGTGGTCTGTAGGTGCTGACATGGGGCAGGGCTGTTTAGTTAAACCCAGGGCTTTTTCCACACGGGAATGGCAGTGGGAAAGGGAGGCAGACAGGCATGCTGGGACCCCACAACTTCCCATGCAGCATCTTGAGGACAGGAGCCATGACCACGGAAGCAGGACCATAACCTACCACTCCACTGAGACCCCCGAGGGGAGAAAAACCCACTGGAGGAGGTGGAAACATGCCACAAAAATAGACACTAATCCCCAACCACCCCCAGAGTCGAAAAAAAAAATAAACCCCATCAAGATGCAGAAGAGGGGACGAAGAATAGAAGAAAGGAGGATGAACAGCACGACCCCCCCTGACCCGGAGCGTGCAGCCCCGGCTTTGTGCGAGCCCCTTCCCCCCTGCGCCTGCCCTACAATCAGGGCAGCTGCCTGGAACGGGGCCGGCTGCCGTGGAGGAGAGGGCAAGGGGGCAGAGAGTAATTTATTTACTCCTCACAATGTGCTGTTTGAACAGACTCCCAAAGAAAACGGAGGAGGAAGCAACACTCTGCCAGGCGGGAGGAGGAGGGGGATGCGGGGCTGGGGGAGATGGTCCTAAATGGATTAAAAATTTACCCTGCAACTGTGGGGCTTTAATTGATACACGGGGAGGGGGGAAGCGGTAAAATTTCCCTCTAATTGTATTAAAGATACACTAATTAGGTTGATTAAAAACAGAGAGGCTGTTTCTTTCTTTCCCCAGAAGGCCTAAGGGATGGTGATGGGGAGGGGGGAGAAGTGCAAACAGATTGGAGTTTAAAAAAAAGAATACAAGAGAGAGAAAAGTGCTCAGGCCCTGTGAGAGGTGCAGACCCATCAGCTGCCTGGGGCACCATGAGAGCAGGAGAAGTCTCCCAGGAATGGTAGGATGGCCAAAGCTCCACCTTCTCCCCAGAAATGAGGTGCCAAGGTGGCAGAGTCACTCTCAGCAGCTTCAGTACCCCAAAACCCAAGGCTTTGTTCAGCTGCAATGCCCTAAAATTTGGGTTTGCATTAATTTTGGCCCCGTTTTGTGAACTTTGGATCTTCCTTATCTACATCTTTATCCACACAAATATCTATAAATCCTTGTGGGTAAACAGATGTGCACATATATAAACTTTAAAATACAGGCTGTACTTTTGCCCCCAAAAAAACAAACCTAACACAGTGGTTTAACTGCTTAATCCCTGCCCAGGTGATCCCAACCATTAGAGAACAAACACACTGAAAGGGAGAGGATGGGCAGGTTCATCTTCATCACCAAAACCTCCTATTGCAGTGCTTTCCTCCTCTTTTCACTTTCTGATCTCATTTCTCCCTCACTGATACCAACCCTCGGCCCAGAGCCCACTGAGAGGGGTCTCTCTGAAACCCTCAGTGAACTTCTTACCTGGGAATTCCTGCTTTGAGGAGCCACCTGGCCTTTCCTCCTTCTTAAGAAGGACAGAAAAGTACTTTTCAGCCTGGGGGAAAGTTTCCCTTCGAGAGGTTTTATTGCTCGTGTATGAGACAGTTGCTAATTGATCTGTCAAATGGCCAAGCTGTAAAATGGGAATGGCAAATAAAGAGCTGTGACTTTAAGGGAGATAAACAATACTGTGTTGGTTTTTTTTTTTTTCCTTCCTTCCTCTTCCAAATGACCATTTTATCCTTAGTCTGAAACCACGGGATGAAGGGCAAACTCAAATTGAGGAAGGAAGCTTGATGATTTCTGATGCTTCCATTACTGCATAATCAAGGACTAAAACTGCAATCAACAGAACCGCCTTTGCAACCCAGCAGCTTTCAAAAAACTCAAGTGAAAGGGAGATAATTTTCTTTGTGGGACTTTATGTTCCTGAACCACCACCTCCCTTCCGCCTTATTTTCTTAATGTTTGTTTAGGAAAGAAAAGTGGAGGGCTCCAAGGAGACAGGCAGGCTTGGATGAGCACAGTAAAGTGTGGTTTAGGTGGGAAGGGACCTTTGAAGGTCATTTATGCAGAGGTCGAGTGCAGAGTGATGCAGGACAAAGGCACTGCAGTCCTGAGCTAGTCACCAAAGAAAATCCTGGAATGGTTTGGCTTGGAAGGGACCTTAAAGATGCTCTCAATCCAAGCCCCCACCAGGAGCAGGGACACTTCCCACTAGACAAGGCTGCTTTGTGTTTTAGCAGCGAGAGTGCCGTATTTCAGCAGCCTCATTTGAGGCTGAGCCTTGATGCGAGCCTCTCCTGTGGCAGGAGCTGGTGCTGGGACTCTGGTTTGGCTGCCAGCAGGTCACTGCCATGTGCTGTGACAAGAGGACGAGGGGTGAATCAACTCGATTTCCCTCATCCAGTGGCACCAGCCAAGCCAGCAGGGCTACCCTGAGCCTGTATTGGCTGTGCCCATCCACACTCCAGCTCCTGGGGATAGGGCTTTGAAACCGAATAGAAAACCTCTGCACTTTCTTCCATTTTTCCCTTTAATTTAGGCAGTGTTGAGGCTTTGGCAGGGAAAGGGTGTGCAATTGCTGGGGCTGCAGCAACAAGCAATGCAGCAGAGCCGGGATCCTTTCATCTGCGAGTGACGGGGTGCGAACGGCACGCTCTCCTCTTGAAAGCATCTCTTGGCTTCAGAGGCTTCCCCGGCCCCTTTGACAAACACCTCAAGCCTTTGTAGGTGACTATCACACTCTGCCACAAGTGACACGTCCCGCCAGCTCTTCCCTCCCCTGCACAAAAAGCATCACTTGAAAGGCAGCTTTTGATGGCGTTTGACTCGGCCCATTTTGAACAGCCTCGGAGCAGCAGCAGTTGGCTCTGGCTGGAGGGGGCCCCATGCATGCCCAGGGTGTGCCAGGGGGTTGGAAGGATGGTGGTGGCTCCTGGGAGGTGGGAAACACTCAGAACTATGTGAGCAACCCATCCTGTTGCACTGCAGGGCTGTCTGCCCCCCTCCACCTCCACACGCTCCCCTGGATGAAGCACCAAGACAACTCCCCGCAGTCATTTCCGTGTTCCAAGGTTCACTGCTTGAACCAGTGGTGCCACAGGGCAGTAGGAGGAAGGGAAAGGGGCATCAGCACCATCACCCAGCTCCCCACCTGCTCCAGCTTCACTCCCCACCACCAGGTCTCCTTTTACATGTCAGGTACTCTTACCACTGTGAATCTAAAGGAATGAAAAGTGAATAAAGCTCTCACTACAGAATCCCACAATTACACAATCCTTTTGCACCATGGAAATGACAGCTGAGGTTGTAAGGCAGTGGAAACCTCAGCTCAGCTGCCCAGGTTGCCCATTGCTCACAGCTTTCGGTATACACAAAGCAGCAATTTATTTTTTCAGTACTACTGTGTTTGCTGGGAAATTAAGTTTTAGAAGGACTAAAAATATTAACAAATTTAGGTTGAGAAAATGGGAGGAGGAGGAGGAGAGCAGATTTTAAAAATGTCAAAACACTCAGATGCAGCATTTTTAATGAAATGTTTCACTTCAGAAATGCCAAAACATTTTGTTTTGACATTTTCAAAGTGAAACTTAATGATTTTTTTTTCTTAGAAACAGCATGGATCGCTTTGTAATAACCTGTTAAAGAAAAAGGAACGAGGAGAAAACTTTTTGCCATCCTTCCAGCAACACATCGACATAGAAAGAGCATTTTCTTCCCTCCTCCTGCCATTTTGCCAACAAATTTAGGCATTTTCTGTTTCACTTGACATTGCACTAATGAGTTTCCCTCCTTTTCTGCACTGAAAACAGTCTCTCACCTTAGCCTGGCTTCCAAGATCCTCCCTTCTGGAGGATCTCCTGCCCACTGCTGCTCTCCTGGCCCAAAGAGGTTTCAACACAAGCAGCTTCCTTGGAAGAAGAGCTTCCTCCTCTGCGGTTTGGGTGCTGAGCACCCTGGAGAATGAAACCTCTCTCTGTGCTATAACCCAAGCCCAAAATCACACTTTTCCTTTGGCACGTGATCCAAATGAGTCCATGACTTTACCTGGAGTGCTGCGTCCGGCTCTGGAACCCTCAGCATAAGAAGGATGTGGAGCTGCTTGAGAGAGTCCAGGGGAGGGCATGAAGGTGCTACGAGAGCTGGAGCAGCTCTGCTCTGGAGCCAGGCTGGGAGAACTGGGGGTGTTCAGCCTGGAAAAGAGAAGAATCTGGGGAGACCTTAGAGCCCCTTCCAGTGCCTAAGGGGGCTCCAAGAGAGCTGGAGAGGGGCTTTGGACAAGGGCATGGCCAGGACAAGGAGGAATGGCTCCACACTGACAGAGAGCAGGGCTAGATTGGATATTAGGGAGAAATTCTTCCCTCTGAGGGTGGGGAGGCCCTGGCACAGGGTGCCCAGAGAAGCTGTGGCTGCCCCATCCCTGGAAGTGTTCAAGGCCAGGTTGCATGGGTCTTGGGGTAACCTGGGATAGTGGAAAGTATCCCTGCCCATGGCAGGGGGTGGAATGAGATGGGTTTTAAGGTCCCTTCCAACCCAAACCATTCTGGGATTCATGATTTGGTATCCCACCCAAACCTCTTGCAGGACAGAGGCAGAGGGTTGGTCCACGGCCAGCAGCATCCTGAATCCTGAGCCCTCCTCCTCTGCATACACAGTGATAAAATGGACCATGAAAGTTTATCAGCCGTGAACCAAATGGCTGTTTACATGTGTTTATTATGCTCTTATTTGTGGTCTGCAACCCTTCCCCTAATGCCTTGCTCATAACAACAGCTGTCCTGTGCCGAGAGCCTGCAGGCTAACACTGACCAGGGCAGGCCTATGGGCTGGGAAGGTGTTTCTGGAACCAGCCTGCATGGAAAGGACACAAAAAAGAAGCTAAGTAACACTAGACCCCAGGCTGGGACCAAGGGGGTACCAGGCATTCTCCACTTGCTTTCAGGCATTGGGTGGGGACTCTTCAGCTTGGAAAGGGGAGCCCATCACCTGGCACAAATCCAGGCCAAAGGGCCCCTCTGGATAAAAATAACCCTTGCAAAGGGAGAAACACAAACAGAAGGAGTTGCAAGCTGTGAAAAGAGTAAACAGAAGCTCAAATCCCCAAAATGAAGTGAATTGGGTGCCTTTTGCAGCCCCCTCGGGTCACCTCCCAGCCCATGGATGAACAGCTGAGGAGCTGCAGAGCTGGGGCAGCTTTTGGCTCCTAGGAAAGGAGGGTGGATGTTTCCTCCACCTCAGGTAAAGAGCTGATTCCTTGAAGGGAATGCCAAGAGCTGATGCAGTTGTGGGCAAATATGTAAATCCAAAACACGTCAAAAAAGAGTGAAGCTACGTGAGGAAACAAATGCAGACTTTTGTCACTTGTTCCTGGAAAATGCACACCCAAAGAGGCAGCAGGGGCAGCTGGTGGCATCACTCCATGGGAAGCCAAACCCAGCAAACCCTGGCAAATTTTCCCTGGGGGAAGGAGGTAGAGACCCAGATAAGCCTGGCCTGCCCCTGACCTGTGCTGGGCCAGGCTCGAGCAGGGTCAAAGCTCAGGAGAAGGTGATCAAAGCCCTGAGCAGCCTTTTCCTTCCCAGGCTCAGACACACATTCCACTGTGGGACATTTCTCTTTGCTCAGTGCAGAAGAGATCAAAAATAATGAACTGCTTGCACACCCCCTGCACACGCAGACCTGTATTTACATACAGAAATTAAATCCTTGGGTAGGCAAAGCCAAGCAAATCCAATGGATTTACATCAGGCTCCTCACCGAGGCTTGCTTGAAGTGTCTCCATAGTGCCAAGACTCATGGGCTAAGCCACAGTGTGTCCCTGAGTGGCTGATGGCAGGGGGCAGAGAAGTGTTTGATGACGCTCTTGACCACAGTGGCACTGTGGTTATCCCTGCAGCAAGGCCAGCTCTGTGCTCCTCAGAGTGGGGATTGGACCCAAAACCCCTCCATTTGCTAACGAGAGTTCTGCGTCCTATTTGAAGGACAGTGCTGCCTGTTAAGCAATTTACTCATTTCTAATTAGGATTACTCAGTATAACAGGTTTTGTGCTTGCAGCTGGGTGCTCCCAACTGGCCACCGGCTCAGCAGGAGGAAAAGAGCTTCAAACACCCATCTCCTGTAAGGAGAGGCGTTTTGTGGCAGTAAAAAACTACAGGGAGAAAGCAACAGCCCCCAAAATATGAACTGTCCCTTTAATTTCTGTCGAGGCTAAAGCCCACAGACTACAAAAACAACATTTTAATTTAAATTCCGATTCCACATTCATTCATGGGAGCTGGCTCCAAGCGGGGATTTCATTAAAGGCTTTAATAGATTTTATAGGACTTGTCAGATCCGGAAAGGTTATGGAGCAAATGCATTTTCTCTGCTTCCAGAATTTCAACAACGGCTCAGTAAACAAATTTACCATGAAAATGCAAAGAGTCCAACCTTGTACAGACAAGGAGAAATGAACTTCATCTGAGTGACTTAAAGGCATCAAGATTCACTCTCCGTCCCTTCCCAACTCGCTTCCCTCCTCTCTTTTCCCTTGGCATGCTGTGCAGCTTAGAACATGTTTCTTTCTATTTTGGTGGAAAACCAGAAAAGGAGAAACATCTTTTTCCACGGATCACACTTGGATTCAGAGCTATTAATAAATAAATAATGGCAGCTTTAGCAGCAGTGCGGGGATGGGGGGCTTAGAAGAGCTGCTAAGAGAGCTCTCATCCAAGATCAGCTCAGACCTTGAACAACTGATTGACTCAGGACAGGGTTTTGCAATGAGATATTGTTTTTCCAGAAATCCCTGGGTGTTTGAGGATAGATGTGCTTCAGCTGGTGAAGGTGGTGTGGCTGGGAGACTGAGCAGACAGGAGAGTTTACCACAGCCACGCCTTTGCTGACCCATCAAGGGCTTCATGAGCCTTGTCTTAGGGTCTTCTTGACCAGCCCTTCCATTCAGCCAGAGAACGAAGGTGATTTTGGCTGAACAGCCATAAATGCACAGGTTCTGACCAAATATTTTGCTGGAGTCTTTTCCACCACATTTTAGCCCTTGACAAATCAGGTTTGAAGGCAGGTGCCGATGTCAGGCCCAGGAAGGGGCCCACCATGGCTGGCTGGTGCAGGCAGATGTCCCACCTAGGGGACACGGTGCCATCGGCTGCAGGATCCGTGCTGGGGTGGCTGCACTCACCAGTGATCGGGAGGTGTTGGGCATCACTGGTGAGAGCCAAACTGCAGGAATCAAAGGCTGATGCCTTGGCAACCGAGTCGTGGCGATGCTGAACAAAGTGAAGAAAAGGCCTCTTGTTTTTGGATGAGCTCTGCAAACAGAGATGAATGTCAGAGGAGATTTTGCCTGAGCATCGTTTAGAGGCTGTATAGTGGCATCACAGGGAGAAATCAGCTTGGAGAAAATTATAGCTAATGCAAACCTCCAACCAAAACCTTTTTTCTGTTAGAGGGTAAGACAAGTTGATGACTTTATTATTATTATTATTACGATGATTATTTTCCCTCCTTATGACTTTGCAATTTGAGATTGACAGGTCCTAACACAGCTGCTCTGGATGCTTTCCCAGCTCCACAAAGAGAGAGGCAGAGTGAAAAGCAGCCGGGCGGTTCAAGAGCCGCTGGCAGGGCGGGAGTGGGACTCGTCAGCTCCACCACAGAGACCCCATAGATGTGGGACCCTGTGCCGAGAGGTGTCGAACATCTGGGAGCCCCTTTCACTGGGAACAGGCACTGCAGGTGGCTGGGATGTGGCTGGTAGCTATGCTGTAATTATAGGAAGCTGGGGAGAGAAGCAGATTTAAATCAAGTGACTACTGAGTTAAAGCATGAGAATTCCTATGTAATTTATGGTGCATTAAATAGCCTAAATATTCTCTCCTCATGAGTTACTCTAATAGCTAATAGCTCTCATTTCAAGGCAGCATTTTCTGTGATGCACCTTAATCTAGATTTTTTTTTCCTTGCTGGCAAGTACCACGGTAAAATTTCCTCCTCTGCTGAGTGGTATTTTCTTCAAATGCTCCAAGTTCCTTAGGACATCAGCTTGCTAAACTCCTGTTACATCGACCAAGAGTGAAACTTCAAACAAATTCACCAAATAGAGTCTCAAAAGCAGCTCAGGAAGGTTTATGGCTGTACCTGGGAGACATGGACGGACAGACGGACGGACGGATGGACGGATGGATGGATGGATGGATGGATGGATGTGGCCTCAGGGTCCTACAGACAGACCTAGGACACACTGACTGTTATTTGTGAGGTGTTATGCAGCCTGGATGGAGTTTCTGAAGACTCATCTATCCCGGCTCAAGAAGGGGTCACAGACTATGCAATCTCTTACAAGGCAGAGAAAACCATGTTACATTAGCCCAGCTGAGTGTGATCAGCAGAGCAGAGCAGAAAGTCAGAGAGGAGACTGACAAGCACAGAAAAGCTCTAGATATCCCTGATCCAACCTCCTGCTCTGACCATGGCTAAGTTTGAATTTAACTGAGGATGTCAGAGCCTTGTCTGGTCAGGCTTTGAAAACCTCCAGGGATGGAGCTGGCACAATCTCTCTGTCCACACAACTCTTATTTAAACGCCATCTCCTTTATCAGGAGCCACTTTTCCCCCTTGGCTGTGAGGCACCAGTTTGTGCCACAGCTTTTGGACTGCTGTGATGTGTGGTTTGCTGGCAGCATCCCCCCTCCACGTCCCCATGGACACTTCCAGGTGTTTCCCGTGCATATTGCTGGAAGCAGGAGCATGCACAGAAAATTCTCTCAACCCTTTCATCCAAGCCTGGACAGTGACCTAAGTCCAGCCAGGGCTGTGAGCTGACCCAAAAACCCAGAGCCAGCAGGCTCCAAGAGCCAACAGCAGGAAAATACTATCCAGAGCAGAAGTCACAAAGAAATAGGAAAATCTTTTTTCCTGCTGCCATCTACAGTTTGGAGTGTGGCAGGAGGCTGGGCTGAGAGCCAGGGGAAGGCAGGGAAGGGAAAGGCTGAACTCCAGTATCTATCACAGCTCTTCCCAGCCACGGCTCCTCCGCCAGCTCCCGGGAAGCTGCTGCCATCTGCTGATGTGAGGGTGGCCGGCACAGGGATCAACAGGCAGGATGGAAATAACTTCACTGAGCATGAGCTACACACAGCCCAGAGTCTGGAACGGGAGGTCGAGTCCCCACTCTAACAATGTGCTCCCTCAGAAGAGACCCAAAGCCAGCCTCAAGCCTGATGTCCTGCTCAGCAGTTTCTCCCCAGCTGAAGTGAGAGGATGGTGGTTGGAACACCCTCAGGCACCTCCTTGGTGCTTCTCTGAGCTGGGTGTTCCAGCTCATTAATTTGTCACTGCAAAAAATCCTTCCCTGCTGTGAGGACGACCCTGAACCCCGGTGACCCCGGCGCCATCACCACACCCTGGCACTCTAACGCGTTCTTTAGTGCCCCAGGGGTTTTCCCCAAAGTCCTGGTGGAACAGAGCTCTGCCATGCCAAAACACCAGCAACAAGACCCCCACAAATGGCCAGGGCTGGGTATCCAGGAAGACACATGCCTTTCCCCTTTCCTCCCTGAAATTCACCCAGAACTGGAAGCCTTTACACGGTGTTTTTGAGGCAGCTTGGTCTCCCCCTCCCCTGCCCTGCTCTCCTGGTCAGATGTGATGACATGAGGGGACAGTGTCCTCTCAGTGCCATCCCCCCCAACTCTGAAAACTGCTCTGCAAACTCCAGATGGGATTTTAGTCCTGTTCCTCCTCCAGAAGCACTGACATTTTTAGTCTCCTGCATATCTTTTTCCAGAAGTAGCTGATGGCAAATGGAAGAATCCCTACATCTGCGCCTCCCCGGGCACCATGCAGAGCTTTCGCAGCAAGAAAGGAGACAGGAGGAGAATGGCTGAGTAACTTCATGGCTTAGAGTCAAAAAATCCTGTTCTGTACATCTTTGGCTTCCTCTGCATGATTAAGTTGCACATTCATCCTCACCAGGCGGCTTTTGGATCAGCTGTTCCTCCTTCCCTGTGCAACTTGAGTGGTGGGTTGGACGGAGAGCATGCCCTCTGGGTTCAAGAGAGGGGATAGAGGACATCAAACCACACCAAAAGGCCAGGGCAGAGCTGTTCCAGCCAAGCAGCGATGACAAAGGGACACACACACCTCAGGTGATCAGGGATTTGCAGCAGGAGGCAGAGAAAGGAGCTGCCACCCAGGTGAGAACTGTCATAAAACTGGCAACAGGGTTCATGCTGCAGAGCTCAAAGGGATCCAATCTCATGCAAGGGGGGGTTGGGAAAAAAAGTACTAAATGACTCTGAAGTTAATTTTGAGATGGTTCATTTTGGGGATGCACAAGGAAAGAGAGCAGGACAGGCCCCACCCAGGAAAGATATGTGGGGATCTTGTTCAAACAAACGAGAGAGTGACACAGCTTTTGGATTGATAGGGCAGAGGGAATACACAGTGGTCTGTGCTCCGGGGGAAATGAGGTCAGGCTCTGTCAATGCATCCCTCAGCAAGCAAAGACAACTCCAAAGCGCTTCAGACTCACTCAGAAAGGTTTCCAAGGACTGAAAGGAGCCTCTCAGTCCATCCCCCTCCTTCAATGCAGGCTTTGTAGTGCTCCCACTTCCAGGACAGGCAATATTCCTTCCTGCTCCGTCTTCCTCCAGCCTCAGGGCTGCAACAGAGCCAGGTTTGTTGGATGGCACAAAGGGACCACAGAGCATCTCCCCCAGATGCGCAGCTGAGCTCGTCCCTCCTGCAGCTGCCCCCCTGCCACAGCCCCATTCTGCCTCTCCACACTCAGCATAAAACACCAATTTCCCAGTCACAGCCTAAATACCAGCTCAGTTTGGCCTGGCAGCCAGCATCACCCAGATCTGTGCTCTGCCCACACCCCTCTGAGCCCACCCTGGAGTGTCCTTTGTGCTTCCCGGGGACTCTGCCACCCCGATGTCACACTGCTGCTCCCACCACGGGACAGGGCAGGGAATGAGGGAGCAGAGGGGTGTGAACACTGCCATTTCCAGCAGTGCCAGAAGGATTTTGCAGAGTGAAATCACTTCCCTCCATGAAACAGCTCAGAAGGCACCAGGACAGCATGGCTTCTCCAAGGAGTAAAAATAAAAAAGGCCATATTTTGAGAGGAAACATAGTGGTGCAGAGCCTCAGCGAGGCTTTCCCAGCATCCTCCCAGCAGCACACTAAATTATCATGTCTGACATTTCCCCTGCCCCCCCACAAAGGCCAAAATAATTCCCTGGCTCTGGATACAGATCAGTTGGCAAACGGGATTTCAGACACAATTATTTTGCCCTGAGAGGATTCTGAAACTGCTCCTCTTTTTCTTGAGATCAATAATAATCCTGCAGATTATCCTACAGTTTGGTGCTGTTAGCTCAAGCTCCCTTGTTTGCTTTATTTCCTTTAAGAATTACAACTCTTTCTGGCTGGGGGAGGGAAGTGTTTTTATATTCTTTATTGCCACAAATGAGACCTGACATCATAAATTGTCTATAGTTGCTTGGAAATGAATTTTGTTGGCTTTTTAGTTAAATTGAAACCCTTCCTGAGCACATACCGATTTCAGGTGGTGAGTCATTCCTTCCCAAAAGAGCAGAGCAAACAATAGCAACCACTTAAACAAAAACAGAGCAGATTTTCTTCCAAATCTAGCACCTCTATTCTTTTAAAGCAAATCAAGTCTGGGGGAGTTTATTCTCCTGCGAAGTCCCACAGGTGGAAGGCAGAAGAGATCAGAAACCTCTTCTGTGCTTTGGACAGTTATTTTTATTTGTTTTTAACCCATCACACTGTTCTGAGCATCCAGAATAGCAACTCTTGACTATTTGTGGCTAAAAAGTTTCTCAGATGGTAAATTTGAAGAGATGGGGAGAATATCTCTGCTACTCCTGGGACAGACAGGATGTTCCTAAAATAAAGTTTTACCTCAGAATAACTGCCTCAGAGTATTTGTTTTCTGTCCAATAGATCTGATTCATAAAACTGCATCAAAAGCATCCTACCTGTGGGATGAAGGAATCTTCAGAACATGAGGGACTTCTGAGGGATTGCTGGAACTCTAGTGACAGAAAGGAAGGGAATGGCTTCAAACTGAAAGAGAGTAGATTTAAATTAGATGGTAGAATAAATTCTTCCCTCTGAGGGTGGTGAGGCCCTGGCACAGGGTGCCCAGTGAAGCTGTGGCTGCCCCATCCCTGGAAGTGTTCAGGGTCACACTAGACAGGGCTTGGAGCAACCTGGGACAGTGGAAGGTGTCCCTGCCCATAGCAGGGGATTGGAATGAGATGAACTTTAAGGTCTATTCCAACCCAGACTGTTTCATGATTCAGTTAATTTGAGACCTTCAAAAATCCCTCTGTGACTGAGGCGGACACAGGGAGCTCCAGGTCCCTCTCTTGATCGGCCTCCCAAAGCAGAGGGAGGTGACATTTTGTATGTGAGCTCCAGGTCAGCACATGGTACCCCCACAATGCCACAGCACCTCATCAGTGTGGGGTTCAGCTGGCAGCAGCCACCTCCTAAAACCAGCAAACACCCCAAGGTACTACATAGTCTGGTCCTGAGCTGCAGACCTCACCCTGCTCCTCTCACATCCATCGAGATCCTGCACAGGAACACTGAGAGCACCAAAAAGCCATCAGGGCAGAGCACTGGGGTCAATGCAAACGTCACATTCCTTCCAAGATGTTGCACTGAAACTGTAACTTTAGCATCAGGTTTGACCTTTGAGACACAACCAAAGGATTTCCAGCCATGTTTTCCAAGGCCTGGCAAATTTGGTTTTGGAGCTCCCTGTAAGGTACAAAGTAAGAAAAGGGATCTTTGGGTATGAAACCAGCCAGGTAGATGAGGCGACACGGCGACAACCCCACAAGGTGGCAGAGCTCCATCGCTCATCGCCCGAGCACGGGGATGCACCAAAAGCAGCCGGCGACGGATGCTCCACACCGGGGGGACCCCCGTGACACTGCTGATGGCGAGGGGCTCCCTGCTTGGCTGCCTGAGCCTTCCCCAGTTTCCCTAAAATGGGAGTAAATCAGGTGTAAAACTGCTCGGAAAATAGGAGCAGCAGTTCTCGGGGGCTTGGGCACAGATGAACAGAACAGACAAAAACTCCAATTTTGTTTGTCTGCACTAAGGTTTCTAAGAGAATTTTGCTGGGAGCTATTAGGAAGTTCTTAACCCACTCGAGGGAATTGTAAACTGGGAAAGAAAATCCAAACTCTCAAGCAGACAAATGCTGCTTTTATAAATTATAACAGTGGTCCAGAACTGAATGGGGGGGAATACCTGGGATTTCAGCTTGTCAGATTTCTTTCCAAGCTGTTCAGAAACATGCAATTTCTTCCTGTCCTCTCTGGACCCACCACATTCCAGCTCAGTTAAACAAGTGGCAATAAACTGGTCATAAATACACTTCAACACTAAGTTTCTAAGCTTCAGAACGATTATATTAAAAAAAAAAAAAAAGGAGAAAGAACTAGCAAGAAAAAAAATAATTAGCATTATCTTGTCATAGTTCATGATCAGTTGAGGAAGAACAGTAAAATAATTGCAGCTCCCAGCCCTGCTGCCACCTTCTCTCCCTGCTGGGCAGAGGCAAATTCGGTTTAGTTTGGGTCAGTGATGTCCTTGGACTTCAGGGCAGACCCGTGATTTTCATCCCTGCAATCCACTTACTTTCTATAGGTCTTGAGTCTCCCTTGTCAGTAAGGACTCAGTTTGGAGCTGTCTCTGGTTTTAAATAACCAACAGGGCACAAACTTGGAGATTGGTCTGCAGAGGAAAGAAGTGAATCACAGCCAGTCCAGCAAATGGATAAATGGAAGGTTTCATGCTCTGAGAGGAAAGCAGAGAGCTGTGGTCTTTAAAAAGGATGTTCTCTGAAGTCATGGGAAGCTTCAGGAGGAATTTTGCGACAGAGGAAATCACACTCAAAGAAAGGGGATAATTTGCTAAAGCAAAATTAAACCTTCTATCACTCAAATACCCAAATCAGCAGCCGGACAGAACAGTTACTGTAGCAACAGGTGGGAAAAAATGCCACAGAAAACATAGATATTCCCCTACCCCCCAATAAACTGAGAAAAAACGGCTTCTAATTGCACCGAGCATCACACAGATGTGCAGTGGCTCAGCCACTGTGGGTTGGGGTTTGTGCTGGGATGCAGGGCCAGGGCAGAGCTCACAGTTTGTTACTGCAAACCCTTCCTCTTCATCAGCCTGAGAAATGCTGGGAAACCCTGACTGATCTGTGAAGGGCTTTCTTCACCTGATTTCCAGGAGAAGGAGGAAGCCTTCAAGGGAGCTGCAGTGTGAGTTCTCCAGGAAAGGGAAAGAAAAAAGGTTCCACAAAATTGAATTTATAATAGATAGTTTTGGCCCATGGGGCCAAAGAGGTCCAAGTGCATTTGGCCCCACCCCTGTGCAGTGCATTTCCAAGGAGTTTTCCAAAAAAATGGTATTTCCAGTGGGATTGATCAGACCTTGAGCTGTGTGGTCGGGTGCAAAGCAGCCAAAATCAAATGTACCCCAAGGGCTGTGATCTGCAGCTTCCCTAGGCTGCCAGTGTCCCAGGGCTCCTCTCAGTCCTGTCCAGCAGCTGCATGTGAGAGAACAGACACAAAAATCCCAATTTTTCTAGCCATGGCACACACTGGCCTCTGCAATTCCATTGACTCCTGTCTCTTCTCTAATTACTTCTTCAATTATGTCAAATAACTGTATTTATGCTGGAGAGGAACCATTGCTCTGGGGCTGTCTCATGGCTGAGGCTGTTGCTGTCAGGACAAGCACAAAAGGCTTGGTGGACCACAAACTCTGCAGGTCCCACCAGCACCTCAAGGACTTTGCTCCTGCACCTCTGCTCATTGTCCATCCTGAGCATCGCCCCTCACCTTGAGGCTCCAAATCCCAAACGATGGGCTGCAATAAGGGCATGTTTGCTGCTGGTCAGTAGAAACTAAAACAGAACAACCTCTGCAAACATCACACCGCTCCACAGAGGCCTCAGACAAACCAAACAGCGCTCTGCCTTTTCATAAAGGCAGCATTTGCCCGGTCCAGGAGGTAATTACTGGCTCCACAGATGCCTCTTCCTCCCATTTGTGGGTATTTTTATCTTGCCAAGGAGCCAGAACTTTCCTGTGAGCTCCATCCTGTGCTGTCTGCTCTGAAGGGCTCATCCATCCCTCGCTTGCCTTGTTCCATATATTTCTTTAATGCCTTTTTCTTAACAAAGCAGCTTTTAATTCTGGTGTGGTGCTTCCAGTTCTCAGAAACAGTACAAAAAGGACATTACAGTCTCCTCAGGTTTATATAAACATGTTCTTTTTATTAACCCTCATCATGGCTGTCTGAGCTGAAATGCTAACATTTGGCAAAAAACCAGTAGAAATGTTTTGGGCAGCTCTCTTAGGTAGGTCAGTAAGGTGCTCAATTAAGGGAAGAGTTGTTTCACGGCTGAAAATATTCTCTTTGATGACTTGTTTTCATCTTCCAGGTCTTTCTGCTTGCTCTAACAATCCCCCTATAATCCTATAGACTGGCAAAGCCCCATCAGCACCCAGAGAATAGTGTTTCACTTCTCCCCTTCTCTGCACTCCTCTATGGAGCCATCCAAAAAAAAAAAAAACATCTCCCTCCAAAAAAAGTCTTTGTTTTTCCTTTTTTCCCAAAACTATCACTTCCAGCCTGTGATTCCAGCTAACTTATAACATACCACTGCAAAGCAACACTGAATTATAGAGAAAGACCATGGGAAGCTTTGACACCATTAGTGTTTGGAAGAATTAATGGGAGTAGATTGCTAAATATGATTATTTTCCTCTGTCTTTCCTTAGGGTGCCGATCACTAGAGCACAAGTGCCACGTGCATTAATTAATTGAAACAACACATTTACATGATTAGGGATTAACTCCTGTGCTTCTCCATTGACTAATTAGTGTATCTATAGATCTATTTAGAAAGAAAATACCTTGGGGAAGGCAGGAGCCTTCCGAGTTTATTTCATATAAACTGGCTGTCAAATTCAGGGATTAGAAAAACGTTCACTTCTCCTTCCCTCCCCTGGCACCTCATATTTGCTTCTTTTATTTCTCTTGACTCCCATGTGGCATCTGCCACAAGTTTTACCAAAAAAACACTGCTGAGTTTTTCTTCCCTCATTTTGGTCCCAAGTTTCCTGTTGGTTGTCATCCTCGGGCTGCTCATGGGCTCCAACTGTCAACACACTCTGGTGGAAAAGAATATTTGACACTGGAGATTTCAGCCTGATGGATTAATTAACTTTGCCTTCTCCTTCAGCTCTCTGTGCTCAGGGACTCTCACATTTCACCCCCAGGATGACCAGTCCCCATTTAATTTTCTTTTTCCTGTTGTAGGACACAGGACAAGAAAAGAAGGGGTAAAGCTGCCTAGCTCAGGAAGCAACACAGGGCTTTGTGATAGTCTGTAGCTACAGCCCCTAAAATGCTCCTTCCCCAGCAGAAAATTACACAGAATGTTGACTTTTAACACCAAATAACCCTTTAAAACTTTACCTGATTGCACAATAACTTCCCACCGCTTCTCAGAGAAAAGGCTTTGCTTTCCCTATTATCCCTCAGAGGCTTTTAGAGACCTTCCTGGCGGCTTAAAGGCAGCACTTCAAGGTATAAGAAGCACAAAAAAAGAAAACCAAAACACTCTTCTGTCCCTCTAGAGCCTCACTTGTATTCATTTAAAGGAGTCTTGGCCAAAATCTTGACAGAATAACCAGTTTCACCATCACCTCAACCCAGAAGCAGCTCTGCTCCTTTCCAGGGCTGGCTGGGTAGGAGGATGAGGAGGAGCAAGGAGAGGAGAGTGAATTCATTAATTACTTGTACCTGATCAGAGCTTCTTTCTTTCCCCAGCTCCAATAGTGGAGCGTCCTCTGCTCATGGCAGGCTGAGGAAGAGGAGGCTGAGTCCCCTCCTCCTGCTGAGCTTGTCCTGTGGCTGAACACAGCAAAGTTTGGCAATAGATCTCCTCTCCTTTACCCCTTTATGAGGCTTTTGGATTGAAATGGAGGGAAATCCTTGCTGGGGTTTTCTCTGTAGAATAAACACACTATATATTCACGTTATCCCTGAAGATTTGCAGTCTGCATATCCCCATTAACACACTCACATAAACACCTCTGGATCCACATACTTTATTTACACTGTATTGCCATACCTCCTGTCTTTTGACATCTGGACACATGCAGATGTTACACCTTTGCTGCACAAGTGCAGAGAGGACCAGGACTGGTTTTCTGTATCTAATCCCAGGATCCTACCCAAGGCAGTCTGGGGAGCAAAACCACCTCCCATTGCTGAAACGTGTCCTCAGTGGGAAATTTCAACAGAGATATGAGCACTAGCCCTCTTTTTGGCCAAGATGAGATTGTTGGAAAACCTCCTGGAGTGGCTTCCACTGGAAACCTTGCGATGCTGCAGAGCTGACACTGCAGCCACTCTCACTCCAGGTCCCCCTCAGTACCAGGGAAGTGTCATTTCACACACACCAGCATCACCCAGCATGTGACAGAACCCCCAAACCTGGTGGCTGTGAATCGGATTTAAGATGCTCTCTCCCAGGACCTCGCTGCACCTCTCCAAGCAGCAGGCAGGGCAAGCAGCAAGGCTGAGCCTCATTATCTCTCTGCTTGGCACCAGCCATGGGGGGGAATGTGGTTCTGGAATGTCTGTGCACCTCGCAGCCTGGGAGCGAGCTCTGCCACGGAGGCTCAGCAGCAGACATTATGTTTTAGTGATCCACACTGTTTCCCTTACTGGAGGCTCATGAACTCATTTTGGAAACGTGGGAAAAGCGCGAGACTCACTGCTGTGAGAAATGCTTGGGAAAAGCGCGAGACTCACTGCTGTGAGAAATGCTTTATTCTAACCGAAGAGAAATTTGACAATTATTGCAAAATGAAATCCCAAAACAGCTTTTTTATTCGCTCCTGCTCAGTGACCCCTGCTTATCACCTTTGGATGTCTGAATGTACAGCAGGTACCGGCAATACCAGGTTTACAACCTAACACACAGACCAAAGTTCCCACACTGCAAATTGCCTTCAAGAAAAGCAATATCTGCCTCCACAGGTCTAGAGCTGCTATAAAGCAAGATATTTCTCTTTTTTGTCATTTCTGTAATGTCTTGGATTCCTTATAGATCTGAAATAAAGAATTCCTGAAAAAAAATTACCGTGCCTACATAAGTACACGTTGATTTTTAGGCTCAGATTAGAGTTTTCTGCTCCCCAGAACCACTCATACCTAAATGTAATTTTCTATTTTATTCACACTAACTCCCACAAAGACAACAGGAATTAAAACAAGCCAAATGGTTCTTTATCTTTTCTTAAACTCATTTTGAATTTTAATCTCTGCTGAACAAGCTTTGATGGCTGAAATAATTTAAAACAATGCTTTGACTCAAAGGGACAAAGAAATCATGCAATTGAACATCAAAATTATAATTCCTTCCTCTTGGTTTTGACAGGGTTTTGATAGAGTAACGCATTGGCTTACAATGAGGAGATTCAAGAAGCTCACTCTATTTTTTTTTCCTCTGTATAGAGAAAGGAAAAGGAGGAGAAAAAAAGCCACTTGGCACTCCATTAGCAGCCGGTCCTTCACTTTGTTTTAATGAGCAGAGCTGTTGGCTGCGGTGACGCACGCTGCTAGAAGTCCGTCCCTGCAAGCCCGAAGCTGCTCGTCTGTTTACACTGACACCACTAATGGAGCTGGAGCGCTTGGGGTGTGTGGAGAGAGCTCCCAGACCGGCTAGCTGGCAATAAATATTTCCCTGTCAAAAATCGGCGCTGACTCATGGGACTAAAATTAGGCGGGTGCTGCATCTGACTGGAGGGCAGAGGCAGTTTAAAAAAGCAGCGTTAACAGGTGTGAATCACGGGAAGAAACGCGGCACCTGGGATTTCTGCCGGTGAAGGTGGACACGGCTGGAAGGTGGGCAAGCCGCAGACGAAGTTGGAACTAAATGATCTTTATGTCCCTTCCAACGCAAACACTTCTAGGATTGTGTAAGGAAGGGAGATGCTCTGCTGAAATGCAGCAGCCAAGAAGGTCCAGTCTCCTCTCTCAGGTCTGTGTTGCTGGGAAAACACTGAGCTGGAAAGATGAAGATGGATAAGCAAGAGAAGCAAAACAGGAGGTGATGGGAGGAGGAGCAGTGAGCAGGCTGTGGTCCCCCTGCAGCTGTCTCCTGACGCCGTTTCCTTCCCTGTGCCAGGAGTGGTGCAGGTTCCAAGCTGGGAACCCATTTGGCCTATTTGCCCATTTTTCTTAGCAAAAGGCTCTGTATAATTCACTAACTGCAGTCATCTGGGAATTGTCTTCAAACTGAGTGTATGGAGAAACACTTTTGTCAGGTTTCTTTGAGGCTTTTTTCCTTTTTTGAGAACTAAAAGAAAAGTGCAGCCATTTAAAGATTAAAAGAGAATCCATAATCCACAGTAAATGCTGGAGAGTCTCAAAAAATTAGCCCACATATTTCTTACCTAATCTAAAAGCACAGCTCCCACTTGACAGACTTTGAAATATTTCATAACATTTGCAATATTCTCAGCTTTGGCTTTGAAGCTCTCCCCAAAGACTGGGTTTTCCCATGTCTGCATGGATTTATCATCACCTGCCAACATCTGTGCAGATCCTGAACTATTTGGGGAGTTTGGTGCTTTGAAGTGACAATATATCAAAGCCACAACACAATCGCTGCCACCCCCACATCACCCCCAGTCAAATATTGACGTGCCAGGAGGTCCCATTTCCAGCTTGCTCTAAAAACATCTCCTTGCTGAACACAGAGAAAGTTTTGTTGCTCCTTTTCCTTCCTAGGGCTTGGTGGGATTGAGGACACTGCAAGAGTTATAAAATGCCATCTGCCCTTCTCGCTGGGTGTGATGCCTCCATGGGATCTCCTGCCTGGATTTGTCTGATACAGAAAATGTTTCCTCGTGTAAACCAAAGCTGGCACCGCTGGTAATTAAGTTTCCTGAACCAGGACAATGAGACTCCCTTGGGAATCACCATCTGCCCACTGGCTTCCCACACCTCAGCAGGTTTGTCAGCACTGCCAGATTCTGGAAGACAAAGCCTGAGCTGTGGTTTGCTCACAACTTTCCTCCCATAGGGAAAGCCCAGCCCAGGCTTTGCCTGTTTCACCACACCCAACCCCAGCTCTCACCTCATCCCACTGGGGCACCAAGCCCGCCTTCCTCAGCACAGCCCCGAGAGAGAGCTTTTCCCAAAGAACACCCAAACTGCCAGGAGAGAGGGAGGCAATAACCCAAAGGGAAGCAGCTGCATTTTTGCAGCACAGGTTTCCCAGTTGTTTGCACCTGGATGCAGCCATGCACATGCAACAGCCAAGCAGTTGGAGAAAAGCACATCAGGGCCAGGCTGGCACATGGAAACAGCAATTTTCCCAAGTGGAGCAGCTCTGAGTAGCCAGCAAATAATGAAGAGCAAAATTGGAGGCTGGAGCTAAATTGCCTGGGCTTCGTTAGTGGGAAGAGGGAGCAGGTGGCTCTGAGCAGTGGCAGGGCTGCAATTCAGGGGATTTCAAAACCCAAGATTAAAGTCCTTCACTTCTTTGGTCAGTTCATGTTATCCTTGGGATTTTCAGCAAGGACTTTGTGTCCATGAGGAGAGCATTGCATTTTATAGGAGCTTAGTTTGATTTACTGGGCACACAGGCGGAGCAGTGTTTGCTTTTGCAGCTGTAATTTATGATGACTTACAAAGAAGAATGATGTTTCTGTACTTCAAGATGAAGGGCTTAGTGTTGTTTTCACTCTTATTTGCACAAAAAGTTTAAAGTGGTGCTGGGTTTGAACAGTTGAAAGTAGAAGCTGGTGTGAAGATCTAAGCACGGAGCCACACGCTCCCCTTGGCTCTCCCTGGGCAGTGAAATGGGCTTGTATTAATTCTCAAATAAAGCACCATCATTACATTTTTTTCCTACCTAGCAAGTACCATTTTACAAATGTACATAACATTTCCTGCTGGATTTTTATGTCCCAATCCCCGCATTAATTGAACTGTCAGGACCATCCTCCTCCCTCATATTTTAACCAGACTTTTTGGCTTCCCTTGTGCTGCAAGGTGAGTTGAGGACATGATGCCAAACACTTTCCAGCCCCAACAGCTGAGCTGCAGAACAAATCTGGTAGGGGTGAAAGCTCTCAGGACTCTGGGATGGTTTTGGGGGCAGCTTAGGATGAGCTGAGCCCACATCACAGCCTGGAAGTGTCTGTTCCCGTTACACATCCATGGGGAAGTATTCTACAGTCTTGGCCTGGAAATGAGCTTGGGATGCACCATCCAGAAGCAAAGGTGAGGTGGTGATGTCCTGCTTCATCACTATGCCCCCTCCATGCCAGGCAGGTTTCACAAGGAGAGACGTGCAGTAAAATTGATCCCAGTTATCCCCACTCTGATCCCAGTTATCAACATGTAAAACCAGCCAGCGTTAGTGCATCACCAGTGCCTGTTGCAGGGGATGCCAGCTCGTTTGCTGTGTGCTAATTAGCAATGCAGGGCCTGTGCCAGCATTTATCTCCTTGGAAAGCTCGGACAAGAAGAGCTCAGCCTCTCAGGAACTCAGGCAAAGGCAAAGCTCACCAGAGACCTGCTTTGAGAGCAGCAGCTGGAGGGGGGCAGGATGCCCGAGGAGAAGGAGGAGCTCTGCCAGCAATCCAGGGGGAACAGAGCTCATCCTTACTGCAGGAGGGATGGACCATGGCAGGGCTTCCCAGTGCCACCAGGAGCACTCCTGTGATGGACACCTTAGCTGGAAACCCCAGCCCTGAGCTCAAGCACTCAAACCCAGGGAAGTCGCTGGCACTGGATGCTCCTAATTCACCCTCACCTCGAAAGTCTCCTCCTCTAACCAAAAAAGTTTGAAATGAAATAATGGTCTCCCAGATGATGTTTTTGTCACCTTTTTGTTGTAGCCTGACACTGGTGCAGTGGCACTGCTGGTCTGCAGAAAGCTCCACGCTGGGCACAGCCCAAGAGCAGCTGTTTGCCCTGGCAGAAAAAGGGAGAGAAAAAATTAATGAGCTTCTCTTCAATTCAAACAATTACTCTGACCAATTTTTACAAAGTATGGCTATAAATAACCAGTTCCCTTCCAAAAAGTCCATTCAAAATGACATTTTGCTCCCTAATACCACAATTAGATGTGATAGTAGAGAAATCTTTTCTTTTTTACAAAAACAATTTTGTTTGAAACAATCCTGCCTTGCAAAATAGTTGAATGGTGATAGAAAAGGCATTTCCATTAACAAGTTCAGCTGTTCCACCCCACTATGCTGACAAGCTCTTATCAAATGGCATTCACAAGCATTCCCTGGTAGGAATTGTTTGTAGAACCCTCTCCCTGCATTTACAAAGTCCTTGCAGCTGGATTTTTATCCTGGTTTCTAAAGGAGAAGAGGATTCTGCAACTGTGCTGGCTGAGCTGGCTGCTTCTCATCTTCAGTTCATTACCAATGTTTAAAAGCACTTATGAGAGGAAGGGTGGGTGGGAGAAAGGCAGGAAGGGTCTGAAATTGAACTTCTGTGAAAAGTATGCCCTGAGTAAAGTAAATGAAACAGCCAAAAATTGCATTTTCTGCTGGCAATGTGTTTCTGGCCAGTCAGCCCATGCTGGTGGACCCATCTGCATCCATGCAGCTGGAAAACATCCCTCCCTCTGCCCTGTCTCATCTGGACAGGATGGCCAAGGGACAGGATACAGGATCAGGGTTACTGAAATAAAAGAGAACGGATATGAGATAAAGGATACAAACCCATGGGAGATAAAAACTCATTAGCCCTGCTGCTGTGTGAGATGCTACAGAACAAACCCCCAGAAAGCAGAGCTGGGTAATGGGAGCAGGATGCTGTAAAACATGAATCACAGCCTCCAAATGAGAGAGGGGAAGGCAGGACCACACTCTTCTAATATTCTTTCCTGACAGCAGCAGGAATACTTAGGGGAAAGGTTCAAGGAGCTCTTGTATTTGGAGCTCTGCAAAACACTACAGAGATCTTCAGGGGCAATGTTAAACAAAATTGCAGTTGTAAAATACCCAGGATATAAGTACAGGAGTTCTGATTGGAACTGGGTCTGAATGCAGAGCACGTGAGTTTGGGAACAAGGGGGAGGGGACAGGGGGTCCAGAGGTGCATTTCCCAAGGGACCTTCCCCTGACCAGTTCTGGGCTTTGCCATGAGCAGCTCTGTTTAAGCTGTGCTGTGCCACAGGTGAAAACAGGTGGGTTTAAAAATTTGGGGCTGATGCATAAAAAGCCATCAGCTTGCCCCAAGCTGTGTCTTATAAAACAAAAATATTCCACTTGATCACTCCTCAAAAGACAGGCAAGGTCACCTGTACCCTGAACTCACGTCTGGAACTTCCCTAACCCACAGCAGGGGGGAGTCAGATATTGGGAAGGCTTCCCCAGGGATAAGGACACTGGAGCCAATTGTGTGGGGAGCAGTTGAGCCTCCAATTCTGTGAGATTTGTGGGAACAGGAAGGGAAATGATAGATCAGACACAGGTGCATGGAGGAGCAGATTCCTGTGACATCCTGATGCCCTCTCACCCACCCATTTTCCATGATTGGGACTGTCTTAATACGTAAGAGCAATTGGGGGATTTCACTCTGAAATCCCAGCCCTGTTAAGTTCAGGGAGATTTGTGATTATTCCAAATGGCTTCATTTCAGTGACATTTTGCCAAGCTGTACTTAGATTTGTCAAGTGGAGTTTCCACTTCAGGAGACCCTGTGATACCCAGCAGTCCCCAGGGAGCACTGGGCTGTGTTAGGAACCAACGGGAAGCGGGCTCTGACCCCATAGATTGGTGTCTTCACCCAAGCAGTGCTCAGAGAGCCTGGAATCTGGTTATTCTTTCTTCTGCTGGCAGCTTAGGTTTGCTCTTGTAGTCCTATAGAGTCCCTTTTGTCTCAAATTCCCTGCACTGCAGGAAACAAAGGGTACAGCTGCTGCTCTCACCATTTAGGGTCTTCCCTCCACTGCAGTCTCCGTGTCAGGATCAGATAAAAGAAAAAGGCAGAAGAACTTATGGGAGCATTATCAGCTACCTTTGAAAATAAATCCAAGGATGGGACTGTGGAAATGACGTTTGATGACACGGAATTTTGGGAAGGGAGTTTTTTCAAGCCCAGTTGTTTGAATCCTCCATGAAATCCTCTAATGTATTTTTGTGCCTCAGAAATTGGTGGTAATTTAATTCCACTTACTCTTTCTCTCTCCTGGACTGTCATCTTCTCAGGTCCCTTTCTTCCCTTTCAGTCCACTGCTCTGTTGCCAGGGCTCATTTGGACATAACCAAGGCTCTAAGGTTGAACAAACAAAGCCTAAAATAGGACAGTGACTTAACAAAACCAAAAACTCAAAGGCCACATCAAGGCCTTGCTGGCTCCAACACACTGCAAACAGCTGGCTAATGAGAGAAATAGCACCCAGGAACTCACATTTTAAGTAGAAAGGCCCTGGTTTCCTTAAGAACTTGCTCAGCTCTAGGTATTGCTGGTGGCAGTAAGTTCCCTAAGTTATTCGTATCCAAGAGCAGCATCCAGAGCTTCACCTTCAATCTCCTGTTCCTAACAAAGACAAATGGGAGCCAGTGGGGCTCAGAGAGTGAACAGCTGCAGTTGGCAATCAATTCACATTGAGACAGGATGAACCATGGGCTCCCTTGGCTGCTAAGCAAAAGGCACTTCCCTTAACAGAGAATTGCCATCTTCACCAGGCCAGCACCGAAATTCAGGATTAGTTTTACCACCTGCAGCTCTGAAGGGTCCCTTTAGGCTCACACTCAAGCAGCCCTGCACTGACAGCAGCCAGCATTCGTTGGCTTTACAGGACATGAAGCATTCTCAGCCTGAGGCATCAGCCTCTGGACCTGTCTCTCCAAATGCATCCCTGTTTCTTGGTGAGAGGAGACCCCTAAGCCATGCTGTGGGTTGTATTATGAAAGGAATCTCTGCAAGAGGCTGGGAGGCCTGGCTGCACATTAGCTGCACCTCAGCAGTGTTTGTTCAGGGATATTTCCAGGGAGGATGCTCTGGAGATGTTCCTCCAAGGAGCACGGCACCCTCTCCCCTTCCATAATTTCCTCAGCAGGAATGCACAACAACAACACTTACTCTTTGCTTGCTTACCCACCAGAGAAAATTTCATTTACTGATCTCACCCTCCCCGTTTTGTTCATTAAATTGTCTTTTCTTATTTCCAGTGATGAGGCTGTTAGGATGGCACTCATGAATGTGTGCAGAGATTTGAAATGTACCCACTTCAAATCCTGCTCATGAGAGGAGTGGGTAGTTAGGCTCAGACATGGTATAAAAAATAATATGCCAGGCCCAAATGTCAAATATAATCACGGGTGATATTAACCTCCCCAGTGAAAGGAATACATCCCTTTATGAAATAACCTGGGTTTAATGTTCAAGATTGCTACAACAGATTAAAAGGCAGCCCCTGATAAGTTGCCTACACTAAAAGCATCATGGAAATTGAAAACATAATGTACCTCACTTAAGTGATTCACACTATTAATATGTAGAGTTTTCTGAGCTATAGTTTTATCAAAGCTGAGCAGGGAGAATAAGTGAGGGGTTTGTTTCCTCATTTCTTTTCTGAATAACAAAAGAGAACAGATGCATTTATGTCCAGCGAGGAAAGAAGTAAAATAGTTTCTGAGAAATAGAAGCTGACACCTTGAGCAAAATCCATTCTGTGCTGGGTAGATGGAAAGGGAGAGCACTGCTGTTGTGCTGCCCTTTTCCTGAAGAAACACCTAAACCTGGCTATAATATTTTAATATTCAGAAGCTGAACTGAACCTGAGGTGGTGCTTACCCAGGCCAGGCTTCAAATCTGGTAGGTGATGATGGGGGAGAGACACTTCAGAGCCCCACTTCTCCAAGTGTGGGCTGAAAAATCTGGTCACCTGCAGGCTGTAAGGATGCTTTGCATGAGATAGTAAAAAAATTGTGATCAAAACCCCAAACCAAACACACACTCATCCTTCTCCACACAGACAAAAGGGCAAAGGAAAGGAAAGTAGATGTAATAAGTAATTAATAATCTTACTCTAGGTTTTGATGGCAGCAAGTGCTAATTCCTAAGGTAAGGCTGACCAAGATGATCTGTGGATGCTTACAAGAGAGGTGAAGTGGTTGATTGTGGGGTGGAGATGCACCCACCACCCACACCTGCACACCATCACCCACTGCTTCCAGACCTTCTGAGATGTAGAAATGTCAGACTTCCTTTCGATTACAGCCTCTCATCACCAATTTCAGTGGCAAGCCTGAGGCTGGCTCTAAGAGCTAAACCATCTTATTTAATCTGCTTGTTGATGTTCCAGATTTAGTGCTGCCAGAGCTGCACCTTCGGTCTACAAAAACATGGCGCAGCTGCTCCCGTTCCCTTAGAGGCTCTTTAATATCCAGGGCTGTTACCTCTTCAGAAATGGTACAGTGTGAGTCCAGAAATCCCTTGCCAGTGCCTCTGCGAGCTGGGGATACAGCTGCCTTAAAGCACCTTTCCAAAGGGACATGGACAGTGAAGTTATTACACCTCGCCCACGGATTCGATGGCTCTTGTGTCATGTTCACAGCGCTGTTGAACACCTGCATCCAGCCCCTCGTGGGAGAGAAGAGGCCAAAAGCATTTTCTCAGTGCCAAAATGAGAAGGAAAAAATGCAGCACTCTGTGCCACTGTCAGGTTTCTCTCTGCTTTGACAGGACACCACCTGCCCCGATGGGTTTGAATCTGGCTGTGGAGCAGCACTTTTGCAGCCACTCCTATTTCAAGCCCCTCATGGGACTAGAAGAACTGGGGGCTTGAAGTGAAAGAAGACAAAGGTTCTGGGAAGGAAATCCCAGTATCCATAGTTATATATGGACAAACTGGTGCTGCAGCTCCAATCATGGAATGTTGGAAGGGACCTTAAAAATCAATGAGGGGGTGCATGGAGGACTTGCTGGTTTTGTACTGAGAGGCAAGAGGGTTTCAGAAATTATGTCCCTTCCCTTCCTTTCAGAAATTATCTCCTCCTGCCCAGGCTCCATCCAGCAGCTCCCTGCCACATGTGATGGGGTTCATACTGCTGCTTGCAAGACTTTACTAGAGCCTTGGGGAGAGAGGCTTGCTCTGCCACAGACTCAGATAAATACTTGGTACATAGGAGAGTCCTTCCCATTTGTCCTGACTGCCTTAATGTCTCAGATACCACCAATCCCAAAGAAATATTGTTTACTCAAATCCCAGTGATCCCTCCCCTACTCAGAGCCCAACACACTCACAGTGGCAATGAGGAGGTTACAGGGATGGAGCCACAGAGCTGTCCCAGCCTCACTTCACAACTAATTTCACCCCAGGTAATAAGCTCATCATTCTTACCTTTTATAGATTTAACCAGGAAAAGAAAAAGCTTTGTCCAGTTCCCAACAACTCCTCAGTTTGGATGGAGAGTGTTGCCTTTTGGAAGTGTGAGTTATGGACGAGAGGCACAAAGTAGTGCTGTGCATCCCCAATGTGCCTGGTGAGGGACTACTCTTCAAAAGTTGATCCTGAGACAATTAAAGGTCAGATCATTATGGGATTTGTAGTCACAACACTTCATTTGTCTTCATTCCTCTGCTTTGCAGAAAGCTCTTGATATACCCACAAAATAAGAACCCCAATGCACCAAAGAGATTTTGAGCAGCAATAGCCTGTGAAAAAACCTCATGAAGCATTAACATCACAGGACAGGAAGGCTGGATGGGGGGAAAGAGCTGGAACCTGTTTGGTTCTCCTTTCCCTGAACTGGATGGCTGAACCAGAAGCACTCAGGGTGAATCCACAGATAAGCCACAAAGAAAAATCTTGTCTTTGTATTTGAGTGAACAAACATAAAGGTCTGGGGGAGGCTGCTCCAAGCTGAAGAAGATTTACTCATCTCATCTCTCTACCTGTAAAAGCACCCAGCCCATTTCAAGCAGAATTTCACCATTTCAGCTTCTGCAGGAAAGGCTTTAAAGCGATCAAACAATGCTCTCAGCACCCTCTCTCCTTCCTGTCTGCAGCAAAAACCAAATTTGCATTTTTTCTGTGGATTGTTGTTGTTGTCAAATTGAAATCCAGGGATGGAAGATTGGATCCTGCTGAGGTCTGATGACTTTTATTTTTTTCTTGTACCTGAATTTCTGATGGCCAAAGGTATTGAGAAAAACTCACACTGACTTCAGCAATGAAAATTGGACCCTGCCTTGGCATCCTGGGAAAGGGATGGGAATAGCTGCCAGTTCAGCAGATTACCAAAAATGTTATCCCAGTTTTCAGCCTGGAAAGTGAAAAAAAAACAATTCCCGTGTTCACGTACGTTTCTGCCTGTCATTTTGGGATCCATCCACTTTTCCATGCTTTTATTTATAAAGACAGAACCTGCTGAAGCTTAACATGTACTATATGGGAGCCACGTGTGGCTTTTTGACTGTTCAACACCATTAATAACCAGACATTACACATTCAAAATGAGCCGTTATGGAGGCCTCCCCTTCTCTGTTTTTATTCTCTTTAAATATCTCTGGCATGTCTGCCCTGGGGACCACAAAACACAATAAAACATATTCTGTAGCTAATTCATACTAACTGTCATCATTAGGCATTTAACAGGCAATGTCAAGACAATGTCCATGCAGCTGGAAGTGTCTTCACTTGCTGTCTCTCCTAATCATGAGAATTAACTCATCTTTCCTCCCACAAGAGAACGTGAGCTTTCTCCTTTCCCACTTTCCAGGCCATTTGTCATCAAAGATTACTCCAGATTTATGACACAGTTTTGCCAGGGCAGGCAGGGTTAGTGGGTTATTTTTCCTGAAGAACAGTGCTGATAGGTCCCTACCCTCTCTCAGTTCTTAGGAAATGCCCACATTTCCCTGGTTTGCTTTGGTGGCTCTCGAGTGACCTGGTAAATGCAGCCCTCCAAGCTGTGCAAGCACAAGAAAGTGGGTCAGAGTCTGCAGCAATTATAGGAAAAAATACGGGGATGACAGTTCCAACTTTCAAATTATTAACCAGAAAGTAGGTCTGCTCCTGGCTTTCTCAGGAATTACTTTCCCTCCCACAAATAAACATTCCTAGCCCACTCCTCAGAGCATTGGCTAAACCAGCTCTGGGTATTATATAAAAAGGAATTAACTGAATTAATGACAGGACTACAGTAGGGTGTAAAACTCCTCTGCCAAGACAACCCATTAAAGTGACTGATTCTGTTTTTCACCCTAAAGAGCTCATGGAAGGACCATGAATATATTCATATTTGCACCTTCCATTCCAAGCTAAGAAATACAGAAACATCTCCACATGGGAAGGCAGCAATTCTGCAGAAAGCAACCCAACTTCTTCCTGGTTCAGCTGTAAAGAGAGCTGGAAAAAACACTGCTCAAAGACCCAAAAGGCAGAGAGCAGTTGGCATGTCCCTTTTGGTCTGCACGAACTACAACAGACATTTTTTTTGTGGGTGGTCTGTAGCTACTTTCATTTTTTAGTTTCCAGGAGAGGAGGGAGTCCTCTGGCTCAGAGGTACAAAGGAACATGCTCGAGTCATTTGGGGTGTGTGAAGAAGAGCGGGGTTCCCACATCATGACAGTATTCTACTCTTGATCCAAACCACTTTAAGGAACAACATTAAACCTCTGACTTGGGTCCATCCCTGTTGTGGCTGGAAGGATCTTCCTATGGCTTTCCTTGACTTCTGGCAATTTATTCTGAATTCAGGGTAAGTAAAACCTCAGGCAGACTCAGGTTAGCATGGAGGAGAAATCCTAACATAAGTGAAGGTGTGAATGCTGGATGGTGTTTCCTGCTTCCCTCCTGCCTCTGGGAAACTGAGGGCAGACTAACTCCTGACCTTAGGAGATCCAAAAGAGGGATTTGAACCTTCTCCAGCACCATGCCTGTGAGCTTGTTGAGCACATAAAAGCAATGATTTTCCTCTTCTGAAGTCAGTGATTTCATCAGTCCTCTCACTTAAGAAATGATCAATTTTCTCATATTACCAGGATAAAATCTAGCCTGTAATATGTAGGTCATGAACTCATCTTTTGTTGTAGCCGCTAGATTTTGCTTAGCAGGCTGTAGCTCCCTGCGAGCTCTGCGGGGTTACCCAGGGCAATGCGACCCATGCATCCCACAGCCCATTTCCGACAGCCCCGCGATCTGCTCCGGTCAGCCATCAGCGTTACACCCAGTGATGACAGAGGAGGAGAGAAGGGTCTCCCATGAGGGTAAGAGATGACTTTAATCACATCTTGAGCCAGCGACCCTCAGAGGCAGAGAGACCTCGTGGTCCGGGCGCGGGGGGTTTTGTCAGAGGCTATGGGGCGGTCCCTGGGCGGGGTTGGGGTACAGGAGCCAATAGGGAGAGCCTGAGGGAGTGGCCAAGGCTAAGGGGGGAGCCGGAAGGGGAGCATGGCGCCCCGAAAGCAGTGGGTTAACAGGCTACCACAATCTTTCTCCACCTTCCTTGTCTGTGGGCACAGTACCACCAGAATTAGTGGCAATAATAATAAACTCCTTTGGAGTTTAACGATTATTCATTAGCGGGAGTACATCAGTTCTGCAGTCTCCTCTCCCCTCACATGCCTGACACTCTGGGCTGCTCTGCTTATATTTAAGAGAAACAATCAATGAGCACTGTGCACTCCTGGCTTTCTGGGCTGTTAATCTCTCCATTACTGAGTCAGGCACAGTCCCCTTGGCTTCTGCTGAATCCCTGTGCCAAACAAAAGAGCCCACCCAATCAAACATATCCTTAAAAGTGAGCACGTCACCAAACTGCATCTCCTGAGAACAGTGATGTCCTGGGACAGCAGGAGCGTGCTGGTGACAAGGGGCATGTTCCTCACCAGCCTTCATCTTCCACCTCAGAGATGAAGAAGCTGAGAAGCCATGCCCGTACCCTAAAACTTTCCTGGGACCCAGGGAGATCAGAGTGGGGCAAGAACAGGGTTTAGAATCCACCACATCTCTGCAGGGTCCTTTCTCCACCATCCAGCAACTTGGGCAAGAACCAAAGTGAAGATTGAGACCTCAGGAGGCAGCAGGAAGAGCTCCAGCACGTCAGTGGGACTAATATTTCACTGAGAAGGACTTTAACAAACTGTGGCCCTGTGGCTCAAGTGTCTCATCAAGGCCTGAAGCTCATCCTCCGAGCAGAACATCTCACCTGTTTCCAAAGCTTTCATGGCATTTTCCTTGGGATGCACACCAAGGCAGGGAGAGCATCCTGCTGTTGGAGGGCTCCAAGATCTCTCTCTTCTCTCTCTTTGGCCTCTGAATATAATTCATCCAAGCTTTTATGAGGCAATTCACATCCAGATTTTATTAGAAGTGGAAGGCCTCTTTTATTTCCTCAGTGTATTCAGCACACAGAGAACTGGTGCTCTGGTTAATTTTACTTCTGTGCTTTCTGTGTTTTAATAATGATCTCCCCAGTTCCATTCAGCCCTGAAAAGGTGGGAGAGATGGAGAGATATGAGTTGGAATAATGTAATCATGTACTGCAGACAGAAAAATACTGCTAAAAGTGAAGTGTAATGAATATGTGACTGAGGCAGAGACATAAAAGACTGCTTAAAGCATAAAATCTGATGTATTTGCACACCTACCAGGCTTGGGCATGCACTCTCAAAAAAATAATGCAGGTATGATTTCAAGAAGAAAGTAAAATGATATAAAAACTTACTTTTATAAAAACATAGTCCAGAAGTGCAAAAAAAAAAAAAAAAAACAAACTACACACACGGGACCACACTCTATGTGGGTTGCTTTATTTTTACTGGCTTTTTGAAACCAAATAAGACAAAGACTTACCAGAATGAAAAAAAAAATCTTCTTGTGACACAGAGTATTTGTGTGTGGGGTGCCAGTAAGAGATGACACACAACTCCAAGCTCATACAGGCCAAGCCTTGTCCTTCTGGTATTTCTTTCATCTCCCAGCTGAGCTCTCCCTGTGCCACACCCCTGTTCCTGCAGCTGCCTGATGGAGGATCTCAAACCAAAGACCACTGCACCACTCCTCCTGCACAGAAGACTTTTCCAAGTGCATCCAAACAGATCAGAACACCAGGCAGAGTCAGTGATGGCTGTCTGGGGCCCATGCAAAGGCAGTCAGGCTTTGTAAGCCTTGATTAAAACCCAGAGAGGGATTCAGATCCATTTTAATGTTATTCCTTTATCTGATACTCACAGTCTGCATGTCATTAAGTGAATGTGTTAAGGTTTCTGAGGGATGCACACAGTGCAGCCATTGACACACTCAGCAGTGAGTGTTTCCTACAGGCCACGTAATGGGAAAATTAAAATCTGCCTGTACTGGACATGGAACTCCCCTGGCAGGGTCAGGGAAATTAATTTGAAATAAATGGGATTAAACACCAAAGAATCTCCGTCTTGTTTGGGCTGTTTTTTTTCGCACATGAAATCATCCTGCCAGCAGCACCTCTGCAACGGGAATTTTTTTTAAAAAACTCTGGCACAGGCTGCCCAGAGCATCTGGTGAGGCACAGAAACAGCCTGGAAACAGCCAAGGCAAGCTTGGATTAGGATTTAAAGAACCTGATCTAGTTGATGGTGTCCCTGCTCATTCCAGGGGGTTGAAACTAGAAGACCTTTAATGGCCCCTTCCAACTCAAATAATTCTATGATTTTTATGAAATTTCAGAAGCCTCGTGTTGGCCCAGCTGAAAATGTAAATGTTGATCCAGAGCAGGCTGAGAAGGTTCCCATCTTTCCCTGAAAACCTGTGTATTGCTGCCAGTCAGCAACATGTGGCTTCCAGCCGCTTCCTAAGGCAACAACAGAGGTGGAACCAGGTGGTGGGGGGTGTGGCAGGGCCCCATTGTGGTGTTTTGGGGTGCTGGGGAGCCCCAGAGCCTTGTGAGGTCCCTGCTCAGTTGCTGCACACCCTGGCTGAATCAAACCCGAGGTCAGCCCTGCTGCTCCAGCTCCTCCTCGAGGGAGAGAGGACTGGATGTTCCATTCCTGTCCTGCATTTGCAAAGGTTGACACGCACCATTTCTCTTGCTTTTGAACCAAATGCAAAACCTCCTTGGAGACCCCCCTGAGCTTTGTCCCTTATTTTTGCTGTCCACACCCTCCTGCACCCAGAGAGCCCAGAGGCTGAGCAGGAGTAGCATCGTTTTTAACAAGATGCTGCAGATTCAGCAGAGTAATTAATCTCAACAGCAAGAGCTGTTCAGTTTTTCCCGGTAATTCATTTAAAGTGGGAGGTTAATTCCATTCAATGGAGCTGCCCTTCACCGCTTAGAGAGAGACACCGGCTTTGAACATCCCCGAGTGAAGTGGTTCTGGCACAAACCCTCCTCCTCGTCTATCTGCCCTGACCTCTGCATCCCCTAGGGAATGCCACATCCCGGTGCTGTGTGATCGTCCCTCTCGAGGCTGATTAGCCAGAGCTGGAGAGTTCAGGGAGGTGAGTGCATCGGCATCCGTGCGCTGATGTTTGATTGCCGGCGGCTGCCGGTGCTCCCAATTAGCCTGCAAACACTGCCTCCGGCTCACAAATACTTTAAAAAATGAAGTTTGACGAAAAGCCGCCTGCGTTGCCTTTCTTCAACCTTCTCTGACATATCAAAGCCTTTGAGAGTATCTGAGGACAACTTTTACAGCCGAGAAGGGCCCATTTGAGCGCCGGCTCATTAGTGCCGCGGCTGTGCTGTGCACAGAGCCACAGAGCATCCATCAGCCCACTTACCAGGAGCACTCCTGAATACCAGCAAGCGTGTTAGGCTGGGAAGGTACCTCTGAGGGAGCCACCAAAGGGCTTTTCAAGCAGAAAGGTCACCCAGCTCATCTGCTTCCAGGGGAGCTGATTAGAGCCGGCGCATTTTGGGAGCCATGGCACCCTGCAGCAAGTCCATTCCCTGGGCCTTTTTTCTCCCTTCACTCACAGTAATGATCTGCAGCTCGTCAGAGGGGGCTCAGTGGGGGAGGATGGCAGCAGCACTTATTTCACTAAATAACATTCATGAGCTGGCTTTCAAGGCTGCAGCTTGGTGAGGGATCTGATGAACTTCGGGAGGGAAGATTGAGAGAGAGACACTGGCACAGGGTACCCAGAGAAGCTGGGGCTGCCCCATCCCTGGAAGTGTTCAAGGCCCGGTTGGATGGGGCTTGGAGCAACCTGGGATAGTGGAAGGTGTCCCTGCCCTTGGCAGGGAGTGGAATGAGATGAGCTTTAAGGTTCTGCAGGATAAGGCTGGTTGCACCTTCTCAATCTTCTCTTTGATAAGTCAACACCAAAAGCGCTACCTGGGGCCTTTCCCTGAGCAGTGATTCCAACCTAAGGCCTTGTGGCAGGGCTGTTGTATTTCAAAGTGTATTTTTGCACTGAGGGGGTTTTGGGGCAGTTCTGCTCAGTTTCAGTGTCTTTTCCAGGACCAGCTGTGCTCTTGGATCTAAGTGACCACAGCAGACCTGCACTGGCTGCTGCTCAAGCCAAGGTCCCTACAAAGGAGAAATCATCACCAATGTGTTTGCATCATAGTTTGGAAAAGCATTTGCTCTGGGAAAACAGAAGGAATGGCTTTAGTTATTACCTATAGCAATTCAACATGACTGTTAGAGATAGCTGACGAAAGTAGTGCCAGAAACAGTGGCAAGCCTATCTCCATCCAAAACCAAAATGCATCACAGTGTTAACCCTACGTTAATGGATTACCTTAAAAAAAAGCCAGAAAGTGGAGGAAAATTCTGAAAATAACACCTTTCTCTTTTTTTCCCTTTCAAAACAGCTGCTTGTTTCTCCAGTACATTTATTTTGCATTATTATTTCTCATGTAACTGTGAATAAATAAAATACTTGAAAACACAACAAAACATCTAAATTAAACCTAATGTTTTGATTAATGCAAAACCACTGGCATTTCCTTTCCTGAATAATTTAAAAATTAAGCTGAGAAAACCAATTTCTTGTCTGAGAAGCCTCTGTAAAATGGAATGTTTGGTATTTTGCAGCACTTCTGTTAAGTGGACTGGTGTCAGCATCTCATTCTTTTAATGTTTCGAACAATTTTAACCCACCCACACTCCTGCTCTGAATTATTTAGGAAAAGATGTGTCTTTCTAGCTTTTCTCTATAATTTCTCAGCAAAGTGTCTGGTTGTACTTGGCATTTCTTATCTAGGATGAAAACACTATATTTAAATAATAGCGAGTATCCACAATATGTATGGTCTATGAAGCAAAGTTGGGCCACATTTTATCCTCCATCCTCACCCTTGTGTCATGAAAATGTGGGGGATTTCTCCTGTATGGAAATAATCTGGTCTTGAAAGGAAAATTAATGTAACTTCCATGGGTGACCACTTCTCTTGTTCAGCAGGCTTTTGTTAGGGAAGACAACTCTTCCATACAGCTAAATTAAAATAGAGGAAAAAAATCAAGTGATCCTTCTCTGAATGTTTGAAGGTGTCATTTTAATGAGTCTGCCTTTCTGTTACTGCAGGAAATAAAATACATTCACTGTGAGGAAAGAGTAAATACTGTCCCACAGGCAGAAGGAGGCAACCAGAGGCAGGCAGAGAGAAGCCGTGTTGGGTGGCACAGTCTGTCTGCAGCTATTCCCTATCCCAGAGCCAACATTTCTGCAGTGTGGAGCAGGACTGCCTTACTGACCCATTCTCAGACTCAAAGAGAGCCCTGGAGCTTTTGAGCACATCATCAAAGAGTCATGGAGGTGATTCCATGCACCCACAATGAGGTTTGCACACAGACTGGATGGGAAGGAGCTTGTAGAGTGCAAAAACCAAGCCAAGCTGGGCCAAATTCCTGCTTGATTAATGCAGGCAGAGGTTTGGCAGAGAAAGGTTTGAGCTGTTTCACTGGGGTTGACTCCCTGGGGGAAATCTACTGAGCAGCAGCTGCTCAACTCATCTTTCCTGGGAAGGCTGCTCAGGGGCACACAGGGAAAACAGGAGGGACAGGAGGAAACACCAAATCCCCCATGCCTCAGAGACATTCTGTCTTAAACTTCTGCCTCAGGGCTTTCTGCACGTTCTGGATCTTCTCCGTGATCACGGTGTCACTGAGGTGATCCCCAAACTTCTGCTTCAGCAGCACCCTGATGATTTTGATGCAGCGTTCATCCATCATGGGCTTTGCCTCCCGGAAGGTGTTGCCCCTGCGCCCTGTGATGGAGTGGCTCTGGATGTAGTCAGAGGTGAAGAGTTTGTAGAGCAGGGTTTTGCAGGCTGTGCTGATTTTCTGGTCAAACCTGATGGTCTCTTTGAGCTGCTCCTTGGTGTAGCCGTTGAAGAGCTCCACCACCTCGCACGGCTGCCGGTGGGGCTCCTCCTGGAAGGACAGGGATTCCAGCCTCTGCACTTTCTTCTTCAGAGAGAGGACATCCTGTTGGAGGTCCAACACCATCCTCTCCAGCTGCTCCATCTTTTCCACCCTGAAAAAATTAAAGTTGCACTTGTAAAGGCAAGAGGACCCCATGTCCTCACTGTGGATGTTACTCCTCCACCCAAGCAGTGATTCCATGCCTTCTGCAAGCAGGGCAGGACAACTTCTCAGAGTATCAGCCCTTCCAGCTATTCGTGGGTGAGAAGTAAGGCAGGAGAGAAGTAAGGCATGGTCTGGACTTTTCAGTGCACAGGAATATTCAGTTTAACCCTCAGCTCCCCATTGCCATGCATACATGAAGACTTTGATGCTCAATTTTCTTCTCAGTTGTAGCAAAAGCCATAAAGCCTGTCCTGCGAGTCCCAGGACACACATATTTGTGGTATTAAAATACAGACTTGAGGGAAATGACAATACAAAAACCATAACTTGAATTTTTTGGCACCCATTTCTTTGCAAGAAAACTGTCCCTAGCATCACTTTATCACTGGATACTGGTCATCAAAGTAATGAACAATAAAACAAGGAACACACAACCATGTTTTGATTGTTATGGGCAAGAGCTTTCTAGTTTCTGCACTGTTTTAGAGTCGTCTTGCATCTCTAACTCCAAGCCGTACAGTCAGAAACATCTGGTTCTGATTACAAAGAGACTCAGCAACTCTGGGGTTTAAAATTGCCCCACTTTGTCACCCACCTGTGATCTCATTGCTCGCTCTTGTAGTGAGGAGGAAAACATAGTTAGGAAGGAGTGCCTTCTTTTGCTAATTACCTTTCCATCTCACCAGAACTGAAATTTTTGTGAACCCTCTCGAAGCCATCCGTCTCTTGCAAAGCATCAATCTTTTGCTCTTCACGGCTAGAAGAAACAAGTTAAACAGAACAGCCACAAACAGCTTCGTGCTCATATTCATATTCATTCCTGAGGAGAATTATCTGGAATTCAACGCAAAGTCGATTCTGTTTTCATTTGCAGCAAGAATAAAATGGATTGAGAGGGAAGATTGGGGGTTCTTCAGGTGGACAAACTCCTGTGCATCCCCCTGGCACACAGATATGGGGGACCTCCCACTGACACCCCAAGGAATCAGGACTTCAGAGCACAGGCTCATTTCTCTGCTGTATGTGCCCACACAAACCCCTATTAACTTCTGTGCTTTGGGTTTAACCTCCATGAGCACCTACTCAAAGCAATCACTGTCAGAGAATGCAAACAGCGTGGACAGAAATCAAAATACATGGTGTGCAACATTCAGGGTCCTCACTGCACTTCAGTGTTACCTGTTCAGACAGATGTGCTGCTGGCACGGGGACAAGATGCCATCTGACTTCCTCTTCATTGGAAGGGCAACGTAATCTGCAGCAGGGGTGGGACACAAGCTGAAGAATCAGCTGTTGAAAAGGTGCTGAATCCCTCTGTCTCCAGAGCAGATTATCTAAGCACCCCTGCTAGATTGCACGGCAAGACATTATTCCCTTTGCATAAACAGATCCAGAAAGGCTCTCCAGAACTGATCAATGGGGATTTGTTATTCGAAAAAGGTGGCATCTCAAGGGCTTCTGTTCCCAGCACAAAAGATATGGTGGAGGAAAGGCGAGCAGAGCCAGTCTCTGGAGGCTGCTGTTAGTCAGCAGGTAAATAACACACTAACATATTTTCATAAGTGCATTTAATGGGTGTAGTAGTGGGTTGAAAAACAGGGAAATAGGCAAATCTGATAAGGTTTGACTAATTGAGACACAGGGCTTTGGGGAATTTCAGTTTTTCAGGCAGGCATTCATTCAGATTGTCTTTTGGTTTGTGGGGAGAGAACTGCTAGCCCAGGAGACAGAGCTGGTGCCTGACAGAGCAGATACCATACACTACATGCAGGCCTCCTGGAGGAGATCTCCCAGGTGGAAAGGACCAGGAAATGTCATCTCTAACAACTGTGGCCCTGAGACAAAGCCCATACAGCCCCAGAGCAAAGCAGAGGTTTTCTGGCTGCTCTGCAAGTCCCCATCCCACCCTGTCCCTCGGGACCAGGCAGCAGAGCCAGAACCCAAGGTTACCTCTGGCAGCTGGACCAGCCCTGTCCTCTTCACTCTGGGAAGCCCCTGGCCCCGGCATGGCCATGGTGATGAAGGTGGATGGAGGTGTGAAGGCGCTGGCTGGGTGGGGAGGAGCTGCCAGCGAGTGGGAGCTTCCTGCCACACTTCCCAGGACACACCTGTCCCTGAGAATGGAGGAGCTGCCAGCGTCATGAGGCAGGCTGGCCTCAGCCACCCTCAGCAGTGGCTTTGAGGGATAGGTCCTGTCACTGGGGTATTTCCTGGGTGCATTCCCCGGGGTCCATTTTGGGAAGGTTTTCCTGGATTTTTTTGGTGGGACTGCCATCATGCTGTGGACGGCCGGTTCTTCTTCTGAAAGAAAGGCAGACACTCAGGCTGTGCAGTGGGGCATCAGTGCCATGGATCTCCCACCTCCCACTCAGTGCTTTGTACCCTGATTGCAGTGATGTGAAATTCATGATGGGACTACAGCATGCTCAGCATCCTCCCACCCAAAAAGCCCCATGGAAGTAGAAGGGTGGGTGCAGTGCTCAAAAGCCCTCACTCACTTAACTTCTCCAGGAGGTGTCGGTCTTCCAGCAGCTTCTTCTCCAAAATATCTTTATGCTCTGTAGGAAGAGAAGATCTTTCAGCACTGAACCCCTTCTTGGAAGGGGTCTCCTGAGCAGCCCCAAATTGCAAACCCAGGCCAGGGGGGTGTCACTCACCACTTATGCCTTCCACCACACCCCAGTACAGCCCACTGAAGCCGGGGCAGCGGGCCAGGACCTGCTCCCCCACCGTGTAGAGGTGGAAGGGTTTGCAGGGCTCCTTGATGTTCTCGATGTTGATGACCCGGCTGCCGTCGGGCCAGCTGATGAGCACGTAGAGCTTGGCCGACATCAGGGCTGCCCACCTGGAGCAGAGGGAGCAGTATGGGAATGTCACCGCAGGCATTTGGGCTCTCCCATGGCTGGGAGCTCACAAGTGGTGCTTTACCTGGGGCAGCACAACCTGCAGATAATAAAGCACTTAGCCCTGCATCTTCTCTACCAGTTATTTCTCCTTTCCCATTCCTTCCCTTCTGTGCATCCAGGTGTCATTTGCAGTGTCAGCCATGCCAGGTCTCACATGGAATCGGGCAGGGCCAGCTCACAGCAGACACTTTGAGCAGATGCTGATCAAGCCACCGAGCAGACACAGGCTGGTTCCTCTGCCCCGTGAACCATCACAGCTCAAATGACTTCAGTGGATCTACAGCAGTTTGCTCCAGTGCAGGGCTGTGTCTGTGTGATATCGAGGCAGTGCAGAGAAGAGACTGGAAAAGACCCAGGGGTATTCCAGGAAATGATCATTCCTTTGCCTGTGCAGTTATTTCCCCCAGTAAACATCAAAGGGCTTTGATAAGGAGAACAGCAAATTAGCTTCATTTCACCCATGGGGAAACTGAGGCACAGGCCAGTGACAGACATATCTAAGGCAGTCAAACAACAAAGCTGCAAGGAGCTGGATCCTAAGTCCTGGCTCGCTGCTCTGCCCACTGAGATATCTCTTTGTGCCCCTGGAGCTGCAGACTTAAATCACTGGAGAAACAGGAGTGCCAGGCTGATGGTGATTTCCAGAACCTCCCATGCCAGACGAGCAGCTGAGGAGCCGAGCACTGCTGAGCTCAGGAGAGGTTTCTTTCCAGCTCTCAACCAACACATCATGGATGGGGACAAAATCAGGCAGAGGCCACCTGCCAGAGCTCCTAAGGGCCCTGGCAGAGCATCACCCCAGTCCCTCCTGCTCTGCTTGGGAGCAGGGCTTGGCAGACAGGTTCTGGGGACAGGGCTGAGCCCATGTGCTGGGCACCAGGTGGAGAATGGCCACAGTGTCCAAAGCTGATGGGAGGGAGCTGGGGAAGGGAGAGGAGAGTTGGAGCAGAGACAAGCTGGCAGGAAAGACAGCTAGGACCCAATTTATTCCAGTTTCTTGTTTTGTCTCCACACCCCCATTAAAGTTATGCCTGGATTCGATTCCTCTCACTTGGAAGGTTCAAGTTCACCCTGGAGAACTTTCTCTTTCTCCTTCCCCGCCTCCACCACCATCAGCTGCAGCAAAGCTCCTTGCAGGAACCGTAACTCTCCCCAAACCTGCCAGCCTGCCCTGTTGGCACAGTCTCACACCTGGTTTTCCCCAACCCTTTTCTCCTGACCGAGACACACTCTGGCATTGATTTTTATCAGGAAGCACCACATACAAATTATCTGTGTGCCTGTTTCCCCCCATCCCCTTCCCTGCAGAGGCAGCTGCCCCCAGCCCTCTCCCATACACAGGGAAGGCTACAGACCAGAACCTGGGATAAATGCATAGCTGAGCCCTCTCCCTCCCAGAAACAGAGCTCTACCTTCCAAACAGCAAACAACCCCAGCCCAAACAGCTCTCTGGAGGGGTTTTCCTTTAACATTTAAGGAAAACCCACTGATCTTCCTTCCCCAAACCAGTTGTTCATTTACCCTTATGAATGCAACAAAACTACACAAACACATAAACAGAGAGAGAAAAAAAGAGAGATCACAATCCTGATAGCAACAGAGCTGCTCCTTGCCTGGTTAGCACTGCTCCAGGTGTTGAGTCTTGCAAGATGTCTCCTGTCTCTCCAGGTCTCAGCTGCCTGCTCCAGGAGAGGAGGTGACCGGACACTTCCTTGCCTTGGGCTTGTCCCTTCACCACAGTTCCTTGTCAGATCTCCTTTGTCTGGCTTGGAAAGCTCCCACCTGCTGTCCCCACTGCAAAGAAAAAAAGAGCTTTTGCTTTCTTTTTTCCTGCCTGTTTTGTTTCAGCATTATTATTCCTGTTATTTTCCCATATACATATATTATTTTTTTCCTTAGCTTGTTTCAGGTCTGTTTCTTACAGGGAGGGAGAGCAGAAGAGAAGAGAAAAAGCCTTGGGTTTTTTGGAGCATGAATAAACCTTGCATTTCCATGAGTTATTCATGAATAATTCATGAAAATGCATGATTAATTCAGGTTCATGAATTATTCAGGAATAATTCTCGAACATTCCTGGTTAATTCATGCTCACACAGCGAGTGAGTCAGGCTCTAGGGCTTGGAGAATTCCCTTCTCCCTGAGACAGGAGAAGAGAGGCTTAGAGAAGCTGCATTGTGCACTTGCTGTTTACTGCCTCTTAGAAGAGAACATATTTTGGGCCCTTTTTGAAACAAGGACTTGAAGAGAATTGAAATGCCTGCAGTCTCCTGCCCACGGAGGAATAACACAGTACCAAAAGAAAAAAAAAAAAAAATAAGAGAGAAAGAAATTGGACTTCCTCACAGAGGAAAGCCTGGCAGCAAGTTTTATTCCCTTTCAAAGCATCTTTCTCCCCCCGCCCCCAGATTTCTCCCTGGTTAAGATACATCTCACTGCTTCAGTTTTTACCTGCTGTGCAACAAAAAGGACCATCCACATGGGTTTCTGCTTGAGGAGTCAAAGGGAATTCCCATGCCACGTGCCCATCTGTCCCCGTGTGTGTGTGTGTGTGCACAGTCTCTTCTCCCAGGTAACAACCAACATGACAAGAGAAAACGGCCTCAAGTTGCACCACTGGAGGCTTGGAGTGGATATTAGGAAAATTTCTTCACCAAAAGAGTTGTCCAGCACTGGCACAGCTGCCCAGGGTACTGGAGGCACCACCTCTGGAGGGATTTAAAGGAAGTGTGGTTGTGGTACCTGGGACATGGTTTACTGGTGGGCTTGGCAGTGCTGGGGGAATGGTGGGACTCAATGACCTTAGAGAGCTTTTCCAAGCTAAAAGATTCTTGCAGTGTCCCAGCCAGGGTGAGCACTAGGCATGGCACTGAGCTCAGCAAGGCAGGCATGGTGCTCACACCAGTGCAGACATCAAGCTGGCCATGCACAGCTCTGTGTTTCTCCCAATAACATCACTGCTGCAGCACCTGGGGTTCCCGAATGCTGGGCTTTTTATGCCCAGCGCATGGAGGATCACATGGCATGGCCATGGATGGATCCCATGTGGCATCCAGCCTGCCATGGGCGAGGCTGGACACCAGCAGGGGAAGGTGCAGTGGGTTGTCTGCACAAGCTGCCTGCCCAACCAGCCATCCTACTCCAGCCAGTGGATGAGATGGAGTAACAGGGAGTGATTCCAAACAGCCTCACCTGGTTTATCTTAGCCAAAAACAGCACTGGAGGTTGTTGGGAGAAAGGGAGAATTCAGATGTTCAATGACACATCAGAAAAGGACCTTAATAAGATTCATAGAGTAAGAAAAATTCTGCATCCCTGATTTGCAATATTTACAGCTAAAAGATACAACTGTCAGCCCAGGTAAAAGCAGATGTTCAATAGAGAGCTGGTTGGGATTAGGGAACAAGCAGATATGAATAGAAAAGCAGCACTATGTGACTTCTGCGTAGCTTCGAATGATGTTGCTCAAGACTGAGAACTGCATAGTAATAAGGAAGGGAAAAGCAATGACAAGGAGAAAAATGATAGAGATACACAACAATGGAGATGAGATTGGATTCCGGTTTGAGGCAGGACCTGGTTCCAATAAAATCTGCCTGGGAAGTGGGCTGGCTTAAGCAAGCATTGTTTGCTTTCCTTTGAAGAACAATATCCAAAACACAACAGATGAATAGTCCTGGGGTGGAGGTTGGTAATTCAACTGCAAACCGCAGGAGAGGAAGGATTGCAGGAACAAAAGGAAGACAAATTGTAGTCTCATCAAACAACAGAAAAGTCAAGCGCCTGTGTATAAACATACAGTGTTTGTGTTGAATTATTCCAGGAAAATGCGAGTCTGAAGTGAGTCCCAGGTGTTTGACTTCATGAAAATTAGCAAGTCCTGATTAGATTTCCCTCCCAGTCGGTGAATATGAAATCCCTGGGCAGATGCCTCAGTTCCGGCTCTAGGTAGAGTTACTGTATTCAGGAACCTCTCCTCTGCATCTCCCAGTTCTTTGAAAACAAGTCCCACTCTGCGGCCCCAGGTGCCAGCACATCACCCTCTGAGTTGCACTCGCTGAGATTTAGGTTTCAGCCACGACTGAAGAACAACAAAGGCTCCTTTGTGGTCTCACCCAGAGATACACCCGGGGAACAGCGTTCAGCAGCTGTTTGAGTGCTGCCCGGGTCTTTATCAGAACAATCTTAATTGATGTTTGAAGGGGTTTAAAGTACAAACACAGGTGGTTTTAATCCTCCTTTTCACTTAACCTCGGCAATGTTGCTCTTATTTTGGCTGGGTTCAGCAGCCCAGGCATAGAATCCTAGAATGGTTTGGGTTAGTAAGGAACTGAATGACCACTTCATTCCACCCCCCTGCCTTCCACTGTCCCAGGTTGCTCCAAGCCCTGTCCAAAATGGCCTGGAACACCTCCAGGGATGGGGCAGCCACAGCTGCTCTGGGCAGCCTGTGCCAGGGCCTCCTCACCCACACAGGGAAGAATTTCTTCCCAATACCCCATCTAAACCTGCCCTCTGTCAGCATGAAGCCATTGCCACTTGTCCTGTCACTCCAGACCCTTGACCAAACTTCCTCTCCAGCTCTCCTGGAGCAGCTTTAGGCATTGGAAGGAGCCCAAAGGTCTCCCTGGAGCATTCTCTTCTCCAAGCTGAACAGTCCCAGCTCTCTCAGCCTGTCTCCAGAGCAGAGCTGCTCCAGCCCTGGGAGTATCTTCATGGCCTCCTCTGGACAGGCTCCAGCAGCTCCACATCCTTCACCATTTTCAGAAAGCAGCCACAGTTCAGCAACTGAGAGACAAGAGCTACACGGTTCATTAATTTTTATCAACACAATGAAATGCCACAGGAACCCTCAAGCCCTGTGCTTCACTGAGACCAGCTCTGCATCCCTTCCACACTGCCGGGAGAAGGGCAGGGCATCACCACGAGGGATCAGCACTGCCAGGGCAAAGGGTGGACAGAGAGACCCTGCCCCTCGTACCCAGCCCCATCTGGGGTGGCGGGGTGGCCGATGGAGTCATTAGGATGGATGTGGGGAGTGGTTTTGCATTCCATGAGGACAAACGCTGGAGCGCGAGGCACTGTCTGTACCCGAGAGCGACCACCCGGTGGCATTTTGCATTTGTAATGAAACAAGTACAAGTCCCATCTCTGCCTGCCATCCAGGGAACAGCGAAATACGATCCAGGCTAATGAGGCTGGAGTTAACTGCATTTTAATTAAAGAATGTCTCTTTTCTAACAGGCCAGAAAGAAGCTTAATTACTCAGACATGGGAGCAAAGCCACCACAAGGATCAGCAGCCAGCTAGACCCTGCAAGTCTGACCTACCACAGTTTGTTAAATGCTTTCCTGGACTGGAGCTTTTCCCTGTTATTCCTCATGTGACAGAGGCCAGAAAACAATGAGAAAATCAGAGCCTAAATGCACCAGGCACAGCTTTGCAGGGAGTTGTACAGAGAGTCCACTGACTGTAAGGGCTTCCAATTTACCTAATGCAAGTCCTTATTGCTTCTCTATTACTGCCCTGAATTAATTAAGATATTTTTTAGAGACCTTTTCTCTTCAGAAAAGGGTTTCCTCTTTGTAATCCCATTCCAAATCTCCTTCATTTTCACCTAACCAGCCTCCCACCATTTTCCATATCCTTTTTTCCAAGCTCTCTGTATTTATTAAACATTTGTGCTCTACAACGTCTGTTTCCTTATCTGCTTGGCAGGCTGATTTCTTGGGGTTCCTTTGTGAGTTTGCCAGTGAGATAGCAGCAGCACAGTTAGCAAAAAAAAAAAAAGAAAAAAAGAGGGGGGGAGGAGAAGGGAAGATCACCCCAAAAAAGGAAGGAACGTTAACTGAGGGAGGGTAGCAATACACAATGGCTTTTAAATATTCCCAAATCTTTTTTGCATTCTCTCAAGTATTTAGCATTAGCCTCTTTTTAGTATTCAAAGGGACATGAAGGGGACTAGCAGGAATTAACCAAACTAAGGACATATCAGAAATCAAATAATAGATCATTCCCATGAGACTGAAAAGGAAAAAAGTATTCAACATTGTAATTACAGCTGAAGGTACCTGGGAAATACCAACCTGCTTAACTTCAGGTATCTGAGCATCTCCTGAGAAAGTGATAGGACTGACCACATTTTTTCGATAAAACACACTCTTGCCTAGTCACAAAATCAAGGCCAAAAAGGAGAAAAAACCCTTAATGTTTAGTTAATAACAAACCCCACTGAAAGGGATCCCAGCACGTCACCTCACAAGGGGAGGAAATAACACAGTGAGAAACGGCTGGTGCGGAAAATTCATCTCATCACATCCCCGGGGGCTCACCACCCTCTTCCACACCATTCCTGGCTGTAAAGGTGCTGCAAGGATGTGAGGTCCATGCTTGGGAGCAGCAAATCCGAGTGTTGAGCCGGCACGGTGCTGCCAGCTGCTCCTGCTCCTCTGAGTCACTGCCCCGTTACCTTGGCGAGCGCAGCCTCGAGTACCTGAGAGCAGCTCCAGCGCCAAGAGAACATCTTGTTTCCTGTTACTCCAGCGGCACAACTCTGATTCCAGATTCCCCCCCTGCTGCTAATTAATTAAATATAATCGGGAGCACGTTAGCAGTTGCAGAAGGGACTCGCCGGGTGGCACCCGCTGCCTCCAGCCCCCTCCACAGCATCCCTATGGAACAGAGCTCTTCTTCCTCAGCATTTCAGGGCTGGTGTTCCTCCTCCTAACTTTTGCCCTGTTTCTGGCAGAAAGCACCAAAAAGAAGTCATTTGCATTAGGAGGGAATGTGTTTTGGGCTGATTTTGGACAGGAAGCTGTGCCAGGTGGGACCTCATCCCTCTCCCTGACGCCTTGGGCTGCCACACTCCAGATGGAAGTTTCTGCAGCAGGACCTGATCCTCTGCCAAAAAGCATGAAACCCTCTGATTTCACCTTATGTGTAACATTACGTGGCCACAGCACTAATTATTTTTCCCAGGGCTTTTGATGCTGCTGAATAATTCGCTAGATTCATTCCCTCTAACCTGTCACAGCTCTGGCTGAAAGGGCACAGGGCCCTCGCAGACCCGGGTGCCTCTTGCAAAGCCACCTCAGTGCCACCACACAGGCAGTAAGGGTGTGGCAGGATGGTCTCATCCAGGACACCATGCTCAGGGATGCAAAGAGAATGGAAATCTCTGTCAAACATGCCATAAAATCAGGCAGAGAGATTGTCCTTGACCAGCCCTGTCTCCGGGCCCTGCTTCCAGGGCTGGCACCAGAAAATGGGCTCTTATGTGAACAGATCTGTCAAAATCTGTGGGAGCCGTTCCCATCCCAGCCCTGCCTACTCCAAGTAGCATCATTTTGGTACCTGACTGCTTCAAAGGTGAAAGCATATTCTCTCTAATTTGCTAAATTGTCTCCTGTGAGGAGTAAATTTGTCAATCTCATTCCCATCTTCTACCTCTTTAGCTTTGTACACTCAGTCCTTAACATGAAAAGAATTTTCCTTAATTTCTCCTCCAGGAAAGAAGGAATTGATCTTTTATTTGTGGCACTTTAAATTGGCATGTTGACTACAAAAATCCACTGCTCATCACATCAAAGGCTGATCCAATAGCGCCAATTACTCCAGTAATGGAGATCTTTGCAGGGAAGGGTGGAAGGGACAGGATCAAAATGGATGGGTCTTCTCACATGGAAGGAGGCAGAGGAAGAAGAGGAATTTGGGAAGACAGCGCCACTTTAAATTAGGATATCTGCTGTGCATGGCAAGACAAAACGTGACACATTCTTCATCCAGTCTCTGGATGTGATTGAACCCACCTGTCCCCAGCTATGGAGCTGAGCTGATCCCAGCCTGGAATCCCTGTGGATTGACAGCTAGGACTTGTACAAGATGCTACTCATGTGTTTGCAACAAACACAGCATCCACTGGCAGGGAATGATTTTCTCTTCATCCTCCCCACTCTCCAGGTATTTCTCTAGGAAAATCCACTCTCTAGTGTGGACAAATCAGTAGAGATGGAAAGTTCTGTGTGCCCCAAAAAGCCATCAGCCTGTTCCTCCCACAGCTCTCCCACTCACAACCACCAGTTCTGCACAGAGCAAGCAGCAAACTGGTCACTACTGGCATTGCCTGTGGTCTGAACTGGGAACTGTGGATCACCATCAAGCTTCAAGTGTTTTCTAGAGTGAGGTATTTTACACAGTCTCCTACAGATTCTGGTGCTTGGTCAGTCCCACAGTAGGTTTGGGGAATGTTTAGGTCAGCAGGGTCTCCCCAGGCTGCAGCTGGGACTTGGCCCCCCCCCGCAAACTACAGCACAGTAAAAAATATGTACTAAGGTCACAATGAAAAACCCTGTGCTAAGCCTTCTTTAGTGCCTCTCGACTCCTAATTCTGATTGTAAAATGCTATTTAGGAAGATCAGACTGATCAAAGCAGGACATTTTTGTGGATTTTTGTAAAAAAGCTTTTTGGAGGTCTAAGATGGAGGGATTTTCACTGAAGTCATTATTCCTCTTACAATTTTTTCAGCATCCTGTTGTTTTGACTTTCCACTCTTATCTCCTGCCAACTCCCACCCGCCCAGAGCCAATTGTTTAGCTGACAGCTGCCATCTCCATGTGCCATTTGCTGAGCATCACCTGCACGAACCCTCAGGTGCTCAGTAAGGAACACTCACTTCTTCATATTCTTTGCAGAGCCAGGGAAGATCTTGGTTGCTCAGTTGGGCAGTGAGACAGTTTTCTATTCAAACCTCCTCTGTGTGGCATCACTGATGTATTTTTGACTCAAAGAAATCTGTTTATTTTCTGCTCTTAAATAAAGAGCGAGCAGCTCCGTGAGCAACATCATGGCAGAGGAAACACAAACAGGCTGTTACTCAAACACCATTTCTGAGTGGATTGTGCTCTGCTTTTCAGATGAGATTAAGAGCTCAATTACAGTAGAGAAAGAGCCTTTCATTAAATCACATATAGAACATAATAAGGAGAAATTATAAAGCTCTTCAGAAGCAAATCTGTGTCAGACTGCTGGGTAAGGAGGCCCTTCAGGGGGAGCCTTCAGTGGTTTCTCCTGCCCTTCTGAAGAAATGAGTCCTACACACCTCATCTAACCACATTTTTGAGGAAAGCTCACAACCAGAATCCTATGGGGCACCCCATTCTTTGAATGCCTCTCTTCCAGGGACAGAGATGAGCAGTATAAGCAACCATCCCCTCATGTTTGTAATGAGTGGGGCAAAGCCTCGGGTTAGTGCTGATGTGCAGTTTAGAAGTGCAATGGTTTGTTCTGCTAACACAAGAAAGGCCCAGAAGCTCAGTGTTTTCTCAGTCCCAGACTGGTAACAGGAGATCAGCTGGGGAGTTTAAAGAATTTTAAGGCCCAGCAGCTGAGGGATGAATCAATGACCTAAAGCCAGACACTGGACATAACTATTTCATTCCAGCATTCCTGCCGTGCTGTCCTGTCTGCAAAAGCCTCTGCCAAGAAATCTGCAGATAAGGAGGTGAGGAAAGAACAGATACAAGCCCCTCCTACAGAGGAGAGAGCCCAAGGACCCTCAAGCCACAGAGATCCCTCCCTGAGAAGCCAGGCTGGCCAAACTTTCAAAATCAAAGCTCCTGTGTGCAAAGCCCAGGCACACGAACCACAGGCAGAAATACCCACTGGCCTCTGGATTTACAGGTGACTGTACACGTGTGAACCTGGAGCTGAGGGATTGGAAGCTTTTCCTTCCCCAGGAATTCAAAGCACTGCATGGCAGAGCTCAAAGGGGACAGCAAAGGGTTACGGGGCTGCACCTGGGAAAGGGGAAGTCCAGGTTCAGTCACAGAGTTGTCACTGCTTGATTTTGTTCCGCTGTTATTCTGCTCTCCTGGAATATATTATGGTTAATTAAAGGCAGTTAGCTAATTGGATTGTAAGCAAGTGCTGGTGAAAAGAAACCAAACCACTGTTCCCCTTTGAAATACCAGACAGGAGATTCATTAAAATTCCCTTTGAAAAGACATCCCAAAACCTCGTAATCTGTTGATGAAAACGATCCAGGAAAAGTCAAGGAAAAAAGAACAATGTTTTTCAGGAGGTTTCACAACTCAGGCATCTGCAACCCCCACCAAGCTAGGATTGAGGATTGTCATTCCCACACCAGGAAACCTTTCAAAGACTCAAAAACTTTCATTGAAAAGCAGTGCCAGAATGCACAAAGTCGAACAATGATCCATGAAGGCCTAATATTTCCATCAAGGCCAGGATGAGATGATTAGGAGATGACTGAGGCTCTTCAAAAGCCAGACCTCAGAGCTGAGACGGGATTTAATGCTGATATCCCTCTAGTTATCCAGAAAAGGATCAAGACATGTGAGGGAGCTCAGAAAGCCAGAGAGCTCAAAACAGCAGAGGGAGGAAGAGAAAATACAGCTGGATACTTCCTAATGCTCTTCTTTGGACTGACCTGATGTCTGGTGCAGTGAGCCACAGAAAACCTACTCAAAACATGGGTGGCAGAACTGAAAATGTTCACTGATAAGCAACAGAAATAATTAAGAGTGTATAGGAGTGAGCGTAGTCACGAGGACCTGGAGAAGAAAGAACCCCAAAAGGCCAGACATTGTGTAATATTGTGCATAATGAGGGTAAAATACATGTTACTATTCATTATGCAGCAAAAGAATTATAGAATAGTTTGGGTTGGAAGGGACCTTTAAAGGTCATCTGGAATGACAGCCTATTCAAAGCAACAGAAAAACAATGTATTAACTGCCAGGGAAAGCTGCATTGAAAGCAACCTAGGATTTGAGGCAAAACATCTTATCTTTGAACTAAAGATTTATTGATAACTAATGCTGTCTGCCACTGAGGGAAACACTAAACCAGAATCCCTCCACTCCAGTTTCCCCATGCTGTGCTATCAGACCTCTCCATGATTCCCAGCTCCTGCAGAAATTGGACTTTGTGATGTGACCCCAGCATGGCAGCACCACCTCAGAGAAGTGCATCACCACTTCTACAAAATGAGGCAGCCCTTACCTGAACATCAAGCAACACTAAACTTGTCTTGAAAGCACTGGGTGCAGGATAATCAGGGACAGAAAAGGGTGATGCCTGTGGAGCAGAGAACTGGTTTAAATTCTCATTAGATTGTTAACAGCTGGTTTCATTAGTCTCCCTGCAATCATAATTACTTAGTGGCTACTGCAGGGTGAAAAGCCATTTCAGTGTTTTAACGTTCTCAGCGCTGCAAAGCTGTCAGTGGAATTATTTTTAAAGTGGCTTGTAAAATTTGTCCCTTCTCGAAGAACATGTCAGGCTGATAGACCGGGGTGTGAAATTTACTCCCCAATAAAAGGGAGTTTGAATGCAGTTTAATAGCACTTGAAATGTTCTGCTCTGAGAAACTGTCCCCAAAGTCCAGATGGACCTTTCTCCATTGGAGCTCTTAGAAATTTGTGGAAGCTGTAACTTTGGCATTAATTTTACAGGAACATTTACAGCCCAAGGGTCAAGACTAAAGCCATAAATTCCTGCTCAAGCCCTGAGCTTTCTCAAACCAGAGGTAAACTTGTATCTAAAGGTCTGTCTGGAGCCTAGGACTACTAGATTTGCTCTAGTAGAATTCTGTTATAAAGCTTAGCTTTCAATGTAGGTAGACTTCTATCTTAGCTTAGTTAAATATTTCCACTAAACTGGCATAAATTATAATTTCCCCACTATAATTCATCATTTTTCCACTCCTAATTTACTCTTCCTTCTTGCCCTAAGCACCATCCTTACTCATACATCAGGCTGATGGCTCCCATTAAATTTATTACTCTACAGACATATGTTGGACTAAAGTTTACCTGAATGAGAGCTTTATCCAGCTCCTGCCAGAGCTAATGGAAAGAGATTTCTGTTTACTCAAAGCCACTGTTATCTCAGAAAAAGGATCATGCTTAAATTAGAATAAAAATTCTGCCAGAATCAGTATTCCTTTGTTTTCCCCAACCATTCACAAAAAGCCCTCGGTCACTTAAGAGCTTTTTAAATCATTTCTAGTATTCACTACATGGCCAATTATTAAAAAAGCCCTGAACCTGCCGTGCAGTTAATTACCATCTCTGACATATCTTTTACATGTATTTTCTTTCCACATTTCTGTCAGTGATAGCTAACCAGGTGCCCTCCCCCTTTTTATCTCATGTTTAATCCATTTACTCTCATCCTCCCTGGCACAGCTCTCGATGTTTCTACAGGACCAGCCTGCACCAGCCACTATTTCACAACTCACCCTTAAAATCCCGACCCCAGGCCTCTACAGGGCCTCTACGCTCCCACCTCTTCATCTTCCCATCCACAGAGGAGAGTCAAGGTCAGCCAAATGCAAATGAGGTGTTCGAAGCCGAGGTGTGATGAGGCAGTGATTGCTTGATGAGCACAGGAGGAGGAAAGGTCTTGGCTGTGCCTCGGTTTTTAAATCATCCTCAGTTGTGCAAGGAAAATTAAGGACAGCCGTGATGCTCCAGCTTCCCCATGGCACCGTTCCTGTCACAAAGTCAAAGACAGGCAGGTCACATATATTCTCTGACTCCTGCTGGGATGAAAACATTGAAAAATAGAAAAAAAAAAAATTTATCAGGGACTTTCATGGTGTGAGCTCAGGATTCCCCACTCTCTTGCAAAGGGGGAATGTTCATCAGGCAAAGGATACGAGGAGGAGCCTCAAATTGTCCAAAATCCCAGTAAAAATATTTTGTCCTATGGAAACTATGCCAGAGCTGGTCACATTTCAGGCCCTTTGTACACCTATTTCCTGATGTGCATCTCACAGGGGGGCTGTTCCCACTGCTCCAGGGACCCAACACAAACCTTACAGCCCCACACAAACACAGCCCAAGAAGCTGCTGCCAGCCCTCCAAACCTCAGTACCTGCAACAGGCACCTCTGTGCTGATCTGAGCCCGCTTGTCCCCAAAACAAGGTGGTCAGTTTATCCTTGAAAAGATTGAGAACAGCATTCTTGTCTCTCAAAAAGACCCATAATTTCACAACTATAATCTCCCCACCAAGACTTTATTCCCTTAAGTGTCCAAGGACATAGGCAGCAGCAAGGAAGGTGATGAAGTGAGTCAAGTTTAACCCAAGAGAGCTCTCAGCTCCTTGTGAAAGCTCAGACAAGCAGTAGAAAAAGAATTAATGCTCCCATAACTGGCATCTAACAGCCACAGGGTGTTGCTGCCTGTGCAAGTGAAAAGTTGGTTTTAGAGAATGAAGGAAATACAGAAAAAGCACTAAGTAATAAAAGGTGAGAAAAATCCATCACTCCAACAGGTAAATGAAGGTAAACCACTTGAAGAAGCAGAGGTAGATGGAGGGAAAAAACCTCACAATTTAGAGTGTCCATGACACCCAGAGCTAAAACAAGCCCAGGGGATCTGGAAAGAGCTAAGCACGTGCTCCAAAAACCAGCAGAAATGAAGTGAGATCTCTGAAGGGAACAAAAGAAAGAGGCAGCCTGAAGAAAACAAAAAAGTGCCTCCCCACTTTTCATTCCCTGCCCACAAAGTATTTTGGGATTTTTAATCTTGTCTCTTGTACTATGTGGTAGAAATCCAAAAATAAAGGTCAGGCGAAGCATGGTTTATTGGGAACTATCCTGCATAGCAGACAAGATATATCCTCATGCAAATGATTCCATGCAGCACTCACATCTTTAATTGCTTCTTTTCCTCTTGCTGGGGAAGCAGAGCTGCTTTATTTACTCTAAGCAATATTTTCTCCCTTCTCCTTGGCAAAAAACAAGCTCCCGTCTTGGCAATGCTCCCCAAACTACCTAATGCTCATCACACCCATGCTATGGAGAGTGGAGCAGGTTAATTTATCACTTTTTATAATTATTAACTTGCCCAGCTGCCGGGTTCAAGAGCCCCAGAGTGCCTCAGGTTATACAGGATCACAGAAGGAAAAGCTCTGTTAAATTAAGCTGCTGCCACACTGGTCCTCTTTGCCTGTCAAACACATTCAGCTGCTCTTGCACTGCCCTGTGAAAATCCCCCATAAAATACAAGTGAAAATCCCTCAGCACCTGTGATAAAGCACAGCTGGGTTCTGCTCAGGGCATTTCAAACTACCTGAGGTATTTGCGACCTCCCCTTTCCAAGGCAACGCTTCACGAAAACCAAAAGTTTCTTTTCATGGACTCACAGGATGTGTTGGGTTGGAAGGGACCTTAAAGCTCATCTTGCTCCAACTCTCACCACACTCAGGACATATTCCACTAGACCACTTTGCTCCAAGCCCCATCCAACCTGGCCTTGAACACTGCCAAGGCTGCGACAATCACAGCTTCTCTAGAACCTGTTTTGTTCCTCCCAGATCTAAAACCATACCAAACTTATCATCCTCAGAGGTAGATTTCTATTAAATGTCTACATTTTTCTAGGAAAGGAATCCAGCAAACATTGTTTGCATCTGACTTTGCAAAATGAACATCAGCTGCCGCCCACTTTTCTTATTTTTCCCCATTTGGTGGAACATTTTCATTCTGTTGTTGTTTGGAGCAGTATTTTAATATACCTGGCTGAGGCTGCTTAAAATAGCACAGCAAGATACCGGGGTGTGAGGGGTGGAAAACTGAGCTCTTGCACATCTGGTGTTTCTATTGTTGGAAGTCTTAAATCCCACCTCTCTGGTGGGACAAAATAGGTGTCACTAATCCAATTTCTAAAGTATCATGCATCACGCTGATGCTATTTTAAGACTAAAAAAAAAAGCCAATTTAAACAAACCTCTGCTCCTTTCCATTTTCTCTGTTCCACAATTTATGACAGAAGACAGGAGAGAAAGATTGTTTTGGGAACAATGTTTTCAGGACTCTAAAAATAATATAAAAACTGTTCTGCCATGCTCTCAGCTGTTACAGCCCCAAAAAGCACTGGCTCTCTTTGCTCACAGAGCCACAACTGTGGTGGGATTTCTACCCCAGGTACCAACCTAGTGACCACACCATGGGACAGTCATTTCTTCTTTTTCTCCTGGGAATAGCTACAGCACTTCTGTGTTGCAAGGCAAACTTGAGCCTCTTTTAATGAAACTGGACGTGTGAAATGAGGTACACAAAGCCAAAGGCCAGCTGAACCTGTGATCTCTGAATGGGTCTTCACATTCTTCCCAGGAAGATGAATGGGAATCACTTTTTCCAGGGAAGCTGCATCAGCTGGGAATTTGCTTTAGAAAATGTGCTTTCTGCTCCTCTCAGAGCCAAAATTCCTACACATTTCTTGTAAGTCCTTCTTAGATAAGGACCATGTTAAACTAAGTGACAGTGAAGCAAAATGACAATCCAGGAATAAATTTTCCTGTACACATTATCCTTCATCCACGTGGGTGGTTTCTCACTGGCACACAGGGGTGAGGAAGGAACCCAAATGCATCACTGTACATAAAGTCACACGTGCTGAGCGGTGAACAAATCTCAGAGATACTGGAAACCTCCTCTGAAGACCCAATTCAGGGAAAGCCTGAGCTGCTTTGTGTTTCTGGGGGTGAAGAAGTTCAGGATCTTCCACAGATGCTCCGAGGCAGTAGGATTGTGCCTGAATCTCGCTCTGGAAATGCCAGTGGCTCAGCTGAGAGCTGTGGCAATGATTTACATTGCATTGAGAAGGGCCACAGTCCTGCAAGGGTCTTTCATCAGGAGCAAAGAGCAGCCTGGAGTGTGGGGAATGCTGGATCTGTACCACTCAGTGCTCATCCTTCACCTTAATGTGGAGCTACCCCCAAAGCTGCCATGTATCACTTTTTCTATTTCCCCTGGTGTGTATATTTTGGAGCAGCTGTTCCATGTGGCTTTTTATGGTGATCCTGTGGGAAGCAGCCATTCGCCTGCTGTGATATCCTCACAACTAATATGAACTCCTCATTCCTTTTGGTTTTATTTGGGGTTTTTTATCTGTTTGTTTGATTGGTTTGTGTGGGTTTGTTTGTTTGGGTTTTTGTCTTTTTTGGTTTGAGTTTTTTGTTTGCTTTTTTATAAATGACTGGTGAAGCTGGCACAGCCAAACTCAAGAAAATGTAAACCAGGTTCGACTTTCCAGAAATTACTTTGGACTGGGTTTAGCTGCATCCCCCAGGCTCAGGATTATCAATATATTTGCAGGTTTTGCTCTGCACCATCAGCCTGCTCAGATTCTGCTCGGTGTTTCACAAATGGAGAAGACAATGGATGCTGTGCCAAGCTTCGTTTCAAACAGCAAAACCTGGGTCAGCATGAGAGAAAAGAAGAAGAAAAAAAGAAAATATTCATCAGTTAGAACAGAGCCAGTGTCCCACCATCTGCCCCTCCACTCCTACTAATTTTGTATATTTAGAGACAAGCCTGGGTCTAAAGCTCCTGTCTCTCAGTTCCTGGTGCTATTTGCTACCTTGCAGCTTTGATTTCTGCTGATCTAAGTCACTGCTGTCCATGTGGGGTTGAGAATGTTCAGCCTGGAGAACAGAAGGCCCTGGAGAGGCTTTGCTGTGGCCATGCAGGACTTGAAGGGTGCCATAGGAAAGATGGGGACAGTGTTCAATAGGGCCAGTGGCAAGAGGAGAAGCAGGGATGGCTTTTAACTGCAGGAGGTTGATTTAGGTTGGATCTAAGGAAGCTCCTTTTTCACACTGAGAGTGCTGAGGCACTGGCCCAGGCTGTGCACAGAGGATGTGGATGCCCCATCCCTGTGAACATCCAAGGCCAGGTGGGAACAGGACTCTGAGCAACGTGCTCTGGTAGAAGATTGCTCAAGTTGGAACAAGATGATCTTTAGCGTCCCTTCCAAGCCAGACCACTCAGGGATTGCAACATTCTATGATCCCCGTTGTCCACTCCACGGTGACCCTGGACTCCTGTGAATTGTGATGTCACGGTCTGCATTCACACCGGAGCTCCCAGCATCCAGCAAAGAGGACAACACAACCATTCGCCCTTGTGCCTACACACCCGTCACCCTGCTTGGCCCCTGCTCCGCTACTCCCAAGAGTTCGGAAAGGTCTCTTGTGCCTGGATTTTGCCATTCATCCCTGCAAGATGCTCACATTCGTCCTGAGGAAGGTAAGGTACCATTCCATGGAAATGGACACCACCTCTGTGGGGATGCTGTGGGACAGGGATCCCACTCAGAGGTTTTGCTACGTATGCAGGTTTCCAGAGATGAAGAGAAAGAGATGGAGGTGGATATAAAGACTGATACAGAGGAGGACATGGAAGTGGAGGGAGGAGAGAGTGGAGAGGAAGAGATGGAGGTGGATGTGAAGGAAGAGATGGAGGAAGAGATGGAGGTGGATGTGAAGGAGGAGATGGAGGAAGAGATGGAGGTGGAAATAGAAGAGTACATTGAGGCCATGGATGTTGATGGAAAAGACGAGGAGGAGGACATGGTCCTGGGATGAAGAGGGACTCCAGCAGTAGGACAGGGATGTGCTCCCCACAGGCAGAGTGGGTGCCCTGCTGCCAGGCTGGGGCTGGGCTGGGTGCCCCGCTGAGGGACACGGTGCCCCGTGGGCTGGATTCTGGCAGCACAAGCACCATCCCCAGCCTGTCCTGCACTTGCTTTGGGTCACACAAGCCCCATGCCAGTGCCTGGGGCCTGACCCCCAGCCCCAGCCAGGCTCAGCGCTGGCAGCAGAGTCCCGCTCTGCCAGTGTGGCCCAGCCTGGGGGCACATGCAACAGCCCTCTGTGCCTGACTGCAATGACTGTGTCACTTGCTTTTCTTCCAGGACTGATGGAGATCCAGGACACAGATGGCACCCTTCTGTATATACGTTTTAGGGATTCTTTTTGTCTTCTGTAAATACGTTTAACATATTTTTGATAGATACGTTCTTGTAAATACGTTCTACAGATCGTTGTTGTTACAAAGGTTCTTACAATGTAAATATGTTCTGTAGTTCATTTTTGTTGCTGCTCTTATGCAAATAAAGGATCTTTGTTTTTCATACCTCAGTTCTCTTTGCATTTTCTTTGGGCACAGGCCTCCATGGACCAAGACTTCCTTTGGAAACCCCCTCTGTCACCAGACTCTGGTACAAGCATAACACAAATTGATCCTCGTAGTTAAAGGCGTGACATGAATTGGCACAAATTTGTCCCTTGGACTTTCTAGCACAGTAAATGTCAGTGCTCATAATCCCCAGTTCATAATGAAAGCTTTCAGTCTCCTCACCTGCCACAGACATGTATTGCCGAGATTTGCTTCTGGGTTATGACTGATTTTTATTAATGGTTTCAGGACTCTGATGTTGTTCCTGGCTAAGGTGCAGAGATGAAATTTCAGAGCCAAATGAGCTCAGCACAGCTCATGCAATACACAGAATTTCCAGACCCAGACATTCAGGCCATGCAAACTGATACTTTTTCATCCCTGTGCAAAGACCATTATTAGGACGTCACTGATGTACCACGCACATCTCAGAGCTGTGCCTTCTGTCCAGCCCTCCCAAGTCACTTCACAGACTTCACTCCAAGCAGTTTCTGATAGAGTTCAGAAGCACATGGGATTTAATCCTGGATTTCTCCATCTTCTCCTGAGCTGTCTCCAGACACAGTGTGTGGGCACTGTCTGACAGCAGCAGCATTAACATGTCACCTCCCTGACACTGAGGTTCATGTCACAACTTTTCATCAAAAGCAGCAAACAAATGATTCCCACTGGGTCCCACACAGCTCCATGGGGACTTTTTGTGTGGCTGCAGCTCCAGCACCAGCCCTGGTGCTCAAGAATTTCTGGAGGAGATGCACAGAGGGAACCAGCCTTTCACAGAGAAAAACATCAGTTTGCGTGGCCCAAATCCCCACAACCCTGGAGACTGTGGTAACCTGGACTCTGCATTTACACTTTGGCCTCTGTGCCTTATTTTCCCCCTCACAAAAGTCCCCCCAGCTCCCCTCATGCTCAGATTCCCAATAGAATTAAAAGCAGCATTAGGAGCAGGGATAGATGTTGGGAACTGTCCCAAGGCGCAACAAAATTTCTCTTCTCAGGCCTTACAATTCCAGCTGAGGAGGGAGGAAAAGCCTGCATGAGAGAGGTGTGAAATCAAAGCTGTAATCAAGCTTAGGTATAATGAGAGAAGCTGAAGAGATTTTCAATGTTCAGAACACAAGATTAGCAGCTCCAGGCACAGGAGGAGCACGATATTTTCCCCCTGTAACAACTCTGCGATGCAAATTGCATCTCCAATCCTTCTCCCCAGCTCCGGGACCTGTTCAGCTGCTGATGTGGTGCTGAATTTTTAAAGCAAAGTGGAAGCTGGGCAGAGAGGTGGTTTTTTATTTACAGCTTGGAAGCACCAGTCAGAGCAAAGAGAGGCAGAGCCTGGCCCGGGGGTGCAGCACAGCCGCACGACACATGCCTGAAACGCCAAGAAATTAAAGAATTTGCCACTTGTTTTTCTCCCACAGGAGATACAGAAGGTGTTTTATGGAATCCCTGCCTCGTTCAGGCTGCGTGAGCATGCAGGAGAGCACAAGGATGAAGGTTCCACCACCTTCTGCTGCTGCTTCTAGCTCTTGACTCAAATCTCTCCAAAATCTGTCACTACTGGGCCTTCCCAAAGCCTCAGATTTACTCAGTCCTTGCTGTGCTGAGGAGCATGAAGGGAGATAAAGGCATTTGCAGAGATCAGAGATGCAATTGCTGCCTCAGGTGTGTTTCACTGCCCAGGTTAGTGCCCCTAAAACCATCAAAATCTGCCCCTTTGACAGCACCAAACCAACATCAGAACATCAGGGCCTGCAAATGGTTGGAAATGCCATTTTTTAATATTTCTCTCCCGGTCTCCCATTTCATGGTGCCATTGCAGGAGTTTATCTCATCACTCAGCAGCTCCAGCAAATCTTGGCAGTCAGCTTCAGATGGATTTTTAGTGCTGAGCAAATAAAAGGCAATTTTACTTTGTCTCCAATGACTGAAATTTCACCTAAATCAGATGAACTCTGTGTTCTGCGGCTGGCCAAGCACTAACCACTGCCAGGTCACCAAGACTGGATGTCAGACTGCCCTAATATTAGAAAGTTAAATTTATTTGGGTTTATGTACAAAATTATTCTATCTCAAAAGAATTTGGATCCATATAACTGCATTTCCAAACACTAAACTCAGACCAGCCACAAAGACCACAAGAGACAGGAAAAGAAATAAAAATAAAGATTTCTAAGGAGATGGAAATTGAATGCTGAGTTTTTCCCATTACAGAAAGTTTCATAAATTATCACCTGCCAGCTCCTTTCCTTCACTTGTATGGCCACAACTGAATACACTCACAGATAAGAAAATGTTTGTCCTGCGGAAAACTGGGGCTAGAAGTAGAAAAAGGCTCAGATATCTGAGTTAAAAGACAACATAATGAAAAGAGCTGCCTCATAATAGCAAGATATGATGGACAGCAGGAATGGCTGAAGCCAGCAGAGGTAAGTCCATGAGCTATTCATGCTACAAAGCTTTCTGACAAAACCTCCAATGACCCAAAAGGAACATTTTGTCTGGCAGAGCTGATAGGAGCCCTGCGCATTTAATTCTGTCATTGACAGCAAATGGAGATTGGATTGGAGCTCCTTTGGTCCACTACTACTTCTTTTTTTGCACCCAGAAAATATAATTATATCTACTCTTTGGGAAGAAATTACTGCTTTGAGTGGCTCAAGGCAAAGAGTTTCTTCCCCTACCCACTCATAATCAGTCACCAAGGGAAATATTTTCTCAAAAGATCTCTTCAAAATTCTGGAGTTACTTTTAACATAAATAACTTGGTTGTTTTGCTCAAAATGAGAAGGGAATTGAATCTGGCTCCCTCAGTTTTAACATAAGTGTTTCTTCCCAGTTCTTCACAAAGAGGAACAAAACACTTTGTTGCAGCAAACTGAAGGGAGGGAGAAGTTTCTTTCCCTCTGAGCTGCACAATAGAGGAAAATTTTGTTGCCAAGAGGCAACAAAACCCAACCAATTTCCAGTTCTTTTAGTTCAAGGGAAAAGCTCTGAGGATCATATCTGTGGGAGACACAGAGTGGGAGGAGCAGGGGATCTGCTGGGGGTTTTTGGGGTGGGGGACAGATTAAAGAAACGTTCAAGTAAAACCCAAGAGAGCCCAAGACTCCATCCCTCAGAGGAGAAACTTGATTTGACTCAAATGTCATTCAAATCCAAAAATGGTTGAGGCATTTCCCCAAGATCTGCTGAGCCACCAGGTACAACCCAAATCACTTTGTGGGACCAGGGCAGCAGGTCCCTGGCATGGGGCAGGGATGCCCCCTTGGGAAGCTGCCTGCATCGCCCATGGGACTGGCAAGATCTACTTCCAATGCCCCCAACATCCAAAAAGCTCCACATTAAAAGCCTCTAAATTGGGATTTCACTTCTCCTTCTGTCTGTTGTCACTAGGCAGCTGCTCCACTTCAACACCCTTCTGATGGGTACCAATTTTCTCCTAATTTCCAGCCTAAACAGGGAGTTATTTCCATTCATTCTTCTGCAAGTACTGGGAGTTGGTACCTGATTTGCTCTTCCTATCTGGGTGTGTGTTTGTGCACACAAAAGGCCAAAGCCAAGAGCATTTCCTTGTTTAAATTATGTAATTTCTCCTTGTTATTTCCTTCCCATATAGCTGCATGGATTTGGTGCTGACTCAACACTCAGAATCCGGACAGCCCAAAGTCCGGTTTTCACACAGGCTTCTCCAAGCTTTGGACCAAGCCTGCAAAGAAGGAAATACAGCAAAGAAATTCCAAACACAGGCCCTGATAAAAGTAATAAAATGCCACATGCCTGTGTTTGCTGCAGGGAAGAATCAGCTTCCCTGTTTAGTGTTGCTTATTAAATCATTACAAACAATTAAAGCAGCAGAGGGGAGGAAGACAGCGCTATCGTTTCCAGCTCCCCAGTCTTCCTCTGCCCCCAGCATGATTTTCATAAAGCACAAATCTCCCAGCAGAAATCCCTCAGCAATTGATTTTCTACTCGTGAAATACAGCAGGCAGACACCCTGGCTTTCCTGGCCAGAAAAGGAGAATTTGCCTCGATGTTCTTCCCAGGCATCCAGCTGTGATGACAAATCCCCTTCGCTGGCCTGCCAGGAGATTCCTGAAGGGATATGTTCCTGTGGGGAGACAACCCTCTGGAGATGCACAGAGAGCTTTGTGTCAGTGTAAGGGACAAGAGCAGATCCCTACTTCAGGCTCCATATTTGCTCACAAGCAGTTTCTAGCAGAAAATTCGCAATGATTGCATTTCTGCACAACGGGTAATTTCAAGCGCATTTTCTCTTGAGCTCTTCCGCCTTCCACAAAAGCAGCATTCCTGGGATGGCTTTGGAGACAAGCAAATAGCTCCATCACAAACAGGAGCACCAGGAAACATAGCAACACCTAATAGCCAACACCATCCAAATCCACTTATCAGCCCATCCCCACATCTCCTGGACTCGCTTGAATGCTCAGGAGAGCCGGCAAAAACCAACTGTTTTCTAAGAAACAGTTGTGCAATCAAAAGGGAAATGACAGGGGGAAGCAGCCCCTGGCAGGGGAAGGAGCAGGAGAGATCCAGCCCTTACTGACCGTGTGCAGCTCAAGTGATGCTCGCTCACTGTTTGGGTTGCTTTTGTTTCTTTTATGTTAACAACCCACCAAACACACCACAATTGCTTTCCCTCCCTGCAGCCACATGAAAAAATTCTCACCTCTTTCTCCCTGAAATAATTTTTCCCTTATACAACCGTCAAAACAGGGTTTGTTCTCATGCTGGAAATAAGTCCACAAACTCTTCCACCAGTTTCAATATGGACAACAACACTACAAACACCCAGGTGCCCCAGGGCAGCAAGGAAGGGAAAAACTGAAAACAGAGGTGGGAACACCAACCATGGGTAACAGCATCATATTCTGCCTCTCTTATGGATGCTTTTCTTCCCAGTCCAGAAAATTCCCTGTGCTTTGTAGGGATGTAGAAGGCTGCTGTCTGCCCCACACAATGAGGAGCAAACCAAGCAGGAGTGCTGCAGAACACCTCTGTTCCTATGATATTATTCTGCTGAACCCATAAAAGAATGGACAAAAGAATGGACACTGCCAACTCCTGACTGCAGAGGAAGGAGTTTGTCACATCCTCCCTGTAAATTAGGGTTTATCAGAGATGGAGAATTGATTGCCAAGTAACCTGCAGAGACACATAACTACTCTGCAGTTTTCTAGGACTCGCTGAGCGGCACAAAAAGGTTATTGATGGAGTTGGAGAGTGTTTCTACACAGGATATGCTCCTGCACTTCCTGACATCCCAGGCGGGGAAAAAATTGACTTAACATTTGGAAGAAGAAAGCAAACCTTATTATTAAAAAAAAAAAAAAAATAGAAAATCAACTTCATGGCAAGGAGCCTCAGTAAGAGTTTGCAGAATTTGGTGAAAACAGGTCATTTACAAGGAAATAATCTTCCTCTGCCTTCAAGTGGAGTTGTGAAGCAGGTGGAGATGGAGATGTCTCAGAGCCTGAGTGTGCTCCTTATCGATAAAATGACACTGATATTACCAAGTATTAGAAGTGAAAAACTTCAGTGATAACTCAGGCCTCAAACATAAACATCTTCTCCCACTCAGTCAGCATTTGTCTGAAATCACTTCCTTTGGCAAGAGGCCCTGCATGGCCTGGCGAGTTCTGCACCTCAGAAATTATTCCATGTGGAAAACACAGAAGTATAATTTTATTTCTCTACTTTTTCTGCTTCTTCTCCACAAGCATCCAGAACTTCTTTATGGTGTGGTTATCTATAATTACATCTGCACCAATAGAATGTCTGATGGGGACCTTTTTACCCAGCATGCTGTGAAAGCCCCAGTCAAAGACCTGACAGCTTCAATCCCCAGGGAATTAAATTTGGGGCCTTTGTTTTGGGGCTCAAATTAGATTTTAAAGAGAGAAGAGCCAGGTGCTCCTGACTGTTGCTGCTCTTTTGGCTGTTTCTGGGGCTCACACTGAATCCAATTCCTCCCTCACTTTCTCAGACATCCCCACTATGGCCATGACCCTGGGGTGTGGATGAGCAGAGAGCACCAGCCATAAACCCCAACTTGCAGTAATCCCTTCCCTTTTATCTTTTGCTTTTAAAATTATTTTTATGAGTTTTATAGCACACCATTCCCTACCGAATTCACCTTGATTATCCAACCTACATTTTTCACCATCACACTGACATAACCAACAAGGCTCATGCTCTTAGAACTGAATTTTCACAAGCACATACATGGCCACAAGAATTACAAGGGCCTATTTAAGTAGGTACTAATTGCAAAACAGAGCTGTAATAAATTATTACAGTCCAAAGCCAGAATCAAGTTTCACTAAGCTCAAACCAGGCCTTCTGCTTTTCCCTTTTTTCCTTTCCTTACAATAATTGATGGTATCACAAACCTTGTACTCCACAATGTTTGCTGGCCTAAGGAGCGTGGAGAAAGATGCTGCCTCTGTAGAATTACACTGGAAAATGTTGTGCCAGAAGACAGATTTAATCTGTTTTGTTGGTTTGGGGTTTTTTTTTACAATGAACATTGTACAAAATATTAGACCATTTCTCTAAAACATGATATTAAGGTGAAGATGAGTCATTTCACTGTCATAACACAAGAGGGAGGGGAAACCAGAGTGAATAAAGCAGCAAATTCATTCAGCAGCAAATTGCACTCCATAGCCCTCTGCTGATGAGGCTTTTAGGCCAGAGGAGCTCTGCTACTTAAGCAGACAAGGCAACACATTAAGCTGTTGCTTAAAGATATTGGAATACATTGCACAGGGCGTGCTCCCTGGCGAGCACCCCCAAGGGCTCCGGGCTGTTTTTCCAAGAATGCATTATAGCCCTCTTGCAGTGCTATTGTTTGTAAAGGCCCAAAGCTTTTCCAAGCAGGTCAAGCAATGACAGAAAGGGTGACCTTTCAGAAGTGACAGTTCAGATGGCATTAAAAAAGTCAAAGTGACAACTCGTCTCACTTGGATGTGGCAGATACCAAGGGCTCTTAGCAGCTGTGTTACAACCAGCTTAATAGCAACTAAATACTGTACATTCCTGCTAGGAATGCCAATGGATCACAGCACTGCAGGGCACCCTCGTCTGCCAGCAGCACAGGAAGGACAGGGATCCAGGGAAGAGCTGATTCCTACCTGCTGACTCACACCCACTTTGGGCAAAAAACATCCTTCTATTTTGGTTTTGCTCCCATCCTTTCAAACTAGGATTCCTCCTTATGTCTTAATCTTCAGCTGTGCTTGCACACACTCCGTGCACATCTGACAAAGGCAACCATCAGGAAACAGAACCCATGGTCAAGAGAACTCCAAAAGGAAGCAATTAGCTGTACCCCAGAGTACTGCAGCTCCAGGTCCCATCACATCCAGTGCTTTTTCCTCACAGGCACAGGTCCCACAGGCAGGTAACACAAAAGCTGTCACTCACATGGGCTGATGGAAGAAGTCTGAGATAGGGAAGCACAAAAGTTCCAAGTCCAGGAGACTGATCCATAGATTGATACAGCTTCTCCTGCTTCCAGAGGGTTAAGGAGGGTGAGGCAGCAGCCTCTCTGGCACAGTCAGAGCTGTGGGACAGTTTTTGTCTGCTCCTCATGGCAACACTGACACAAGGGAAGCCCCAGGCCACTGCCCTGAGCCCCACACAGAGGCAATAAACAGCATGGAAAAAGGGCAGAGTCCACTTCCAGAAACCTCCCTCTTCCAAAGGGCTCTGCTTTGAACAGACTGAGCTGGCTCAGTGCAACAAACCAACCAAAGTACCACTCACTTCCAGCCCTGGAAAAAAGCAGGAAAAAATGCTGGAGAATAAAAGCATCCTGGAATGGAAGGAGATTTTAATTTGTCTCTGGAACAAAGCTGCTTAAAGCCAGACCGGAGCGGGGTGGGAGAGGAAATGAGGGTGTTTAAAGCAGCGTTCTGTCTGCACTCTAAATTCTCACAGATATCTATTAATTGCAGCAAGACTGGCACCATGTCCTTGCTCCCACTGCCACGAGTACTCTACCAGAGCTCTCTTAATTAACACATCTGACAGACAGCTCCTGCTGGCAGCCAGGCAGCTTCTTGCAATGCCACTCGCCCTCCCTGGCTGGGTGCCACCTCTGGGTGGCCCTAGCCAGTGCCATGGGGCTGGGGGAGGTGTGGTAGAAGAGCCAGGGTCTCCAAGAGGTGCTGGGAATGAGGACTGACCCATTGCAGGAGCCTCCCAACCTCTTTCCCGGCTTGCAGGGAGCAAACAGCGTCAGCCAGCCACCAACTCCCAGTGCTAGAGCTTTTATTCCCCATCACAGCTGCTCTGAGGAAATTGCTAACACGGCGTTTGTGTCAGCTGCTCCCCTGCAGAGACAGACGGGGCAGTTATCAATATGCACTTTCCCTGACAAAAACAGGCCGTTTATAGACTCATTACTCCGATTTTCCTTAAATCACTTCCCGTACCCCTTTGCCTTCACTGCGGTTTTCAGGAGGGCAGGATGTGTCACCAGCTCCGGGATCCATAACAATTATCACCATTCAAAGGCACTTTCTTCGCCCACAATTCACCAGTTTACTGATGGAGACATTTGCCCTACACTCACCCCTCAGAAAAAATCATCACCCGCAGCCTTTGCCTGGTTCCCTGGGGTGTCCCACAAGGTGAGCACCATCACCTGTCTAAGCCAGCCTGGCTCAGTATGGCTGGGAAGGTTTTGGGGGGAAGCAGGAGGACGTGTCCCAGCTTGTGAGTGAATGTTACCTTACAAGGAGCCAGGCACACTTGCCTTGCCAGAAGCAATTACAGTCCATTTGACATAATCGGTTCTGGATATTTTAGCAGGTCCCGTTGTGATAGGACAAGGGGGAATGGCTTTAAACAAAAGAAGGACAGATTTAAATTCGATATAAGGAAGAGGGTTTTTTACAATGAGAATGGTGAGGCACTGCCACAGGTTGCCCAGAGAGGTGGTAGATGTCCCATCCCTGGGAACATTCAAGGTCAGGTTGGATGGTTCCGTTCTGAGCAATCTGATCTAGTTGACGATGTCCCTGCTCATTGCAGGGGGGTTGGATTAGATGACCTTTAAAGGTCCCTTCCAACCCAAACTACTCCTTGATTGTATTATTAACCTGCAATGCTTTTGAAAAGCCTGAACGCTTTATACAGATAAATCACCTTAATAACCAGCAACTGCAAGACAGCCAGCCAAGAACATTTTGTTTTGGTAAACAGAGTATTGATTGTATATCTGTGTCCTTGAGATGAACTTGACTCCTTGACAGCAGCAGGAGCCCAACAAAATATTTTGTCCATAACTCCAAAATGGTGGATGGCCTTTGTCTGGAGGCAGCAGCACATCAGCTTTGTGAAGGCAATAAAGCACCACTGATTTAGCATTGCCAGGAATTTCCCCCTCCCTAAAACGCTGCCTTTTCTTTGTTTGCACAGTTGACCCAAGCTGCACAGTGTGAATGTGAGCTTCAAGAGGCAAAGTCCATCTCCATGGTGTGGATTTGCCAGGAATAAAACTTTTGTCCCTGTTGCACTGTGCTGGTGATGGAGCTGTTGGCACAAGAGTAGGTCCAAGCAGCTCCAAGGGAAGACACATCTCGTGTGCTTTATAGCAGCATCTTCAAACCAGTGCTTGATTTCCAGGGCTTTGTGCCACTGTAACATTTATAATCAAGGGGTGCCCAGCCAGAGAAGACAAGATGAATAAAACATTCTCTCAGCCTTCCCTCCAAGCACTCCCCATCACACCAATATCCATGGATCTGTTTCCTCTGTGCACAGCCTCTGGCCCTGATTGGACCCAGAGACTCACAGAGGAAATATTTTCTCTGTCAGTAGAATGGTTCCTGCTACAAAGCAATTTCCTACATGAATTTAGATCTGTTGGCAATTGCTCTCCCCAAAGCAAACAAGTTTTATTGGAGAACCAGGCAAGGAGCTCAGAAAGCAGGTGCCAGTAATTTGTTTGGGGCATATAAGAAGCAAAAGCCCCTCTACCCACACCAGGCAATGAGATTTAATTAATCTCCATCTCATCTCTGACAGGTTATTTTAATCAAGCACATCCTAACCAAGGCACGGAGAGCATGTTCACTATGGATAATGAGGAGTAAGGCACAAGGCAGAGGGCAAAGCACAAGGGAACATCATCAGCACTGCAGCCCCCCTCAGCTGCCAGCCCTTCACCACAGTCCCTAAAACACACACACACCTGAGCACATGACCCCTGGCCACAGCAGCATGATGCCAATTCCAAGAAAATATAGTTTGGGAAGAGAAAGGATAGATTTCAAGCTGTCCCAGAGACCAGAGATATACTTTATGCTGAAAAACAGAAAGCCTCAAAGGATTGTGGATGAAAATTACTTTCAAATCCATTTGTCCCAGGGAACAGTGACAGACCAGCAGATGTAACATCACGTTCTCCTAAATTTCTCTGCCTCCCTGCATGTTCTTTGAAAAAGACAACAGCAATTCCTGGAAACTGCCTCCCCTCTGCAGATCTATCAATACCTTGCTTCGTTTACAACTCCTTGTAAACCGCACCAGCTTTCCCAAAACAGGCAAGAGGAAAGCTCCAGGGGTGTTTCATCTGAAGAAGCGTCATCCATATCATTCCTATGCAATATAACTGGACAATACCACTCCTGTTTAATTTTCCTTAAGCCCAATGTCTGGTTAGATTTTGGCCAATATACAGAAAATATCTGGAAGAGTTGTACATTGGGCATAAAAAAATCCCGTCTGCTGAAAAGTCAGTTATAGCCATGGCCTTAAAAAGTGCAGGGAAATGTTTTACTCCCACCCAGCTACTGGTGCACAATGATCTTGCCAGAAGGATATAAAAAGGAGCAAAGTTAAACAGAGTTCTTGGCTACATGGCTCAGATCTACAAGCTGGCCCTCCTGGTTAAATGCACACAGCCAGGCAAGGCACTCGTGGATGCCTGTGTTCTCCCTTGCCTTGTCTTGAAACAAAGGTCAGGCAACATTTAAAACACTAGAGGAGAGTCAAAAGATTCTTGACTTCCTTTTTCTTCTTTTTCCAGGGACATGCTGGTAAAGTGATCCTACATTCTTGCTGGGTTTGCTCTATAACCTGGGGTGCATTTCCGACAAGTTTCACGGGACTCCTGCACCTCCTGATGCACATCTGAAGGATTTCATTGAATTTCCAAAGCTGGATCAGAGACCCAGCTGGAGAAACCCGGCCAAACTGCCCCAGAGCAGCCAAAAACAGCGCAGATCTGGCAAGGTACGTCTGTTTATTTGTTTATTTTGCGCGCTGTAATGTTGCTCACCCTCCTCCCACTCCCTTTGTTAAAGCCAGCCCTATTCCCTATTGAAGCAATTTAATCCCCCGCTTCCCACCGTTTCATGCATCCCTCATTCAGCCAGTCCTGGGTGCTGCCTGTGTCCCTCGACATCTCCCTCATTCCTGAAGAGAACATCCACCTTATTTACTATTTCAGTAACCCTGCAGAGAGAAAAACCTTTGTTTCCCCCCCTTCCCTGGTCTGAGCAAGTGCTAATTGCTCAGACATGCAACGCGCACACACACAGAAGCATCATGTTGATCTGATTGCAAATCCCGGTACGTCAGCAACCCAGAGACCCTCCTCCAACTCGGATTAGAGGGAAGAGGCTCACCAGTGCAAGCAGCAGGTGCTGGAGGAGGCAGCGGAGCCGCTTCCCAGGTAAGGGACACTTCAGCCCTCCATCCCCAACGCCAGCAGTCCCACTCACTTTATTGCAACAAAATGCAAGAGAAGAGAGGTGCTTCTCTTTGCAGACCCTGGGGACCAGTTGCCAAACCTTTGATCTTCACAGTGGGGGTAGGGGTCGGTTGTTTGTTCATTCCCTGTGGAGGAATTCTTGGAAGTATGGGAAAGGCAATAGTGATGGATGTGGCAAATGCTACAGATGGGATGATTCTTGCTGTGCTCTAAAGTGGATTTGCTTTCAGGGTACTTTTTTCCCTCTTCCCTGATTAATCCTGAACTTCTGAGATTTACAGGTTTGTCTGTCCATCTCTGCCTGGTTTGGGGTGCTGCCAGTTGTTTGTACTGGGGATAGTCTTCACAGTGAATAAGTTCAGAGCCCACCCTTGCTTAAAAGTCTACTTTGATTGCGAAATAAATCCCTTTAACCCTTTGTTTCAGAAATACTCCCTGAACTATCTTTCCCCCTCCTTCTTTTGCTAGGGGACCCTGGGAGTGGGGAGTAGCAGTGTCACAAACTTCTTCATTGTTTGTGAAATCCCAGTCCATGAAGAGCCTGAACTCCGACACAAAGGCAGGCACTAATTAACCACTGGAACACTTCTGCTCCGGCACAGAAAGCAAGCACTGTGACAGTGAAACAGCAGCCATCCCTCAGGTCCTCCAAGGCTGTGAACAGCCAGCCAGGCACGAAACTCCCCCTTCTGCCTCCTTGTTCCTGCTAGCCCCAGGAGACCTCTCACTGCAGACAGCTGAACCGGAGCCACTCAACTCACCCAGCAAAGAAAAGCCAAAGCTCACCGGAATGCTCTCGGAAAGAAGAGCTCCTTGACTTATTTAGAGAGTCACAATTCTCGTTTCCATGGTTCATGGAGCCTTATGTCTTCCAAACATATTTTTCCCGCCTCATCACTCCAAAATCTAACTTCTCCAACAGGGCGGAGAGGTAAGTTAGGTGGTCTATGCAGCCTCACAAGTCACCTTTGAAAATAAGCTGCATCTAAATGAGGTAACAGCTGCTTCTCACAGGAGGGGAAAAAACACCCAGCCAAACAGAAAAGCTCTCACTTCTGGGCTAGCAAGGCTTTCAGTGGCATCTGAGGGTGGTCTGTGATCAACAGGCATGGGAAACAGCTCCTTTTGGGATGATCTGAACAGCTCCTGCAGCAATGCAGGCAACAGCTGCTACCTGGAAAACAGCATGAGGTTCAACTTCACCCTCCAAGAGCAGGCAGCTGATTTCTACATTGTCCTGCCCGTGATCTACTCTGTGATCTGTGCTGTGGGGCTCACAGGCAACACTGCTGTCATCTATGTGGTCCTCAAGGCCCCCAAGATGAAGACTGTGACCAACATGTTCATCCTGAACCTCGCTATAGCCGATGACTTGTTCACCCTTGTCTTGCCCATGAATATTGCCGAGCACCTCCTCCGCTACTGGCCCTTTGGGGAAATCCTCTGCAAGGTCATCTTGTCCATAGACCACTACAACATCTTCTCCAGCATTTATTTCCTGACAGTGATGAGCATAGACAGGTACCTGGTGGTACTGGCTACAGTCAGGTCCAAGAGGATGCCCCATCGCACGTACCGAGCAGCCAGGATTGTCAGCCTGTGCATCTGGATGCTGGTCACCATCATAGTCCTCCCTTTCATCATCTTTGCCAATGTCTATACCGACGACCTGGAGATCAAGAGTTGTGGTCTCAATTTCCCCAAGCCTGAGAGGTTTTGGTTCAAAGCCAGCAGGATCTACACCCTCATCCTTGGCTTTGCCATTCCGGTATCCACCATCTGCATCCTCTACACCATGATGCTCTACAAGCTGAGGAACATGCACTTGAACTCCAATGCCAGAGCCCTGGACAAAGCCAAGAAGAAAGTCACCATTATGGTCTTCATAGTCCTGGCCGTGTTCCTCTTCTGTTGGACTCCCTTCCACTTGGCCACCATCGTGGCTTTGACCACTGACCTACCCCAGACCTCCATGGTCATTGGAATATCCTACTTCATCACCAGCCTAAGCTATGCCAATTCATGCTTGAATCCTTTCTTGTACGCTTTCCTGGATGACAGTTTTCGGAAAAGTTTCCGGAAGTTGCTGGAATGCAGAACTTCTTGAACAGGGGGTTGGGGATGGCAGGTCCCTGCCCTCCCAGGGCTTTTCAGGGGCAACTTTGCAGACTGGAGGGGCAGCCAATGAATGTACAATGTCCTTTCTTTGGTTTACATGTAACGTGTGGCCTGTTTATAATCTTCATCAGCCACAGGGTTTGTCCTGCCCACTTGCAACTCTTGTATTTCCCCTCTTTGCTCCTACCAGCTTCTCAGAGCTGCGTTTCCATACCCTCATTGTTAATTGCACACTCTGAATTATTAAGGACAGAACATTTCCTTTGCAGGGGTGTACTTCTGCCGCAGAGTGGTCCTTTGTTGCCATCTGCTGTACAGCACAGGCAGCCTGGAGACCAATTTCCAGATGAGTGCAAAGCTCAGTTCTTCATCACTGTGTTAATAGGGAGGATCGTTTAATGGAGCAGAGCTAATGAGCATTTTCAATGAAATATCAATAAAACAGACAGAAGATGAGTATTTGGGAGAGAAACTATTTTCATGTCCATGTATGTTCCTGTGTGTTTTGCATTCTTTTGATTTTGAAGGATGTCCATCTTCCACCCCACCACAAATTTCCTCTTTTCTTACTTGTTAAATTTAGACCAAAAGGAAGATTTGAGCCTCAAAAATAGAGTTAACAACACACCATACAAATACTATGACAACTATGGGAATTTGTGTTAGAAATTATTTTGAACTAATTGTTCCTGTTAAGTGTCAAATACATATTTATTTAAGAGTGAGTAATGAAATAAACCTCCTGGGGGAAAAAAGAGACTGGTCCTTCTTTCACAAGAGAAAATTTATGCTACTTGTGCCATTTCTTTGCTATATATGTTGCATTTTGCCTATTATAAAATAAATCACAGTAGGTTTGTAACAAAATTGAGGTGTTTGGTAAGCCACAAGAAAAACTCCAGTGAGCACTGCAGATAAAATTTCCTTCTTTCACAGATAAATAGTCGAAATACTTGGATATAACCAGGACTTGAATGGAGAGTCTCGAGATCAGAAACTCCATATCGAAAGCTTGGAAACCTCATTCTCACACCCTTTAGCCTTGCAATGTTTATGTGTTACTGGTTTTGGGAAGGCTGTCTGAGCTAAAATATTTCTCTCGAGCTTTTCCCCAGTCCCCAGGTACCAAGCTCGGCTCTTACCTGTCGAAATTCCCCCAGCAAAGTGCAGAACAGGTAAAACTAAAGAAGAGGAGGCTGCAGTTCTCAGCTTAAATGGGCTCTCAGAGGGTGGCAATGCGAGTGGAGACTCCAGGTTGCAGTTTTCAGTTTAAATGGGCTCTTAGAGGGTGACAGTGTGGGTGGAGACCCCAGGTGAGACTGCTTGGGGCAATTCAGTGCCCTCAGCACCCCAATGCCAAAACTGAAAACCCTCAATACCTCATGGTGGCAATTTAATTTTTAGAAAACTAAAAACGGATGTGCGGGTGCAAGATCACTGTGCTGCCTTCTCCATATTAAAGGTGCTAACTTTGGGAGACCAATGAAGGAGAACACATTCTTCCAGGTGAAACTTCGCCAGGAATTTGGCTTTAGCATGGTTGCCACCTGCTGGCAGTGGGCTTTCCAGGTGGAAAAACCTTTCTGCATGAGAAATCTGACCCAGATTATGTCACCTCTCACAGAAGCTGCCTAATTAGCTGCAACATCGCAGTTCATTGGCATTGGGGCCCTAGGAAAGGCAATGGATTTTATTAGGTGGTTAAACTACTGCATTACATTAGATGGAAAGGATCTTTTCAGTGTGAGTCACCCCCTTTCAGAGCTGACAGTGACATTGTTGGAGCTTTTTCTGTAAATCACAAGTCACAACAGTCACAGAATCACAGCATGGCTCAAGCAGGGTCATCCAGGGCAAATTTCCCAGCACCGTGTCCAGTTGGGTTTGAATGTCTCCAAGGACGGAAATGCCACAGCTACTGGGGACAACCTGTTCCTGTATTTCACCACTCTGAGTTTCTTTCCTATGCTTGAATGGAATTTTCCACATCTCGGTTTGTGCCTCCTGTCCTATCACTGGACATCACTGAGGAGAGTCTGGTTCCCTCCTCTCTGAACCCTCCACAGACACTTACAGAAATTGTTTATATCCCCTGGGCCTTCCCTTTCTGAGCACGAGCAGCCCCATCTCAGCATCATCCTGCTGCACGCATGATTCTCTCCATGTAAAACACGGAACGCATGAGTGCTGGCTCCTCTTGTGGGGTACCAGGCTCCAAGGGGAGACGGATTTGCATAGGCCGAGGTCTCCTCCCGTGCTCAGGAGGGGCTCCAGCTCCCGCGGAGCCCCGAGGAGGCCGGTGCGAGTCCGGCGGGGCGGTGCAGTTCAGCCCGGCGGGGCGGTGCGGTTCAGCCCGGCGGGGAGGTGCGGGGCGGTTCAGCCCGGCGGTGCGGGGCGGTGCGGTTCAGGCCGGCGGTGCGGGGCGGTTCAGCCCGGCGGTGCGGGGCGGTTCAGCCCGGCGGGACGGGGCGGTTCAGCCCGGCGGTGCCGTGCGGTTCAGTCCGGCGGGGAGGTGCGGTGCGGTTCAGCCCGGCGGGGAGGTGCGGTTCAGCCCGGCGGGACGGGGCGGTTCAGCCCGGCGGGGAGGTGCGGTTCAGCCCGGCGGGGAGGTGCGGTTCAGCCCGGCGGCGCTGAGCGGCACTGTCTGCTTTCGGCTCAGCATCGCTGCATCTCCCGCAGCCGGCTCAGCCTGGCACCCTGCTCCTGCGGGGAGCCGGCAAACGCGGGGTGCCCGTGCCCGGGCGGACCCTCGGAGCACAGCATCCGAGGCCAGGCTGCTTCGGCTCCATCCGGGAGAGCAGAAAACACCTCCAAGGAGATGCTTGCCCACTCCCAGCGCAAGATTCCCCCAGGGAAACCCCGCACGCCAGCTCATTCCTTTGAATTTCCTCCCACTGCTGGGGTTGGCTTGTCACACCAGCCCACATCAGCTGCAGCTTAAAGACTGTAAGCGGGGAAATAAACCCCATTAACGATTCACTGAATAAATCCCCTCCTAAAGCAAACATCCCGTCTGGGGTCTGCAGGGTCGCAGGACGCTGAATTAGGGACCCACAGGGCTCTCTCCTGTCCTAACCCCTTCCCAGCCAGCCATGCTCTGAGCAGGGGAGTCAGCTCAGCCTAAAAGCCGGGGAAATTTCCTTCTGGGACAGTCCGGGATGTGGTAATGAGTGCAGAGGTGCGGTGCAGCCACGCAGCTCCCAGGACACAGCAGGAGTTCCTGCCCACTGCAGCAGCAGCAGCAGGTTCCTGCTCCGGGAAGGAATCGCCTTCCTCGTTCTGTCACACCCACGAGGACACGGCCGCGGAGGACTCTGCTCCATCATCCCTGGGAGTCATTTCCCGTCCCAGAACCGGAATTAGGTTCATACAGGGCTCGTATTCCCACTGCAGGCTTTCAACGCAGGCATCTGAGCTGAGGCGGGGGATCGGAAGCAGTTGTTGCTTTTTAAGTCTTCGTGCCGCAGCAATATTGGCTGTTTGGATCAATTGTCCTCATCCGAGCTGTGCTGCGGCTTGTTCTCCCGGGGAGCGCTAATCCCCTGGGTTTTAGGCAGTCTCACACTGCCTCCCTTAAGGCTGATCACGATTTTTGGGTGAGAAATAATACCCCACTGAGAGTTAATGGCCCGCCTCTCAGAAGCATCTTTACGTGAGAAAAAGACAAAAATAAAACATGGTTTAGCGGTTAATGTGGTGGTGTGGCTGAGTTGATACTTGGACTGGTTGAGCTTCTCTAAACGTAATGATTCTATGGTTCTATGATATCAGGCACTCTCAAAAAAAAATCTTTCTAAAGAATCCCCTGTTGAAAGCCCACACGCCACATTGCCACATTTCCCTCCCTCCTCCTTCTTTTGACTGCAAGCAAGGAAGAGGAGTTAATTTAAAGGCAAAGGCCAAGAGTAGTGTCAGTAAATATTGCCATGAGTCCTTGTTGGCATTTGTGTTTGGTAAGTGAAGATGCAGAGGGAAGGATCAAAGCTGCCTGAATGGCTTTTAATCACAAGCCTCGATTGTTCTCTCAGAAAAATATTGCAGTTATCTAACAAAGCTCTTCGAGTGGAATTAGACACTAGTCCCAAGCTTCAAGAGCTGTTCAGTGGCTATTTTCTCCCTTAAAAAAAGTAGATTTGATGTGTAGATAAAAACCAGGCACTCTCTTCAGTGCCTACAGCCAAGTCTGGTGCTTCCTGGATAAACAGAGGATGGGAAGCTTTCCCCATGAGGAAGTGAACAGCCTGGGGTGCACCAAAGGCTGATGGTCACTCTGCTAAAGCCTCCCACCACAGTGTTCCCTGGCTGGGTGGGGTGGGGACTCCAGGTGCTGCCACCAATGTGGGAAGGGGGAGTTCCCTTTGGGGGGTCAAATAAACTATAGTTTGAGAGCAAGACCTTTGACAGCAGGCAACCGTCCCCATTTTCAGTTTTCCTGAGATGTGTTTTCTTTCCCTGTCTTTCACCAGGATTTCTGCACATCTCCACCACCTCCCTGTGCCTCGATGCTTCTGCACAGCTCGTGCCACAAGTGTAGGACACCTTGGGAGTTTCTAAGGTCCAAACCATCCCCTGTACAAGACGCGATAAACCAGCTGAATAAGGAAATCAGGGAAATAAGGATTCAGTTTCATAAACTTAACCCTCAAATGAGATCAGAGACTGGTAATTAATAAAGTCAGATTTCAATGCAATGAAAAATCTCCCCTGAGACCCAGCCTGCTGCTGCTCAGCATTGATGGAAGTCTTACGGATGTAATTAAATTTCCCTTATCCATGTGATGGATTCAGTGGGGTCCTTCCTGCCATGGTCACACCCAGCTGAGCTCCTTCATCCATGCTGACCAGGAGCTGGGATGTGAAGCTGATGGCCACCATTTCACGATGCATGGGGCAGGTCAGAGCCAACAGCTCACAGAATCACAGAATCATGGAATCACTGAATGGTTGGGGTTGGAAAGGACCTTAAAGATCATCCAGTTTCAACGCCCTGCCATGGGCAGAGACACCTTCCACTAACCAGAGTACTCAGAGCCCCATCCAGCCTGGGCTTGAGCTCATCCTACACCTTGTGGATAGCCCCAGGCAGAAGGGCTTGGTGGAATCACTGACACTCACCAGAAGATGAAGCAGCTTTCCAGCGAAGCACAAGCGAATTAAACCCCAGTGCAGATGCCAAAGCAAACCACAGGGAGAGCCCTGGTTGGCTTTCCATTGCCACCTCCCCATCACCTCCGAAATGCGGGGAGAAGGGTAAAACACTGCCACCAGGGGCTGGGTTAGTTCTCTGCCCCTTTACGCTGGGTGCCTGGAGGCAGGTGATTATCTCTGGAAATTTTAATGGCATGAAGGTCAGATAGATGACCTTTAAGGTCCCTTCCAGCCCAACCCACTCTGTGATTCTACGATCTCCTCTGTGGTTAAGCAAAGCAAGAGCAGCGCAAGGCTGAGATGAGGGAAACTCCAAAATATGTGAGCAAGTGACCTGTGCATGTGGAGAAGTTGTTATTAACACCTAACACTGAGCAAACATTAAATAGCCAAATCACAATACGGGGGTTTGTTTCACACAGAGGAAATCAAGCTGAAAAGCCATTAATCTTTATTTCATGTTGACTGCAGAGCTTCTGTTTTTATTCCCTATCACTGAATGAAATCAGCATGGCATGAGCTTTTCTCGGAGTATTCACTGCACATGCCAGGCTGGAAACACACAGAGAAGCTGATGTTTATTGAAGGGACAGAGCCAGCTCCGGCTCTGCGTGGGCTCCTCTTTATGGCCAGGAAAACGGTGATCTAATGCAGCCAAAACCAGTCCATGGGAAGATGCTGATTCTTTCAATGGTTTCCTTGGAAAAAATCAAGTTTCATGCTTGGTTTCTTGAAGAATCATTCTTCATTTCACTACACTGAAAATGTTTGGCAGTGCTGGTGCTGCTGCTGCTGCAGGCTCCAGCCCTTCCTGCCTGGCTTTAGGCCCTGAGGGGAGGGATGCTGCCCCTGACTACTGCTGGCAGCAGGAGACTCCATCAGCACTGGAGCTGCATCCTCTCTCAGAAATAACACAGGCTGGAGGAAAAACCCCTTTTGCTGCAAGAGTGGACTGGTTGAACAGGATATGATCTCCTCCCAGAGACCTTTCCAGCAGTTCAGCCACAGGAAGACCAAATTCCCAAGGATCCTCCTCATGGCAAGGGTTTGGATCTTTGAGGTCCCCTCCAACCTGAACCATTCTAGGACTGTGAGATTCTGTGAATCCGAACATGGGAGATGTTGTCCTGGGGGGTGAAGGTGATCCCAGCTGGGGTAGGATATTGAGCACTTTCTAACCCAGGGACTACTTAGGGGGTTTATGGGTTGCTGAAGCAGAAACCTTGGGATGGGGGAAGGGGCTGTCTGTGTCCCCCAGCACTGTGGAGAGCCGGCATCACTCCTTCCCTGCAGCCAGAAGGGATCTGTGCCCTGAGGGAGAGAGAGCAAAGTCAGTTTACATGGTTCAGCAGCATCATTGTTGCCAAGATACGAAACCATCCTGCTCTATTTATTGATTATTTTGTTCTATCATGCAATCTATCCAGGCTTCAGAGTGCTGAAAGCAGGAACAAAGGGAGTTTGTGAGCTGTGGGACTCTGATTTAACAGCACCCACTTCAATAGCAATCCCTTGGCTTGGAAAAGTCCTAAAACTCCCTCTTTCAAAAGGAGCTTTGGCCTTGGTACTTCTGCTACCATATTTTGAGCAAAGGTGTCATGAATCCCCAGTTTAAATGGGCAAGAGCACAGGTGCTGCAGCCACTGCGGGCCACTCAAAATAGACATGACAATGAGGGGCCCAAAAAACCGTGTGCCAAACACCCATCAGCATCCCACAGCACAAGCACTACTTTCTTACAGTCCATCTCCGTTCCTTAAGCAGCACCAGGACTTTTGGGTTATGGGCTACCCTTCCCACTTTCCGTTTCATAGAACCACAGAATCATAGATTGGTTTGGGTGGGAAGGAATTTTAAAGGATGTTTCATTCCAACCCCCTGCCATGGGCAGGGACACCTTCCACTGGACCAGGTTTTTTCAACCTGGCCTTGGACACTTCCAGGGATGGGGCAGCCACAGCTTCTCTGAGTAACCTGTGCCAAGGCCTCACCACCCTCACAGGGAAGGATTTCTTCCCACTATCTAATCTAACCTGACCTCTGGCAGTGGGAAGCCATTCCCCCTTATCCTGTCACTCCAGACGCTTGTCCAAAGCCCCTCTCCAGATCTTTTGGAGCCCCTTTAGGCACTGGAAGGGGCTTTAAGGTCTCCCCAGAGCCTTCTCTGGGCTGAACACCCCTAGCTCTCTCAGCCTGTCTCTGTAGCTGAGATGCTCCAGCGCTTGGAGAATGTTTGTGGCCTCCTCTGGACTCACTCCAACAGGTCTCCTTTTCCCCTTTCTATCCCTTCTTCAGCCTCCCCACCTCACAAGCAATCCTCACCATGGAGATGGGACAGCTTTCCCTCCCACAGCTGTTGCTGCTGGATTCTACCCTCCATCCCTCCCATCTCAGCTCCGTGGTTCTCCTCAGCAAAGGAGAAGGCCAGGGAGTAGGAGCTGGTCCTTCAGACAGCCCTGGGCAGGGCTTGGGAGGTGAAGATCAGGGGTGTGAATTACCGGCTGCTTCTGCAAAGTCACGGCGATGCAGCTCTGCTGCCACAGAGATTCGCATGGCAAACGCAGCGTGAGGCCATGAAGGCACAGCCAGGGCTGCGGCCTGGGATGTGTCCGAAGCAGATGCTCCTGCTGAAGGAAGGAGAAATTTGCTTCTGCATAAATACCCACAAAAATAGCTGAGGGGGAGCACAGCAAAACGAGTGGGAAAGCAGGCTGGAGTTTTTCTGTCAGAGCCTGCTTTGCTGCCAGTCTGAGTCTCTCTGCTGAACAGATATCAAAGGCTGCACCCACACCAGCTGCTGCTGGAGATCCTTTTCATTTAAAAAAAGAGGCTCTAACTATGGAATAGCCACCTTCCCTATAAAGCATTGCAGGGTGAGAGGCATCCTTCTCTGGACACGCATTGTCCTACCCAGCCATGATATCCCAAAGTACCCAGAGAGAGACTGGAGCCCAGTGACAGCTCTTTAAAGAGTTAACAAGCCTTCTTGTGGGAAAAAAAGAGAAAGGAAATATAATTTTTTTAAAAAGACATATTTACAGTCTAGCTCCTCATGAAAACACCTTGGAAAAAGAGACATGGCAATTGCTCACCATCAGGCAGTGTCTTCATCAGGGCAAGTCTCGAGCTTTGGAGCAGGGGGCACCACAAGGGCTCAACACATCTTTGGTCTTTCTGCAGTCAGGTTTTCTCCCACCTGCTGAAGTTGTTTCCAGCCCTGGGGACCAGGCTTTGTGGGGGACAGAGGCATTCAGAGCAAGGAAGAGGCTTTGTGCCTCCTGTGGGAAGTGGGCTTGGGGAGAGGGATTTCAACTGAATGCTCACCCAAAACAAGTAACCCCCATCTGATCTGCAGCTCGGTAAAGGAAAACCCAGCACCTCCCCAGCTCAGGTCTTCCCATGGCATAAAGCCACAGACCACAGAATATCCAGAGCTGGAAGAGACCCACAAGGATCAGAGACCAACTCCTGGCCTTGCAGAGAGCAACACCAAGAACTGCACAATGTGCCTGAGGGTGTTGCCCATCCAAACCTCAGTGAAGGTGTAAATTCTGCTCCTTATTTCTGCTGTTAGAAGTTGTGATTCATGGAGGGGGGAATGTTGTGGGCTACGGAAGAGGAGGGGAGATGTGGTTCTTGCAAAACCAGAGACCTGGCCAGGCTTACTAAGAGCCAGGGAGCTGCTTGGGGGAGAGCTCAGTCCCCAGCTCATCCATTCCTCAGCCTCTTACAGCACTTGATTTCAGCCAACAGCAGCAGAGAGAAGACTTAGCACATTAATAAATCCCATAATACTGAATAAAGCACTTTGGTTTATGGTTTTGCTGTAAGAACCCACCCCTGGATACTTATAATTAATTGAACTAGAAGAAAAATAAAGATCTCCATTTTTTTTCTCACCAATTTACTTTTTCTTTTTTAAGAAGAAAATCACCACTGCTAATAAAAATCCCTCTCCTGATATTTACCTGCTTGGGTAGGAATATTGATCTCTGTGCAGAAATCAATATTCCTTATCAATATTCCTTATTGCACATCTCACTGGCTGATCTATCTTTCCTACAGAATGTGGCCTTGGTTTTATTTTCAGAGCAGTTCTGCAATTTATTGTTGTCCTAGGTCATGCTTAACCCCATAACTCCAGGGAACTGTGGGGAGAGGATGTGGGAAGAGCTTGTTTTCATCCTTCAGCAGACTTCACCTCTAACAGCAGCAGCTGCCTGCACTGCTGCCCTGGCTACACATCACAGCTGCCCTTTGCAAGACCCAGGGACCCAATTTCCAGCATTTTCACATCTTCTGTTCCTATGTTAACTACAGACAAAGTTTCCTGTGTAACAAAAGTTCCCACTGGTCTCCCCTAAAAGGGATGGGCTGAGACATTCCCAATCCACCCAGTTAACTCTTCCAGATTATCATCCAAGGCACAGGAGTTTTTATTGTCCTTTATTAAAGCACACAAGTAGCCACCTAATTGTCATTTACACTGCGGCAGTTGTAAAAATCACACCAACACAACCACTTCCAAAGGGAATTACAGAGCCAGCACTAAAGCCATCCAGCTGACCATGAGCCTGTAACTCCAGAGGCACAGTACAATAAAGTTTTGCTTTCAGGTGTTTGCTGCTCTTCTTACAACAAACTCCACTGAGCATTGAACAGAATGCCTAAACACATTCACTGCAAGGGCCATGGAAATACCCAAAACACACATTTATTGAGTACTTGAATATATAAGATCGTTGCAGCATAGTCATTATAACAAAATCCATATGTAAAAAATGCCAAACACGGGTATATTTTCTTCAGAGGACATCAATCTATTTAAAAACCCAGCCAAGAACAACAAAGGGAGGGTGGCTGTTCCTCAGCCAGCCACCAATGAATGTTCTCCTGCTCCCGAAGGGTAAGAACAGCCCGGCAGTCAGTTCCCAGCTTCAGCCCCAACCATTCCCAGACCCCATCAGACCATCCCACAGCAGAGGGGCTGAGAGGACCCAAGATCACTCACTGCCCAATGCTGTTACTGCACCCACAAATAACATCCCACCTAAAATCCAGTTTTTCCAAAGGCATGGATGAAGCTTGCCAGCAATGCAGTTCTCAAGGAGCTGTTCTTCACATGCCTGGGGTTTATATGGGATTTTCTGGTGAGGGCTCAGGGATTAACATCCACTACAAAGTGCTTAAAGTGCCCAGATTTCCTCCTCCCTCCAGATTGGTCAGGGGAAGTGCTAATTGCAAAGTTAGCAAACATCCAGATTCCCAATCAAATGCTAATCAGCATCAAAATCCTCCCAGCTTGAGCAGTTTACAAGGGATCTGGGTCCTACACGTGGAACACTGGAATTGCATCTATATTTTAAGCCCAACCATGAGGGAAACACTACATAGAAATATAACATTTGATTCCTTTGTACAGCATATATAAAGAACAAGACAGCATTAAAATATTGGCAAATCAATGCATTAAAACTACAGAATCTCATAGACCAGAGCACAAGAAATATATTCACATTGGAATCTGTACAGTCTGGACAACGCTGCTGGTTCTCAAGTTGAGAGACCTCCCCTCTCCAGGTGGAGGTTGGTGATTTGCTCCTCCGTCAGCACCACTGGCCACCACTGCCCGGATTTCCCTGGGCTGTTGTGCTACAGGGAGAATCCCAGCCTGCTGCCCTCCCCAGCACAGAGGGCATTCGGTGGTGAAACTCTTTGGGGAAGCTTTTGTTATCGAGTGAAATGACAGGACATTTCATTTTGCACAAAGCTCTGGCCTACTCTGGGAGAGGAAAATCAATCCATGGTTGGCAGGAGGGCTGGTACCTGGGCAGCATTTCCCACGTGCTCTCAGCATCGTGGATCTCATTTCAGTTAAAAACATAAAACAAACCACAGAACCCCACGTTTTGTATGGTTTGTGCCCGCTTATCCCATGTGGAGCAGGTGGCACTGGTTTAGGCTGCCTCCTCCCACCAGGAATGTCCATGTCTTCTGGAAGAGCTGCCATTCTCCCAAACGGCTTTCCCCAAGACATAAATACATGTGTCTATAGGCCACTTCATTCCTTCCTCCTCTCACCGAGGAAGATGCCCAAGGCATGCTTGGTAAGGAGAAATCCTACATGTATCTGCACCTATTCCACTACAGACATGTATATACAGACACATTCTGTCCATTATTACACTGGAAATACAGAGTTTAAAAAAAAAGTTGTAGCAGCATGTAAATGAGGAATTGTGTTCATTTCCTCGGTCTTTTTTCTTCCTCCTCTTTGGAGCTACGTCATCAGTTCTGACAGTCCCTTCTCTCCCTCTGCTCCCCTCTGAGAGGGGGTTTCACTGCTGATCCCATCTGCAGGAGCTGGCATTTGAAGGCAGTTTGAATTTCTCTTCCCGTCAGCTCCCTCCTCTCCCTCCCTGCATCCTTCCCTGCACGATGACTCATCCTGGAGATGATCTTGGGTTTTGTCTGATGGCTCCTGCCCACTTTGGCTGCAGCAAAGTCTGATTTCAGAGCGATGGCACAGGAGGAAAACCCGCACAGGAGCGCCTGGTGAGCCACGCGAAACGTTAACATCTCCGCTCAGGGAGGACAAAAGCAATGCAAGAGTTCACATTTTGTCTGTCTCCCAGCAGCAGAAGCATAAGCCCCAGGAGCAATGCCTATTTTAAACCCTTGATTCCCAAACTCTCAATAATGTTGCAAACCCCAGGGTTTTGCAGGAATCAAAGGGCTGATTTCAAATATGTTCCATAGTGCAGGATGCACTGGAATTAAAAATGCATCAAATGGGCTCACTTTCTCTGCATGCTCTCGCAGTATCCGGTTTTCCCAACCCCCAAAATTGTTTCCTTGGTTTCTCACCTCTCAGTTTTGAGGTCCTGCTAAAGGGCCGTTATCTGAGTTAGTTCTGACGTGGGGGTGGTCGGACTCTGCTGGGCGACAGCCACCATGGGGATTTCCATGCCTAGTCAGGCCGGATTGTTAGTCCCCTCTGAGTTCTTGCAGGCATAGGCAACATCCTTGGCAATGCTGCACATCCTGTTGGACATCTGGAGCTCGGTCCTGAAGGTGGTGGGGAAGCAGAACTTCTTGAAGCACGCCTTGAAGTTCTCATCCAAGAAGGCGTAGAGCACGGGGTTCAGGCTGCTGTTGGCGTATCCCAGCGCGGTGCAGAAGCAGGAGATGGCTAGCTCCAGCTCGCTTTCTGCCTTGGCACCCAAGCACTGCACCAGCACAAAAATCTGGATGGGAGTCCAGCAGACGATGAAGACTGCCACCACCACGAGGACCATGCGGGTGATGCGTCTCAGGTTCCGGTCCTTCTCCTTGGAGCCCGAGAGGACACGGACGTTCTTGAGCCGCCTGATCATAAGGCTGTAGCAAATGGTGATGATCAACACGGGGATCATAAAGGAGAAGAGAAAGACACAGATGCCAAACACTGGATCCCAGTAGTCCACGGGAGAAGGGAGCTTAATTAGACAATCAATTTCTGCAAGAGTAAAAAAATAAAATGGAAAGGAAGATCAGCAAACACAGATCAAGCAGAAAAGCATCTGCACATGCAGATTAGTTTAGGTTAGTTAGGTTAATGGTTGGACTTGATGATCTTAGAGATCTTTCCCAACCTAACATAACAATTCTGTTTAATACTAGAAAATACTAATTCTGCATTTAATACTGGAAATTCCAATGTTACGTTTAATACTGGAAAATCCAATTCTATGTTTAATACTAGAAAAGCAGTAGCAGTGATACAGAGAGGCAGGGGCAGAAAGGGAAGAGTTAAGATGATTTTACAGCAGAGACCTCACCCCACTGATGAAACTGGCACCCCTCTCCCTGGCCCCTCCTGTCCACCAGCACCTCCCTCCCTCGGGATGCAGTTGTACTGACCATTGTTCTCATTCTCTGCAGATCCCATCACCATGGCCGGGATGCCAAAGACAGAAGCCAATGCCCAGATGCAAACATTGACCACCTTGGCCTTGTGGGGCGTGCGGATGTCCAGGGCTTTGATGGGGTGGCAGATGGCGATGTAGCGGTCCACACTCATCATCGTCAGCGTGAAGGTGCTGGTGAACATATTGTAGTAGTCGATGGAGATGGCGATCTTGCACAGGACATTGCCAAAGGGCCAGAAGCCCAGGAATGTGTCTGTTCCCTGAAAGGGCAAGGTCATCAGGCACAGGGTGTCAGCCAGAGCAAGGTTGAAGATGTAAATGTTGGTGGCTGTCTTCATCTTGGTGAATCTGAAACGCAGGAATGAGCAATGATTAGAGCTCCACCTGGCCCTGATGGGTCAGACACTGAACTTTACTGAAGCAGATTCTGCTCCTTTAGGAAGGAGGTGCTGTATTTTCTTACGTAGTGAGATTGGCCACACTCACCTTTCAACCTCCCACACAGATCAGCCCATCTCCTACAACACCAAAAATGATCCCTCCACAGTCAGTTCCATGGGCAGGAGAATCATTCCCTCAGACTGCCAGTGAGCACCATGAAAGCCTGAGGCTCAGATGGTGTTTCTCAAAAAATTACTTCAATAGGGCCAAGTTAGGATTTCACTACCTATGGCTTCATTATTGTAAGTATTGGTGAGAGCTTTAGCCAGTACGCTGGTTTGAAAGGTGCAGGGGTAAGCTGATCAGCCATTTGGTGTGGACTCATGGCCAGAGAGCATGGCTAATGTGAGCTGTCAAATCAGAACGGGCAACATGGCCAGCCCTGGTCAGCCAAAAACTGTTGAGGAGCTAGGTTTGAATCAGAAACCAGAACATCACAATGGTTCTTCCTAAAGAAAGGAATAAAGTCACGAGTCAAACTCTACTTCAAAGACTTTTTGTCATTTCAGTATTACTTTTACCACATGAACCGACTGCCCCAAAGAAAGTCACCTTGCTCTAATGGCAATCATCTCCTTTTCACACTTGGGAAATGATGCAGAGCCAGCTGTGACCACCTATCCAGGGGGATGTGCAGCATCTGCAGAAATGGAAGCTCAACAGTGACTCTGTGGCTGAATCTAACATTTCAGCTCCAGGATATTCCTCTCATGGGCAGAATAAGAGCTCAAACAGGTATAATTTTAAAACTACAGCTCATCCATCATTTACTCTACTAATGGCCTTAGCAGAAACGTCGCCAAAAATGGCAGACAATGATGTTATTAACAGAGTGCAAGTTCATTTGAGGGTAACGCTTCTACCGTAAACTGCTGCACTATTTTCAGCCTGATATGTGTTAGAATATTAAGGGGTCTGATTTGACCTAAAAAGCTCTTTTTGCCAATTTGATTCAGAAAAGCAAACCCACAACTGCCCTTCTCAGTGCTGTGCCCTCCCCTGAGGGTCTGAGCTTCTTCAGCTCTTGATAAATGATTTGAATCCTTGGCAGAACATTATCACTGGCACATTCTGAACCCTGCTGGGACACATGGTGACGTGGCCAGGTTTGCAAGAGAAGCAGAAAGGGGAGCCACAATCCAGACTATAAAGTCTTTTTTTACATGCCTTGGAGCTCTAAGCTGGGCTCCTATCAGAGGTCTGAAAGCAGCTTCAGAAAGCAAGACCAAATGATCCTACGTTTGACCCTGAAAGCCAAGGGAAGATTTTGGAGGTGATCACTGATAGAAACATTGTTGGAAATACTTTGAGATCCCCGCACAAGCCTGAGTGAGGCTTTGCCTGGCCCAGAAATCAATCACAGGTTCTTAGAAAGCCAGCCCAGATAAACTTACATAACCAAAGGCAGTAGAAGGAAAATGCCAGTGCCTTTCCTTTTGTGATGGAATGAATGAGCAAAAGCACTTTGCAAATCCAACACAACCAGGCAGTTGCCAGGGCTTTAAGCTTTGGGATTTACTAAGGAGAATTACAGCAAGCTGCAGTGCCCTGAACTCCAGAGAAGCATCTCAGGGTGGGCAAGTTTTCCATTCTTGTTTGAATTCTTGCAGTTGACATAAACGTGGCAAAGCACAGGGGGAGGAGGTGGGTGTGTGGGTGGATTCACTTTCCTCTCCAGGTCAGCAGAGGGGGATTAAAATGAAATCACTGTTTTATCAGCTCTCACAAAAAAAAAGCATTGTCAGCTCAGGCTTTAGGAAGTTATTCAGTCACCTAAGACTGTGGTAAGGTAAAGGCAAAGGTCTCCTGGGAGCTGCAGTTTCCCCTGAACACCACAAACCTGGCTGGGCTGGCTCAAGCTTCCCGAAGGTCAAGTTTGTTGCAGTCCATCCTGCCAGGAGGGCTGGAGCCAGAGGCAATTCATCAACATGCCTCTAACCCTGACTGCTTTCACTGATGTTATAACTCAAGGGAATAGCAAATTTGAGCAATGGTGAGCAACTTCACTGCAAAACAGAAAAACTTAAAGGTTGTTTGGGTTTGATTTTTTGTCATTGACCAGTGGGAGAAACAAGCAGCAATTCACCCACCTCCAACCTCCATCCAGCATCCATGGGGGTCAAAGCTGCCTCCCTGCACATTCCTGTGTGCCCAGGACTGAGAAGTCTGGGGCATCTCAGCCAGCCCTGAACTCAGGGTGTGCAGATCAAACCTTCAGCTCCCTCCCACATCCCTCCAGCCCCACTCCTCCCAGACACTTGTCAGCATGAATTCAGGTGCAATTGCTCTGTCTGGCCCTGCAAAAGCCCTCAATGCACAGATCCCTCTCCTCTGCCTCCTTCCTCACCACCTCCTCGAGGTTACAGCAGAGCCACCTTCCCTCTCTCCCACACGGGACACACTGAGGTGGCTGTCCCACCACTTCCTTCAACACATCTTCCAGTGGAATTTAAAGCTATTTTGCACTTTTGAAAGGGGGGGGGGAATTAATTTACACCTAATTAATTACTTCTACACCACTTTCTCTACATGCTGAGAGCCAACAGTCATTGTCCCAACCAACCAATGTTCCCAAACAATTCCAGAATGTTCAGTACACGCAGAAATCAATCAATCATTTCTCTGTGGATTAATGTCTATTTCTTTTCCTCCAGAACTGAGAGTGTTCTGTCTCTTAATCTGCACAAAAAAAAAAGACAAATTAAACTCTGAGGCTTTAGGAGGCACATCAGTTTCTTCCTCCATGACACAGCTCTGCTGCAGATAAGCCTGTGGATTCCATGGAGGACATTAACTCCCTGCTGGGCCACTTTCTTGCACTCTGCCACAGAGGTAATTTCCTAATGGAGCATCTCCCACAGGGTGGTTCTCAGCTCTCCATCCAGCTCCCCCTTTATCACAACAGTAATTGCTTTACTCTGCTCTCCTGTTCTCTCGGATGCTGAAGCCTGAGAGGAAAAACACCTGGATATCAGCTCAGAACTCATCTTCCCCCTCCTTTTTGTTAAGTGGACCCTCTGGTTAGGGGAGCACACAATCTGGGAGAGGAGATTAAGGGCAGGTCATTAAGGGTAGGTAGGTAGACAAACCCTCTGGGCTTTAAGGACCTGTTCCTCACAAGAATGGATTCTGCCCCTGGCTGAGCCTCAGGGTGAGCTGCAGACCTCCTGTTTTAGCATCTTTCCCTCTTTGCCACCCAGCCACAGCAAGGCTGCAGGGCTGGGGCTAAGGACCAGCTGGCTGCAGCAAACCCACAGCCCAAAACAGAGCTGCAGACACCAGGGGCAGAGGGACCAAAGCAAAGCCTGCAGCCCTGCAGAACCCTGAGCTTTATTTCCAGGAGCTCTCTGCCTCTTGGAGCCTCTTGATTTTAGTATGTGTAGCTTCAGCTAATTAGGATGCAGACAGTGTTGTTCACCTTGAGCAGCTCCCTCCATCCCCACCTCACACCCCGGCAGCAGGGACAGCCTTTGCCCCCATCTCTGGACATGCAAAAAAGAGCAGAAAAGGCCCAAGGAGGATTTTTACTGAGCTGCTCCCACCCTGTGATGGTGGAAATCAGCCCCACTTCTCTCCCATCTCTGCTCCCAGCCTGCTCCCAGCCCTCAGGTCCTGTGAAGCTGATATTTGATCTGGCACGTTCTGTCATGATTTGTGTCTCCTCAGCCGTCCGCCCACACTGTGCTCTCTGCATCCCTGCTGCTCTGATCACCATCCCAGAGCCCCCTCAGCTTAAAACTTCTGGCCAGCTTAAGATGATTTATTCTTAATGGTTCAACAGGCCCTGAGCAAACACACAGAATTTGAGAAGGACAAATTTAAATCAGTCTGCACTCTGAGGCCAGACACTACAGCAAAAGCAACCACCAACAAGGCACCCAAAAGCCTATAAATTACCCAGCAAGACAGGGACTGACTAGGAGGTGAAAGTTAGGGAATCTGCAGCCAGCCAGGATGAGAACACACGTTGGTGTTTTCTTGTCCCTGAGTCTCACTGCTCTGTCTGAGGGACAGCTATGAAAAACCAGCCCCACCCTGCGCTCCAGGTGTTCTCTGGGGACCAGTGTGGATGGTGCTGCCATGCCAAGGGAGGAGGCTCTGTAGCTGCTGTTGCAAAGGCTTCAGCAGCTCACCCAGGGGCTCCCAGGGATGCTCCCACATCCCTGAGCAGGTGCTTGGACACCAGGAATGGTGCTCTGGTCTAAGAAGGGCACTCATCAGCATCCACCCTGCAGCAGGATGCTCTTATCCCTGCTCGTGGGTCAGATCTGCCTCTGCTGAATTGCTCATGTCCAAAATGCACCTGGGAATTGTCCAGTCTCTGAAAAACACTGGGAACCAAGTCCCGTGTTGAACATCACAGAGTTACTACTGCACATGGGCAACTCCCTTTCACCCACCTCACCACAGCCAGGTGGAACAAAGAGCCCTCCAACACACCCTGAAGCTACAGGACCTGTGCTAGCAGGGGCCAGATGTGGTTACCGTGGGTCATGTGGCTGAGCCCAGCTCACCTGGACTCATGCAGACCCAGAAATCAGGGAACTGCAGACCTGTCCTCTGTAGCCATTATCCCAGCAGGATCCCCTCCTGCTCACCTGACCATCCTCCCCTGGCTCCACTCACTTTCCAGGGCAAAGAGACCTTGGGGTGGGTTTCATTCCTCTATAAGCTGCAGTAATTTATGTCTGTTTATTTTATGTTTCAAGGAAAAATTAAGAGGCAGACCTGGAGACAACAAAGGTCTCAGATGGCCCCACTCGTGTCCACTGGGTCCCCACTGTGTGAAGCACTCACTGCATTTCAGCTCTGAGACACACATCTGGTCCAGGCTTTTCCCTTAGAGAGATTTCTATTAAGGAATCAGGATCTCTGAAATGTCATAATTAACTTCATTTCCCCTGTCTCATCACAGCCAGCTGCCCTCACCCCTATTCTCGGGGACTGAGGCAGTTTTCAAGCAGAACGACAGCTGGCACAGCATCCCCTGGCAGGCTCATGATGCAGCACCTTCCCATCACATCCTTCCTCCTAAAGCTTCACCTGGAGGCAGCAGATGAAAAGGGCCTAGACAGCACTAAACTGCCTAAAACATTGCTCAAAATGCTCTGAAATGTGTTCTGCCACAGAGAGAGCTGAGCATCGCCAGGATTTTGCCAGGCTCCCGACAGAGAGCTGCCATAGCAATTTCTTGCTGCCCAAGAAATGAGGCAGCATTCCCATGGGGGTTTGAACAGGAGGAAGGGAGTCCTCCAGATCCCCACTGCTCAGCATCACAGCAGCTGGAGACAACAGAGACTCCCTGGACTAGAAGCTGCACCTTGTCCCTCCCATGGCACACCAGTGGCTGGCAGGGATTTGGGGCCTCTGTCACCCCCCTGTAACAACACCTGGGTCAGCACCATCTCCAGCCCCATGAGCCAGCCCCACCCCCGGGGCCAACAATTCATCCGCCTTCCCCTTTGCTTTCCTTCCTAAAAACAAAGATCTTGGGCAAGCAGCCTTGTAGACTTCAGTTAATAGCTAGGAGGGATTTCAGCAGCCTGGTTTCCCCCACTCTCCCCCAAACCCTCTGTTCAGCTCCTTGTTTCACATTCATTAAGAAGCAGAACAGGAAATATATGCAGAAGAGAGCAAACAGCAGAAGGAGGAGGGAGGGGAGGCATCGTCTCTGCTGGCAAGGAGCTCCAGGATGAGCCAGCAGAACAAAGCCACAGACGAGGCAGGTTCCCACAATAGGCCTTTTACTGTCCAGGAAATCGTGTTCCTCACAAGAGCCCTTCTCCATTTTACTCAATTAGTGCTGCTCAGCACTGGAAGGGATCGACAGTCACATGATGACTGTCTCTATAAATTAATCATTCCAAATGTTAAATCACTCCAAATATAATAGAGATGTAGGCTGGGTTCTACAACACAGAGGAAAACCTAGAGGAGGATTTGAAGCTGCACTTTTGTGTGAAATACCAGATTTAAAAACTTTTCCCTTGGTGCTGCAAAAAACTCATTCAGGAGAAACAAAAAAATGAGCTATCCTGAGGCCTCCAACTTCCTCGAATGCTGGTATTAGAGCCTATTTATTTCCCAACTCCCTCAAAACTGGGAAACTGTTATTGTCTGTAACACCACCAGTCTTCTTCTGGAAGAAAATTTTCCTATGGGCTGTGTAATGTGTTGAAGCCTGATTATCCTTGCTGAAGCATGGAAAGAAAAAAGCTTGTGTGCGGTGCTCATTACCTACAGCGATAGGGGTGCATCACAGAGGGTTTGTCGATCATTTTTCCATTAATGGAAGAGATTTATCATTAAGAGCCCCAAAACCCTGTGTGGACTTGCCAGCAACCAACTTCCAACCTACTGAAAACCAGGTGCTATTCAAGGTGTGAAGCATCAAAGCTCGAATCTGAGGAGAAAAACCTGTGTTTGAGAAGTTCATCAGCATCCTCCTTGTAGGGCCACCACTTGGCAGCTCTGCATCAATCTGTGTACGTGGCCAGGGTCAAAAGTTTGATATTGAGCCCAATTCATCCTCACACCTGCTCCTGACTTCAACAGACAGGGCAAGGAGAGAAGAATCCTGGACAGAGATAACCAGAAGTTGTTACTCATCGACTCAAGGGTCATTGCCTTGGCTATAACTCAGTGTTGGTCTCAGCTCAGTACTGAGCTCCCAGGGGACACGGATGGGGAACAGCAGCTCCTACTTGTGCTCTAGCTCAGTTATAACCTCCCCAGCACACACTTTACAAGGGGGCTCTCCAGGCTCACCGAGTTTTTTGGAAAAAACAGAGGTGAATCGCAAAAAAGGACTCCCCAGATAATAAAAACTTATGTTGGCTTTTATGTATATATATGGGGTTTCTGAATAAAGGGAAATAGAGAAATGGAAAAGCCTGAGGGCAACTGGAGGCAGACCCTGTCTTCAGTTTTCAATTGCTTAAAAACTGTGAAACTAGAGGACACACACAAAATGAGGTAAATTCCAGGGGGGATTCCAGTGCTAAATCCCACTTTCTTTTCCTGAGTTGCCTTTATCCAACTGGAAAGTATCGAAGTCAAAAAAGGTGTGGAGCAGAAGCCAGTATTTTTCCTGCATAGCCATGGCACAGGTCCACCCTGCCCAGGACACCAGTTTGGGACAGTTGGGTTACTGGTGATCCTCCAGTCCCAGCCCTGGGATCAGCAGGGCCAGCAGGATCCTGCCGTGCACATCCCACCAGACCTCTGCAAACAGGGAAAAGATTTCTGCCCAGACTTCTCCCTGCACACATTAAGGTTCATGCACGGGGTAAGGACTCCCTTCCTCTGCTGCACACGGGCTGGCATTCCCATGCAGCTACATCATGATCACCATCATCAGACAAGGGCTTCCAGCTTCCAGAGCCTCACTACTCACACAGTTACACACACCCACAAACTGCTCCAGTGATTGCTACTACACTGGGAAGGAACACGAGGTCTTCAGATATGGCACCAGTGTGCTGCAAACCTCCTCTCTGCATCTGCAGACTCCCCAGGGCTAAGGGGATCCCTTCTCCCTGCCATAAACTCCTCAGTTAACAGAGCACAGACAGGCAGCCTGATGAACAGTCATGTCACTTTGTCCTTGGAGCAGAGATTTAACCACCCTTCACCAACCTCCGATACCAAAGACCTAATTTTGCAGCATCTCCCCCAGCCAAGTTGTAGTTATTCAGGAGAAAGGTGCTTTGGAAGCAGTTGGGCTCCTGGCAGGAACAAGACAACCTCACCAGTGCCTGAATACCTGCTAAACAATGTCATCTTCTGTTGGAGGATTCAGCCTGTCTTTTCTTGTGCTGGCAGCATCCACCTGCACCAGGAATCTGCTCCAAGATGTGGATAAAATGGAAGCTCCCTCCTTAACACGCAGGGTGCAGGGATCAGAAGGGGGATGCTGGGGTTGAACATAATTACAGCCCTAAGAGCTGCACAAACTTACTCTGTACTTAGAGGGCAAACAAGGTTTCTGATTCCCAGAAACAGAAGAGTTTGAACCACAGCAAAAGCAGACAGGGACTCTCAAAATGCCAACAATTGGCAGGGAGGATGGAGTGGTGCATGCTCTGTGCTGTCCCTCTGCAAAAGTCTCCCCCATTCTCCTGACTTCAGCACAAGGAGCCAGAGAAGTTGCCCTTAACTCTGCAGCATCCTCTCACGTCTTATTTAAGTCTGCAGGCTCCACAGAGGTGGAAGATTTACATTTGTGATTTTTCCCCTGTAAAAGTAAAAGGAAGCTTCCCAGCAGGCTCTTTCCTTTGCAACAAGGTTCAGCTTTGGAAAGAGCCAGCTCCCAGATGGAGCAGCACCTGCAAACACAGCTGGGGTGCCGGACACAGCACAGGAAGGAGAGGTCCCATTAAGGAGCCAGCACACCCTGGCAGTGGAATGCTCCCAGCACGTCACCCTCCCCAGGGACATCCAGCTCCCTAAAAAAATTTTAAAAGCCCCATTTTTTTTGAGCAGATCTGCTCACTCTGTTCCATTCTCTGGGTTAAACTTTAGGAGGCACCAGAGGGCAGCTGAAAACTGGCAGAAACCTTCATCACAGCCTAGGAAGGGAAAAAAACAGATAAAACCAAAACAATAAAGCAAATGCCACATCGTTACCTCTAAAGCACATCTCAAGCCCCAGGGAAGCGCCTGCCTGCTTTACCCGCAGCAGGGATTGAGGGAGGGAAGGTCTGCCCCGCTCCCAGCTTTCCCTGGAGCCTCCCTGGTGTCCTACCTGACGATCACATACATGACGGAGCAGTTGCCCACCAGCCCCACAATGCACACGATGGAGTAGACGACCACGATGGTGATCTTGATGCTGAGCGGAAGGAAACCGTCCCCTGTGCTGTTGTTGAACCAGTTGCTGGGCAGAAAGCTCAGGTTGAGCATGGAGGAGTCATTCAGCAGCTTCCTCAGGTCAGGGTCTTCAAAAATGTGGGCAGGGAAGAGCGGGTCCATCCCGAAGCAGCAGCCTGCGCCAAGGACCTGGGGCAGCAAGAGACAGCTTTAAAATCTGCTGATCAAACGGGTGGCGCGGGACTGTAGCGAGGCGAATGCATGAGAAACGCCGGGGAAGGGTGATTTATTACCAGGGAGAAGGATGATTTACTGCCGAGGAGCACAGCCCCCCTCTCCAGGAGCATTTTAATGGGCTGCAACCCTGAGAGCCTGGCGCATCCCGAGCACACAGGGATCACGCACATCTCCACACCGCCGGCGCAGGGGACGTGCCGGCTGCACACATCGTCCCTTCTCCGAGGGGCTGGATGTTCCCACCTGCCTCTCCCATCCCTGCGGGTCGGTGAGTCCCCCACATGCGGTTTTGTGCCCCCAGACCTTCCCCTGACGCCCGTGTACCCCGAGAGCCACCGCGGCTCCGGCACGACCCCACCGGTCCGTATCACGACAAAACAGCAGGAAAAGCCCGAAGTTGGCAATAAACCCCAGCCGGCTCCGTACCTGCGGCAGGTCCCCTCTAGCGCAGCTCCGGACCAGACTCCACTCGCCGGGGCCACATCCAGCACCCCCGAGCCGGGGGATGGGGGGGACACGGGACAAAGCCGGGGGCTCCGCAGGTGGAGGAGGGGAAAGGGCTGCTCTCACAGGAAGGGATGCTGCCAGCACAGGGGGCTGCACCCCGGAGCCCACGTTTTTAAGGAAAAGGGAGGGATGAGGGAGAGGGAGAGGGAGGGAGGGAGGACGGAGGGCGGCTGGGCAGAGCCAGGCTGCCGGGCTGCTCCTACTGCGTAAGAGAAAAGCGGGAGGGGGAAGGAGGAAAAGGGGGGGGGGAATGATAAATAACCAAACGCAGCGAAGGGAAGGCGAGCCCACACCTGCGAGACACGGGCAGCGTCCTCCCCCCGCCCCGGGGGAGCTGCGGTGGCCTCCTCGTCCCACCCTCGGCGCGGCGAGGGGGGACCAGCACCCCCCCCCAACCTCCCCAAACCCACCCTGCCGCAGCCCCCGACCCGCAGCCTACCTGGGGTGGGCCCCCAGCAGGAGACGCTGGGAGGAAGGGAAGAATCGGGAAAGGCTACTGGGAAGATCGGGATTCGGGAAGCAGATTCCTCCCTCCTCTGCAATTGTGCAACCTGAGCGCTGTTCTAGCGCAGGAGCAGCGGAATGGGGAATCTGACCTAGAAACTGGCAAAAAAAATACGAGGAGGAATGAGAACTACGGGCAGAAAATTGTTATTATTTAACATTCTTCTGGCAGCGCTAGCTAAAGGTCATTTTGGTAACCCAAAACATCCTGCACTTTGCATCTGAGTTAGATATTTCAGAAGCTGCAGTGCTAAATTCCTTACCTCAAGGTGGGGTGATCTACACAGACCCCTCAGGTACCTGCACTTCCCAGTCTGACTGGGGGACGTTGACCCTTGATAAAATCGGGGCCCAGGAGCTGCAGAGCCCCCCAGGTAGGCCAGCCCCCAAACAGGGTGCACAGTTTGATCCCAGATCAGAGGTGGATTGACAGCTGAGAACCAGAGCCCCCTGCTCTGGTGCCTCTGGCCATCTGCAGTGTTTCCCCAAAGAAGCCATTTCCCAGCAGTTTGGGGAAATTTCTCAGTGTTGGGGACACAAGCAGAGACACGCAGGTCAGAGCAAATTCAGGGCACACTTGCCCAGGAGGTGGAGAAAAAGAACATGTGCTCTTGGGCAGCAAAGCTTTCTTGTCTTCCCAGCCCACAGCCAGCCCAACACAGAGCTCCTGGGGCCCAGCAGGCAGCCAGGGCTACCCCTTTGTGCTCCAGCTCTCTTTTAATGGATGTCTGGGGATATGTAGCACAAAAGCTACACCTTCTTCACCAGGAACACAATGCTAAGGTATGGTGCTGCATGGCAATTTTCTTGAAAGCTCCAACAAGAGATTTCAGCTTTAACAGGGACAAGGGGAAAAAGCATGACCCAGAGCTCCAGCCCTCCTGTGGAACAGAACAGTCTCACTGCTTCGAAAAGTGGGGGTTTGACAGTCCATTAAGGGGAGTGTGAAATAAATATTAGACCAGACATTACCTTAATTGTCAGTGGATTGATTTCCAAAGGCTGAAGGAAGGACAGCAGTAAATCAGTGCAAGAGCTCCCAGCTGGACAGCCCAGGAGCTGATGGGAAGAATATTTGCAAATTCAGCTCTGCTCCTCTCTGCTGGCTCTCACCCCAACAAATGCTCTCAGCCCTTCCCACACTCCCTTCATGTTAATGCAGTGCAGCAAATACAGCAGGTTCACCTATTTCTTTATCTTGTTGTAGCTTTCTTTTTCGCCTGAGATGTTTCAGAAAGGCTGCTGGAAAAGGGATCAGGATTGCACTTTGAACTACTGACAGCCAAGATATGTGTCTGGGAAAAACATTCTTCCAAAAATTCCCCTCATCCATCCCTCTAGTTTCTCCTCAGTGTTCATCCCTGCCCTCCTTGCATGGGGAAAAGAAGCCCAGGAGGTTCATGCTGCACCTTCAGTCCCAATCCTACTGCTTCACATGATTTCACCACAATTATAATTCAATAATGGTGAGATTTGTCCTTCCAAAATATCTCATGGTATCTTAACACATACTCCTCTCAGGATCCCTGGGATGAGAGGAGGACAATCATCTCAAGAGCAGGATTGCCAGATTTTCTCCTCATCAGAAGTCCCCTGTCCACTGGGGTCTCTGCACGAAGGCCAGGAAGAAATGCCACCTAAATTTTATCTACATTACCCAAACAGGACTTCTCCCAGCCTATTTCTTTAAAAAGCAGATCAACTCTTAAGCTTGAAGGTTTCTTAGCAGACAGCAAGGAAACAAAAGCTAAGAAAAGAACAAGACAAAAAAAGCCACCCTTCTTCCAGGTGATGCCCAGAGAGCCTTGGTGGAGGCAGAAGATCTCACACATCATTAGGAGATGCTGAATTTATAAGAGAGAGTCCAGAGCATCAACATGAAGTGAAAACACTTTCCACTAGAGCAGATTTCTCCAAGCTCCATCCAACCTGGCCTTGAACACTTCTAGAGATGGGGCAACCACACATATCTTTCCCATTTCTACCTCCAAACTCCTGGAGCATCAGCACAGTCTACATCAGCTGTGGATGAAAAATCCTTAACTATTTCAAGATAATCCAGTTCAAGTGCCAATAATTGCATCTTCTGCTGTTTCAACCAGTTTAACTTTACAGACATTGTTCCTAAACGTGGAGAACTTTTGCTGATTCTGCAGAAAACAGCCCTCAGCCACCTGCATCTCATAACAGCAACAGCCAACAGGGATTTTTTTTCTGCCTTTCCTTTCAGGAGGTGAAGACGTCTGCATGTCAGAGCTGTTTTGCCACCTTTAGCACGGTTTGTCAATCTGTTTAATCAAGGCCATCATAAGCAGAGAATTAATTTTGCAAGATGTGAAATCATTTTTTCATGCAGGGAATGAGCACCTGGGCTGGAGAGGAGCAGGAGAAAGTCTGGGGGGATGTGGAGTGTGCTGGAAAGCAAAGGTTCAAAAATGCAGCTGTCACTGCTGGGATGATGGGCACCTGATTAATGGCTTGCCAAAGGCTAATTAGCTAAATTTGTACCACAACCACCGGTAATGGGTGATATTTGTTCTTAGGACATTAATGATGACAAAGATTTAGCAATGAAGTATCCTTTCCTAAGGCAGGGGAGTTAGAACAAGATGATCTTTACAGATCTATGGTCAACTGTTAGAGCATCAGGGAAACAAGAAAAAAAATAAACAAAAAGACAAAAATATGAAAACATTTTTCTTGAACCCTAAAACCCACTTTTCCAGAGCAGCCTCTACAAGGAGACTCAATGACACTTCACCGAGACCGTGGTGACAAATTCTCTTCCTTGCATGGTGCTATAAATCATGTAACAACACAAGACAAGAGAGATTCCACAACTGGATTATCTGCCCTCCATGGCCAGCAGACTCATTCAAAGAATGAGAAATAACATCTATTAAGAAGGGGACATTGGCTTCTTCAATATTTCCAGTAATACATATTCATTGTAGCTTTTGTACTTCCTCAGTCAGACTCATTTTAGAGATGGCAGAAGCCTCTGCAGAACCTTTTCTGCACTGCCAAGCATCAGAACAAAAAGAAAACCAGAAAAAGTGTTCCCAAGGAGCAAAGTGGGGCCTGGGGACAAACACACTGTGGGAAAAGGCATCCTGCTGACTGCAGCTTGCATTGGGATGTTCCCTAAATCCCAGACCCAGCAAGGGGAATGGGGTCAGTGGGATGTCACAGGCCATGTCCTACCTTGTTCAAAGTCCCAATCTCCCTTCCACGATCACTGAACTTCCCGGGAAGAGCAGATCTGGGACAAGATCTCAAGATGCAAATGGCAGGGTGATGGTCCAGCCCATATCAGAGGTGACTGATCCTGGTACACCCCATACACTCTCAGACCTAGTCACAAATACAAGCTCAGACATTCATACAGATCTCATACAGATTTTAGCTCAGCCCAGCAGAGGAGGGCAGCTGAGCTCATACATCCCCACATCCCTGAAGGGCAGCTTCACCTGCCCAGTCTTGACACTTCTGTACCCTGACAAGGTACTTCTGTACCTTGATGCTGGCTGGGGACCTCCCTGCCAGTTCCTGAGGCTGCAAGGAACTGGTTCATAGGAACCGGCATATTATGCAATAAACCAATTTCCTGAAGAACCAGCTGGCTCCCAGGGCCACCAGGTTAACAAAGCTGGAGTCAATGGATTCCTCTTTCTAAAACAGCAGGACAGCAGAACAAGTGTAATTCATGTCCATTTCATGCAAAAATACAGATGAAATTTCTCCATTTCGCTTCTACCCATCTACAAGGTCCATGGTAAGGAGAATAACCAGGACTAGTGCCAGCAGCCACCTGCATTTTAAGAACACTGTGTGTGCTGCTAGGCCTGATCCTCATTACTTACACATAATTAGAGCAGATCTTGCTTTCACCAAAAATTCATTTAGAGCAAAATCCCCCAACCTCCAGCAGGAGAAAGAGCATACAATGCTACCCACTTCACTGATATTTTATTGTCTGCCATTACTATTTGCAATTTTCAAGGGACTGATCATTTCAGGTGCCTACAGATGAGGCCATTAATCTTCACTGCAACATTAAATTGTGTTTTACTGTCTTCCTCTTTTTTGCATCTCAAACTTGTGAACCTTAAAGCAAGCAAGTCCCTCTACTCTTACAAGACAGAAACCCCTCCTCCCCCCATTATCCCATGCCCAGGACACCGATTTTTTCACCATTCTGGGAATGGGCATCCATTGTCCAAGGCTCACTGTTTGGGTGTCCCAGATGCTGAGAGAGTAAGGGTCTCTGATTTCAAGAAAGGCAGTGATGGTTGCAGGACTGACACAGGTACTCAGTAAGGAACAGCAACAGATGATGAATTTAGATCCTCTGAACATCATTCCAGCATTTTAACCTCTTATCCCTTAGGGAGGAAAACATCTCTGTGCTCAGATGGTGAATTTCACAGGAGCCTTTCAAAGTAAAAATCTGCTTATCACCTTTGTGCTGCAGCCCTTTTACATAGCCAACAGCTTGGAGAGCAACAAAATCACTGCAAAAAAAGCCACGAAGAAACCCAGAAACCATTTGCAGTTTGCTTCCCCCTGAAGAGATGTCACTCAAGTTCTCACTGTTGTGTGGATCAATAGCAGCTGATGCCTGATAAACCACCCCAAAGCAGGATGTTTTCACAGCTTTAACCCACTTGAACTCAGCCTCAGAAGCCTTCCCTCATTCCATTTTCCAGCAAGAGGAAACAATAGACGTTTACTGAAAATTTCAAGCAACAATAGAGGGAAATGCATTCCCATCAGTTTCTCAAAGGCTTGAATATCTGCCTTGAAAAGGCTCCAGCCTTTAACAGATCCATGACTGGGGAGAGCCACCAGTTAGGTGGAGGAGATGTATGTAAATAATATGCACCAAGCAGCAGATACGTGCTGTCTCCTCACATATGCTATTTATGTGGCTGTCATGCTCTGGAGATGTCACATGAAGAGCCGTGGCTGCAGCGCTGTACACACACTCCAGCTCCCCATAATTTAACATGGGACTGAGAGTCAACAGCCTTACTGGGATAAGCTGGTTCCAGCAAAGCTGTGCTGAGTCACAGAAGCCAAAAAACTGGGCCTGAATGTTTGGCAGGATAAAAAAACACTTCTAAATGTATGTCACAGATGTCAGTGGCTGCAGCCAGCCATGCCTGCCCACAGGCACTGGTGGCCATGGGAGGGGCTATCCGGCACCCTGGGCTGCTCAGAGCTCACTCCCAGCTGAGGAAATGGTACCATTCCCCTGCAAAAGTAGCATTTACCCTCCATCAGAAGCCTCTCCATTCTTGCCTAAGAAGCTGCTCCATCCCACAAGCTGATCCATTTCCACATATTCCTCACCCTCCGCACAGCCAAACCCCCTTCCCCAACCCCACACAGCTCTTTTATCCCTCACCCACCCAACCTACATCACCTGCACTCATCATGGAATGAAATTGTGCACCTGAGGCTCCTCCTCTCCTTGGAGTTTTCCAGCCTCAGCAAAGTTTGTGGTACAAATGCTGCAGTGACAGCTCTGGAACTGGTGGAGCTTTTCAGGCCCAGTTCAGGAAAGCCACTGATGCTGATACTGAGTGTTTGTGATTGAGCCAGGCTTTTGAATGTGAAAAACTGTGTGAAAAGACCCTGAGCAACACATATCCTATTACTGTTTTTCTCATCTGGTTGTGAAAAGTTGTGTGAGAGGTCTTTAAGAAATAGCTACCCTACCACAACTTTCTCAGGAACACAGAAGGAACACATTTGGGGCTGTTATTTAAGTGTTTTCCAAGCAGGAGGCACAAAGCAGGGAACAGCTGCACTTTGGCACCTCATCCTCTCCTTCAGACACAGGGAGATGCTCCTCCAGACCTGACCCCAGCTCTGTCCCAGTTTCTGAACCTCTCATTACTTCCCTCAAATTGCCCTCAAGACCATTTTGCTTCATGTCTTCTGCTTCTTCCAGGCTCACCCTCCCTCACCTTCACTGAGGCCGTGTCCGTCTCCGGAGCAGCGTGAGCTCGGTGCCGGAGGCAGGATCTGCCAGCTGCACTCATCACAGAAACAAGGATTGACTTTTTACACCGTGTCTCTCCTGCAGGCACCCAGAGAGTGCTGCAAACTCTGCAAACTCTTTTGCGAGATGGATGGAGGGGGAGAGACGCCAGGAGCCTGGGGGTGGAAAAGGGGCATCCCGGGGAGGTGGAAATGCCTCGGCCTTGCAGAGTCCTGCTCCGTGCCAGAGGAGCTGCAGCTGTGAGGGAGGTCCAGACTGAGGGCACCATCATCTGAAAAGAACATCCCACCACGGAGCTGGGCCCCCACAGGGAGCAGGGTCACCCACCCCTGATGGCTTTCCCACCCATCCCCACCAGCACAGCCACGCGGACCCCCAGCCCCCATCCCACTGATCCCATCCCAGCTCAGTTCGCATCACAACCTCTCACAGGACTTTTATTTGCTCTGCTCCAAACAGTCCATCTCCAATAAAAACCAGAGTGGATTTCCCCTGGAAAGCATCCCAGATTGCTGAGGAATTCTGATGGCATCCACCAAGGGCTGCAGCTTCCTGAGCCCATGGACATGCCCGGGGATCACAGTGCTCAGATCTCAGCAGCATCAAACGGAGGAACAGCTGTGACAGATGAAGCTGGGAACTTACATTTACTTTTGTGAAATATTACTGTTAATTTCGGTTGGGTTTGGTTTTTTGATTTTTTTTTCACTTGAAGTGTCTCAGATTCAATCCAGTAATTAAGGAATGCTTTATTACACACACTGTGTAGGACAGGAAACCTATTCCTTCCCCAGGCCTCATTTTGGCATCTGAGCACCAAACCTCCATATTTTGGAGTGCAATAGTGACAGAGCTGCCTTGGAGAATGCAGAAACACTCTTAGACATCTAATTCCTTTAAGATTTCACTGAATTAATTTCTGAGGAAACTTTGGGAGACCATTGCCACGTGTCTCTACTTTTTATTGCTACTATATATGCTGAAGGCTTCCCAATACCATCCTGATGTGTGATTGAGGCTTTCTAGTTCTAACATAATAAAAATCTGCAGAGATCAGGGAAAATCCTGGGAACAATTTTTCCTCCCTGTCCTGATGCCCTCTGTCTCGTGACCTCTGGATCTGGTGACATGTGCTGTTCCAGAAAGATGTTTCTACAAGTTCCTCCCAAGGTTTCCCTATGGCTGAGGTTTGGTGCAGATGGATTAGGTCCCCATTCCACACTGAGGGTCAGTCCAGGTGAGAAAACAGACTGAAGAACAGAACAGAAAGCTCTCCTGGAGTTTTCAAACACTTTGTTCTTGAAATAAGAATTTTAAAAGCCCAAAAATTATAAACCTCACTTGAGATCTTATCTGTATGAGGTCACCCTACAAGCTGAGACATCATCTCATGCTATCCATTGGTCTCAAGAAGATCTGGATGAGGGCTGAGGAAAAGGAAGAAGGGAAAGGGCATTTTTAATAATGCTGAGGGACAATTATACTTTTGGAGGTTTAGATTTGTGCTTTCCTACAGGCTTTGATCTTTCAGACAAGGTGAGTTAGATTTTGCAATATGTTTGGAGTTGCTTCTACTAACTTTGAAGTAGATATTAAAGCAGTTCAGGGCCACAGTCACCAAGGGTGGTTGGTAAATTTTGCCCAAGGATGCCTTTTATTGTCTCCTCATTGTGAACCTCGGAATATGACAGTAAAATTTAATGATTTAACAAGCTGCCTTATTACTGCCCTCTCTGCCCTTGCTTTCTTCACTGAAGCTTTCTGGATGTGAACCGTTCCAGAGAAGCACACATGCATCCCACTGCAAATCCCAAAGCCTGTGAAATGGGCTGGTTGACACCTCCTGCCCAACACCTCCCCAGCTCTTCCACGAGTTTGCAAATTCCCATTGGAACCAGCAGGTGATGCTGAAGCAGAAAACATGGAGTTCATTCTGCCTTCTATTAGGCTTTTATTCTCCTCCCATAAAATTCACAAGTGAGAAAAATCCTGCGATCCTGGTGGGGTATTTCGAAACACGAGATGGAAATGCTGACATGAAGCAGACGGCTTTGTTCTCACTGTCTGCTCAGCTCCTCCATCCCAGGGAATACACACTGGGCTTTTTCACACCAGGACGGAGCGAGGACACCTGAACTCATAGAAGTTCTCTCTAGTGGAAGGTTAGTGGGGTCTGAGCTCTCCTTGAGTGGATCATCCCACAGCACTTGCAAAGCCCCAAAGCTGCTCTCCACTGACCTCGCTGTGGCATTCCCAGTGTGTGACAGACACCACGTGTTCCCTTGCAAGTCTGCAGGTGTTGGAGTGAACCTTGTGGGAAGCAGCTGTGTTGGGAGAGGAGACTCGTGCTCAGCATCCTGCTAACTCTGGGTGTGCTCCTCTGCACACATGGTCAGTGACCCTGTCCAGAGCAAGGAGATGGCTTTGCCTTTTCCAAGGACTCCCCCTCATCAGCAGCAGGTTATGGGAGTCACACTGAGCTGCAAGTCTCCCTGGTAAATCATCCTGATTGTCTTCCCTTGAAGCTGGGACATTGCAAGGGTTAGCAGAGCCATAGATGTGTCCCTCTATGAGCTGGTTTTTGCTCTTAGTCCTTGACTTAATTCTGCATCTTAATGTTTTGGCTGAGACATCTGCCTGTGGGAGAGCTGGCATTTATTAGATAAAAAGGAGGAGAAATGGTGATGTCATCAATAAATACCAGCAGAATAGAATCCCTTTGTGGTGCCAGTGCTCCCTGAGAGATATAAACTCCCCACCAGCCTTCTCCAGCAGGAGGGCACCGGGTGCCTGCATGAGCCCCTGCTCACCTCCTCTCTCACCCAGCCATGGCACCCAGAGGGTCAGTCCCAGCCCCACCCAGATGTGCAACCACCACCTCATCTGCTCAATTTCCAAACAGATGATGCTCTCCACCAAGGGCAGGGGCAGCCCAGCCCATGCAGTGGCACCCTCACCCTGCAAACATTCACTCCTAATTGGGGCAGAACCCGTCCCAATGCCCTGCTCATCATCACCTTCTGTCACTGTCATCTCTGTGATGTGCAAAGACTGATCACAGGGACTTTTACCATCTGGGCTTTGTCTGCTGATGTAGCCCCAGGAGGGATAACTTTTTTCATTCCCCTGACCATTCCTTGGCTTTTCCCTTGACTGGCAGCTCCAATGTGTGATATGTGCTAATTCTGTTCAGACAAAATCTAAAAATCAAATTAGCAGCTTTACCAGAAACATTAAACTGTGGAGAAGAGACGCTTGATAGGCAGACTCCACTCCAGGGGATGGGAAATGCAAAAGACCTTCCTGACAGGCACTGACAAGTGCAAGTGCTGCCAAATTTTCAGGGGAAAACAATAATCTTCAATATGTCAAAGGAAGAGTTCGATACCTTCAGTCCTTCCCCACTCACCATATAGACCAGGAACCAAGCATCCTGTTTGGATGATTGGACCTGCGGAAAGGAGTCCGGAGGAAGCCACAAAGATGCTCAGAGTGCTGGAGCCCCTCTGCTCTGGAGACAGGCTGAGAGCTGGGGCTGTTCAGCTTGGAGGAGAGAAGGCTCTGGGAAGACCTCAGAGCCCCTTCCAGTGCCTAAAGAGGTTCCAAGAGAGCTGGAGAGGGACTTGGGACAAGGGCATGGAGTGACAGGACAAGGGGGAATGGCTTTCCAGTGCTGGGGGAAGGGTTAGATCGGATATTGGCAAGAAATTCTTCCCTGTGTGAGGGTGGGGAGGCCCTGGCACAGGTTCTGCCGGCACAAATCCTTTACATCTTTTCTAAGGAACTTCACCACTGTACCCAGGTGCCTTCCACATAAAGCTGCAGTAAAACTTGGTGGTTTGGGGGTCTGTAGGAGGCATTTATTTCCAGGATGGAAATGTACTAGGTTTAAAAGCTTTGCTGGATGAATATTTTTGCAAAAAGCTTTTTGTTTCTTCTCTTTTCCTTCCCCAGAGGATTTGGTTCAGTTGATGTACACTGATTTCCCTGAAGGTACGCACAGCACAAGGATCCAAACAGAACAAGCAAAGATCACAAGTTCAGAGCAAACTTTCATATCCCTTTTTAATTCCTAGCTCAATCCTAGATGAATTTCAGGCAGTTTCAGTTGACTTTGTACAGCAATTTTCCCAGAAAGGAAAGATGCAACTAACATTTTCTTGAAAGCTCCAGCTAAAGTAAGAGCCAAACCCTGGGTAAGAGACATGGTGACCTTGATGGCAAATAAACAGAAGAAACGTGAATCAGAAACACTCGGAGTACTCCACAGCCACCTCCCATGACATCAGGCACCTCAGCTGCAGAAAATGTCACCTCTGGCAACCAGATGATATGGATGAAAATTTCTAGGAAAAGGGAAGAAAGAAAGAAAAAGGATTTACTTTTATTCTAAGAAACATCAGGTGCCGCTGCCCTCCTCAAGGAGAAGATTGAAAAATCATTTCCTGGTTAGCCAGGGGCTGTTGGGGTTTTTGTTCCTTAACAAGGAGACATGGCAAAACCTAATGAAGGAGGAGGATGAAGCACGTGCAGCCCCCTGAAGCTGATAGGAAAGTGCTGCTCCTTCAACCCCTGGGACATGGGGCTGGCAGCTGCCTGCACTTGGAGCACATCTCTGCCCATGCCATGGAACAGGGCTCTGAAGAGCCAGCCCAAATTTGGGGGAGCTGAAAATGTTTATGGCAGCCTCAGAATCCAGCAGCAAATTCGTGCTGCCATAAGTGTGAGCCCTGCTGGCACTGCCACAAACATCCACAGCAGTGAATTCCAGCTTCTTACCCTTGCCAGACTATTCACCTTCTCCAAACCTGTTTGCAGTTCATTGTTTGCTTTGAGCAGGGACGTTCCCCCACCCGCTCTGGGCAGGTCTGCCAGCACCATCCTCTTCCTCCCATCCCAGGAATGACACAGGGACCTTTTCCATCCCCAGAAATCCCTTTGCCACTGCTGAGCCTACACAGTGGGTGCATTAAAGCACCAGCCAGATCTCTGCTTCATCACAGCCTCAGATGATGGGGTGTGTTTTAAAAGCATGGGAAAGCCTTTAAGAAGTCATTTAGGAAATTCTTTTTGTCAGTTCCCAGGTCATCCCTCAAGCTGTGGCTCAGTGCCAGGAGCAGGGGCTGTGTCCTCCCCAGCTCTGAGCAGAATCTTCAGAAGGTGTAGCTCTCTGCAGATGCCAAAGCAAGCCTGTTCCCTGCTGTGGCACTTCCTGTTGGGATGAGACCTGTTGTACAAACCTGCAGGAACAGGAGAAGCCTCAGGAGCATCAGGATCCAGATAAGGTGTGTCCCTTCCAACCCAAACCATTCTGGGATTGTCCCAGATGCAGTTTGGGACCCTGGGATGAACCCACTGGTGGCTCTGGCCCCATCCCTGAGCTCTGACTCGCTGTCCTGGGAGCCCACTGGTACTTGGAATAAGAGCAGAGCTGCTGCACTGATTCACCTGGGACTCCACCAAGGGATTCAGACAGGGATGAAGGTTTCCAAGATCATTTCTCCTGGGATGCCATGTTACACTGGGCCCTGCTGAGGGACATGTCTGAGCTTTTCCCAACCCAGCTGAGCAGCGGCTGCTCCTGCTCCTTTTGCCATCCATCCCCTCAAAGGCACTGGAAATTTGCTCCATGGCTTTTTTCCTGCCTAACTCCTGGTTTTGTCCTTTATGTGTAAAGCGAAACTCACCCATATCTGGATCACAGACACACGCTCCCCTTCCCAAATCCCTGTCTCCCAGCAAGGCCAGTGCAAGTGTCTCAAGGTTGCTCTTCAGATCATGAATTTATGTGGCTTTGGGCTGAATACTTGAAAGAGTTGTTTGGTGATTACATCCTTGGATGTTGAGATGCAGTTGCTTAAATACAGCCCCTACATTTTCTTTTTTTTTTTTTAATGTGAAAACATTTATGTCTGAAGATAGCTGCTGTCCAGAGACTGACCTCTTTTAAGAGTACAGCTGTATTTTTCTGGCCCATCTTCTTTTTGCCTCCTCATGCAGTATTTGTTTCCTGAAAGAAAACAACAGATCAATTTTGCTTCATTATGTTCACTTCACATTTTTAGAGATTCCTTATAAAATTTGCTGTACTGTTCCACCCTGTTTGTCTGAAAGGTTGTGGGAACTTGAAGCATCGTTAGACCCTTGACAGGAATTATTTCTGCCTACAATTTACCATCTCTGCTTGGAGAAAAGCCTCAAATCAAAGGCAGGAGAGCTGCCCTGGAGCTTGTTAGCTGTGTGAGGCTGTGCTCTCTGTGCAGATCACATCAACAGCTCACCCAGGGCTTCCAAAACCTCCTGATGTTTTGTGGAAGAAACCCCAAGCCCCAAACAGGACTTTGCTCCCCATATCATGCTCCCAGATTACAATGCCCAGCTCATCTGCAGCAACTTTTTTCAACACCAAAACCCTAGTGGTAAAAAATCCCTCAGCTCCTAATCTGTGTTTACTCCACGTTCTACATAAAAGATTCCCAAACCCAATTTGATAAGAGCATATTCAATAGTACTGATGAAAATAATGGCTCTGATTTGGCCCCTGGTTCCTCATACTCTCCCACTCCTCTACCTTTAGTCTCAAGCTTTGAGGCGCATCCTGATGTTCAGTTTGTGCCTGTGGAGCTTCTGCCATGGCCTGGGAGTGGGTTTCTGGATGCTGCTGCTGTACAAGTGCTGGGAGCTGTGCCCTCACACTTTGGTTGCAACCACTGCTTCACTCCTCCAATGCCAAAAATGAGGGGGAACATTCTGAAAACACAACAATTTGTAATTTTTTCCACTTGGCCAGAGAAATTCACTAAACCAAGTTTCCTTCTACTTTGCAATATGTTCTTGAGAGAGCACTCAGGCAATAAAAACACTGCCTTCTGTGGACTAAAATATCTCTTGTTTGTCCTCCTGGAAGAGGTGGCCTTAAAACACCTGTGCATCAATTCACTCCTAATGTCACCAGGCAAAACAGCTGCAAAAACAGCTTTTAACCTGAAATCACATCTCACATGTGAAACCAGGGGGAAGATAAGCCAAACAACAACTTTGTGCTAGCCTAGAACTGTCTTTAACTTGAGAAATTAAACAAAAACCTTGAAAGTTCACAGAAATGTCACAAGCCTTAGTTTGCACACCCAGAGGGGATCAAAGCCTGCATCCCAGTCCTGGTGGCACCTCATGTCACCTTCATCACTATATCTTGCTCTCCTCATCTCTACACTTGGGACAGTCAAAAAACATCCAGTCTTTGATTGTCACCAAAGCACGTTGGCCAGCAGGCACACCTTTACTGCCTGTGTGCCGTGGGATGTGGGAGTGCTGGGGGACTGGGATGCTCCCTGTGGACAGCCACAGCCCAGCGGGAGAGTTTGTCTCAGGGGGCTGAGCACCTGCAGTGTGGCAGAAGCCACCCATGCAGCCCATTGCTCCCAGAGGGAATGACTCAACCTGGGAAACCCAAATGACAGCACTGGATGCAAGTGGAGACGCATTCCTCATCCCGGGAGGGGTGGTGTGGGGAGGTTGTGCCCTGAGGGCAGCAGTCACTTAAGAGCTCCAGGCTGATTCTCACAGTGGCTGGGTCTTTTCCAGTCGATGTTAGAAACCCGAAGCACGAGAAGAATGGACAGCCTGCGTCCTGTTTTGAGGTGAATTTGTGTTTCTCCCAGAGTTTCATGGCTTGCTTGGGGATCATTGCTAACAGGGTGGTGTTGGGAGGAAGAGCCAGGTTTGGGCAGCATCGCTCGCTGCTTCCAGTCACCCACGGCTGGGAGCAGTCCCTGAGGAGGCAGAATGGCATAGGGAGGCACAGCTCTAAACAGGGATCCTCTTGTTCATGTGGAGCCCTCAGCATCCTTGGGAAGACACAAAGATCCCGTGTCTTGGCTTTGGAAGACACTGTTGCTGTAAGCACTGTAAAGAAGGCACCTCTGGACACAGACCCTGTGACACCTGGGTGTTCGTAGCAGGGCTAAGTCAACTGCTGAGAATTTATCCAAGTGCCTTCTTGGATGGAGTACAGCTACTTGGGTAGATTCTATCACTATTTTTAAATGATCCTTTTTTCATTTAAAAAATGTTCTTTTCTATTGGATTGCACCCTCACCCACAATTATTACATTGCAATGAAAAAAAAAAAAAGCTTAGTTGTCTAACAAATAGCACGGCAAGAGGTTTTCTGTCCTGAAAAGGCCAGTGCTGGAGCTGACGGAGGCAGAGCCCTCATCAGTGCCAGTGCCCCAGCAAAGCCCCCACCATGGGGGATCCCCCATCCCTGCAGCTCCCTGCTCCCACCAGTGTTTTTCTGTGTTCTCTCAGGTGGCTCAATCCAAATTCCATGTGAAACTATGTCAAACACTTTGCAAAACCGTGGGAATATTAGAGCTACCTAATAACCATGACTAAGCTAATGATTTCAGACATCTAAGAATCTATGTTTCATAAATCCATTAGTTTTATCCCCAGCCTTTCATTCTTCCTCATTTGAATTCCCTTTCACCTATACCATTATTTTGTCCAAGATTACTGGCTTGTAGCTATCTGGGACTTAATGACAGCCTTTTGGAAATATAAACCAGCTCTTTCCCAACTTTTCTGGTGTTGATTAAAAAAGAACATCTGCAGACCTCAATCTTCTGAGACACTCAGACACGAGTTACATGGACACTGATTTCTAAGTGTACCCCCTGACAACGCAGACATAATTTACTGCGCTGTTGATTAGAGATGGAGCAGGAACGGTTTGATCTCCCATTAGGGAGATAAAGCACATCGTTCTGTCTTTCTAAATGCCACAAAGAAATAGTGACCAGATCTTACTGTGCTGATTGAACTGTGTCACCCAGTGATGAACACACCAGCTGGCACTATTTTTTTTTCTGATCAATGATAGTTTAAATTTTTGTGCTTACTCTCGACAGCCACGGATTTCAAGCTCTTGTCCCTCATCAGCAGGCTGAGCTTTATAATTGCTGATACACATCATTTGCTATTAAACTTCTTTTACAAACTTTTTGGGGGTTTTTTTGGAATATCTTCTCTGACCTGGCTCCCAAATCTGAAAGTCCCTCAAAGCAAAGCGAACATCTCTTTATAACGAATTCCAGGGGCTTGTGCAGACGACAATCTCTATCTAAAAATTTCCAGTATTTGTTCACCCTTTTCTGTTCATATTTTAGCTTTCAGACAATTCCAAGCTGGAGAGGCAGCCCTTTGGAAGCTGCTGTAGGACCGTATGGTGGTAAAAAACAATGATATTGATGAAAATGCCCTTTGTCAGCCCATATTGGATGTAATCAGGCACTGATCACCAGTTCCTAAGCAACCACAAAATTCCTGTCCAGCAACCAAGTCCAGAACAGACTCCAGGTTTGTTTTGGTCAAAATATCTGCTGTGTTAGAAAATTATTAGCTCATTATGACAAAGCCTTGAGGTGTTTTAATTACTGGCTGCACGGGACTTCCAGCAAAAGTCACCCTCAGGAATGACATTGGTTTTCTTCCTGCAGGTTGTCAGCAGGAGCAGCAGAGCCCACCCTGCTCCGAGATGCAGCATCTCTTTGGGAAAAGGATCCCTCTCCCCCATCCCCAGGGTTCATTAGGAAACACATCCACACACATTCTTCACTCCTCCAGCATGAAGCAAGCTTCACAGAGCTACAGATAAAACAGATACAGAGCTCCTGAAGATGGAAATCTCCCTTCCCAGACAGGTGATTCCCAAATTTTCAGCTTCCCAGCATTTCTGATCACATTTCTGAGTAAGGAGTTATTTGCCAGAGCTGAATCTCTCCAGATTTCTGCTCCTATCTACTTGTATTAAGCCAATTCAAATTTTCCTCTGGGCAGAAATTAAATCTGAATCAGGGAATTCTTGATGGAAAATAACATTCTCTCTCCAAAGGATATATTATTTTTTCTTCAGTTAATTAAAAAGTGAATTAGACTCATCCTTTTCCAAACTTTCTTGACTGTCTGGAGGTCGTGGGCAACTGAGAAGCAGCAAAGAAAACTCAAAAGAGAATAAAACAGCCCTTTGCAGCAAGAGATGAAAGAGTCAACACAAGAAAAACCCAACCTCTTGGCACCCTTCAAAGGACCTGAGTGTCAGCAGCCAAGCAGCAGGAGGGCAGGGTTGAAAGAGAGATCACAGGGAGAGTTGGTCACCTGGACCTGCTCTCACATCTTAGCAGGGCCCCAGGGGAATGGTGTCCCGAAATGTCCAAAGATAGAAATGCTACAGACACTGGGCAAAGGAAAAAGTGCTGAGAGGCACTGTGCCAAGTGTCCTCCATGCCCTCTCCAGAGGGCACGTGGCCACTGCAGGGCAGGTCACCAGCAGGCAGGGTCCACGGCCATCAAACCAAACCAAACCAAACCAAGCCAAACCAAACCAAGCCAAACCACACCATCCGCCCTCTCCCTCCATCCTCAAGTTTTCCCAGGCTCAGCTGTAGAGTAACCATCCCCTCTGCAGTCTGAGCTCCCTCCTGACCTTAAGTTCCTCTAAGACTCTCCCCAAAACTCCCTGCCCTTCCTGCCATCCATCCTCTCGGGTATCAGAGATCTCCCAGAATTGCTGGACTACAAGCATCATTCCCAGTGAGCTCAGCTCACGTTTGCCTCTCTGTTGTCTTCATTTTGGGGACAAGGAAAACTGTCCTACAAGAACCTTTCATACCACAGTGATACCTCTGCTTTCAGAGAAGCTGAGCTGTGCTTTGAGCTGTGTGAAACCCAAAGACTCTCTAGGTCCAGTGATTCAGAGATTGAACATACATTTCCTCCAGAAAAGGGGGTTTTTTTCCCTTTTTTCCCTTTTTGCCCAGCAGGCAAAAAACAAGACAAAGCATCTCTGTTAAAATGGAATCAAAACTCAGCTTTTGCTGTTGTATTCCAGGTAAGCAACAATTCCTGGAGTCACTCTCATCCAAAACACCCAGTAGCTTTGCTTAGATATTAGAGGATCCAGCTTCAAAAGTGTGGATTTAAAGATTTCTTTGCAACACTTCTGAGCTCTTCCCACCTGTTAGAGCCATGCTTCCACAGAGTGGTGCCTCTAGAAGGCAAAAGCCAGGATGCAATTCCCTGAATTCAGCACAGTGTTATTTATCTGAGCAGGGAGCAACAATAGCACAGCAGAGATTTCATTTCCTTTCAGCGCATAAGAAATCCAGCGAGTGAAGGTGAGATTCAATAATGCAGCAGACAGAAACAGAGCAAGGCAAGGGAAGGTTTTCAAGTCCTTTTCTTCTGCAAGGAGGTACGAAAACCTTACAGGAGCCTTCACATCTGCATCTCCCTGGTTATCCTCAGCCTCTTAACAAAGGGGCCTCAAATACTCCCCAGACAGACTCACCACCAGCTTTCCTGGGTGGCTGCAGAAGGATCCAACTTCCCAGGAGCAGAGTTTTGTATGGACTAGCTCGGGGTTTGTCACTCAAACCATTGACTCAGCTCCTTCATTTTATCACAGGTTTGGGGTTTTTTCTTTCATAGAGCAGGGAAAAGGTGCTGCTTGATTCTGGAGGACAATGAGCAGTACAAAGGAATCTAAATTCCTGATACTTTTGCTCCCAACAAAACATGTCGGGTGTGCTGGCAGGGGCTTTGCAGACACAGCACTGGGCCCTGGGCCCTCAGTTCAATGAAACACTTGGATAGGTGTTGAAGTACATCCTCACCCAGAAAAAAAAAAATTAGAAATTATATGTATATTGGAGATTTAAACATGTGCTTAAGCATGTACAGGCAAACTCTGACAGGAAGGGTGAGCAGCTGGGCCCACCCAGAGCTGACAAACTGTGAAGCAACTGATGCTCACACGAGTGGAAGGAATACACAAGCAAATTGCACAGAAGGAGGAGTGACATCTTGGCACTTCATTGTAATCAGAAACCCGGGTTTTGGCAGTGCCTCACGGCTTTACTTTCAGCCAATACAACAGAAAATGTTGTGCCTCCTGTGCAAGTGATTTTAAGAATTCATCAGTCTCATTTGAAGCTAGAATACTCCTTTATCACCAAAGACTTCTCCAGATCTGACTGTGAGCCAAAGACTGCAATGAAACGTAGGACTTAATTATGTTTGACAAAAGCAAGTCAATTAAAGGCTGTTTCACATCTGTGCCATTTGACTGGGGCTTCTGCTTTATCATCTCTTCTCTGGTCCCTTGCAGAAATTTAATATTTATGCCAGGAATTAGGTCAAAGCCCGGGAATGAATAAATGTTTGCAGCTCGTTGCAAGAGAGAGAGAACACTTCAGATTGTTACACATGAAGCAAACCCCACTTTAACAACCCAAATAGTGAGGCAAAGCCCCATCAGTAAAGAAGGAGCTTCACCTGAGGTGAGCCATACCTGGGCAAATTGAGTTGCAGTGGTGGTGGGGCTGCACAGGAGAAGCTCAGGGTAAAGCTGTTTGATCCACAGAGCCATTGCCCATCTCTGGCTGTTTTATTTCTCTGACATCCCTTAGATTTGCTTTTAAAATTGATGGTAGAAATAACCCTTGTAGGAGAGCTCAGGAACTGTGCAGTTCACTGGTTTTTAAGGGCCTGGCTTCAGACTTCAGGGATCTGAGTCTCAAGTGCTTCTTTGGGAAGTGATGTTCCTACAGTGAAGCTCTTCCCAAATGCAGGGCTTGCGTGCAACAAACTCCCCTGATTCCCACTCCCCTCCTGAGACCCTCTTCTTCCGCTTCAAGATCCTTGACCCCCATCAGCTGCTCAAAGGAACAGGACACTGCACAATTTAACCTTTTACTAGGCAGAGCTACGTGCTCCAAAGCAGCCAGACCGAGTTTGAACGTACAGGGAGGGTAAAATTCACGTGCTTGGTGTGGCAGCACAGCCCCAACAACGTCACCACACCCTCAAACCCACCTGCCTCTCTTGTGTTCAGCATCCAGCAAAGCAAACTGGATAAAAGCAACTCCCAAGTTACTTCTGAAAACTCAGAAGCAAAAAGTGGAAAAACAACAGTTTTCTTTATGATGACTGGTAGCAATTATTTCCCCATATACCTAAATGTAGGGCCTGAATTAAATTGGGCAGAATCCTTTTAAGTGAATTTATTGAAAGGTGATGTTTACCTATTCCTCCCTATACCATTCAGGGATTGTTTTTCTCATATACTTGCCCCTGACAGTTTAATATTTATACCTGTATTAAACTACTCGCACTGCTTTCAACACGTAGTCTGACATCATTCAATCTTCAATAACTTGCCTGCAACAAAATTGTTTCCAATATACTTTTAAATCCTGCAGCAAGACTTTTGGTGCCAGGTACTAAAAGCTGACACTAATCGCTGAAGGTTTGGACCCAGAAATCCAGCAGAAAGGTTTATCACACTCCAGAGGAACTTGAAGACACAACATAAATATGGAGCAAAAATCCCAAAACACATTCTGTCTTCTGCCTTTTACCTTCTGTGAGGAGATGACGACACAAAACTTGTAGGTTGTGTTGCTGCCAAAGGAGTCTGTGAGTGCAGGACTTGGCTTCCCAGCATTTTGGAGGAGAAGGTGTTGAGCCAGCTCAGGGATGCTGGTGGTTACCCCAAAGGGGAGGAGAGCAGAGTCTTGCAAAGCCCTACCCCTTGCAGGAATTGAAACTGATCTAGGTTTAGATTGGATATTAGGGAGAAATCCTTCCCTGTGAGGGTGGTGAGGCCCTGGCACAGGTTGCCCTGAGAAGCTGTGGCTGCTCCATCCCTGGAAGTGTTCAGGGTCACCTTGAACGGGGTTTGGAGCAACCTGGTCCAGTGGAAGTTGTCCCGGCCCATGGCAGGGGGTGGAATGAGATGAGCTTTCCTTTCCAACCCAAACCATTCCAAGATTCTATGACCTGTCCATTAAACTCCCCTTCAAGAAAATTAATATTACAATAAAACAACATATTCCTAGGAAGTGTCCCAAACACCTTGCCAAAATCAGATGTGCATTTCTGCATCCACAGGGTTTATAATGGACATAAGGTTGTGGATTTTTGAAGCCATCACCTTGCTGACGTTACTCTTTCATATTATAGCAGGAAAAGTGACCTAAACTTAAAAAAAAATCTTTCTAAATTAAGCCCAAATTAAATTAGTACTTGATTCTTCTGGAGCCACCCACAAAGGCAAAAAAACAATCCATTATTCACCCAGCTTTACTTCCAATTTCTCTGGAGCTGAGGTCACCCCCTATTAATCACGAGGGGTCTCTGCATTACACAGTGGGCAAAGACGTAAAAGCTTTGTTGTCTGGTATTTATTCTGGCTTCCTTTTGAAATAACAAGCCCAAGATAAACAGAAACCTTTTACCCTGCTCCAGCACTAACCACAGCCTGTGCTGAGGAGCTGGCAGCCAGCAGCAAGCAGGCACAGCACCAGAGGAAAATGTGCTGCAGGCACTCAGGGACAGGCACTTCAGAGCTGCCACTCACATTTCCCCCCACCTGCTTTAAAGCACATCCATCCTGCTGTATTTTTAAACATTACATTTATTTTCTTAGTAAACAGCTCATCTCACTGAGGAAGGCAAAAGCACAGCATTGGGGACTTAAATAGAAATGCCCTCAGTGCTGGAGGCTCTGGGGTGAAGCAGAGCATCTTCCTGAGCTGGTGGATGGTGACTGATGGCCTGACTGCTGGGGTTAGCTTATATTTTTTTATTGTTTTAATAACTTTCCTTTCCCACCTAACTCTTAATTCCTGATGCCTCTGGAGGAAAGGGTCCCTATGGGACAGATCATCCCTGCCTTCCCCAACTGCACAGAGGTTTTGCTGCCCCAAGGGGGAATCTCCAGCCCCCAGGGACATCTTCTGATTGAGAGGCTGGAAATGGCAAGGCATGAGCCACAACTGTGCAATTCCTGCAGGAAAGAACAGTAGGGACCCTTTTTGCAATGCTTTTTCTTTCAATGCAAGGAAAAGACCAGCGAAGCCTTTTCAGACCTGCAATGTGAACACTGGCACAGTCAGACTGGACATGGCCCAAGGTTTAACTCACATTCCAGGTAATTGAACAGCAAAACTGGGCTGAGAGAGATGGCACACTCGTGAATATGTGATGTTTCTAAGACTGGATTAGGTGAGTTACAAAACAAATACTCTGAGTCTACTAAAGCGAGGGAACTTTTCTGTTAGTGATGTCCAAGCTGCATCCACTCCCTTTCAGCACTTTTTTCCCACCCAAGCCATAACTCAGGGTTGTCACAAGCCTGGGAATAATCTTACCTGGAATTGGGGCAGGAAAGGCTTCAGAGGACCAAATGCTGCCCCTACCCCCACAGCATCCCAAGCCTGGGGTATTATTTCTGATGCAGAAAGTCCTCAGGTATCCATCTTTCCAGCTGGGCTTCCATAAGAGGCTGTTCATGGGCCAAAAGCCACTGGAATAGCTCAGACCCCACTTCACCAGCCCACCTGGAAAGCTCATTCTTTCAGTGTTTTGAGGCTCATTCAATACAATGAACTGTTCCTCACCTTCACACTCCTTCCCTTTCCCTGCTCCCCACAGTCTTTGCATCAGGGCAATTTCAGCCTTGCAGAAGCAATCATCCTGCTGGAACAATTACATCTGTGCTGAGCTAATTCCTTTCCTAAAGAGCCTGGCAAACATTAAGCAAAGGCAACCCAGCTCTGTCCCCTCAGTGCTTTGAGAGGGCTCACACTAACACAAACCAGTGCTGACAGCCTCACTCTCTGCTTCGCAGGTATTTCTCCTTCCTTTCTGTTTCAAAGTGCCAAACGGAGCGGGATTTTATTTGCAGGCAGGAGTGTTTCTGACTCCCTGCCAGCCAGAGTGAGCCAGGCTGAGCTGGGCAGGCACAGAGACACAAGTGAGCAGTGGCTGATTGCCAAGCCACCAGCCCCAGGTACAAAGGCACTTCCCTGATCCAGCCATGGGGGCAGAGGCATCTCCCCAGTCTGGTCCCAAGAACCAGAGCACCTCCCAAATAGAGCCCCTGCTAAAATCCACCTCCAAATGGAAACTCTACCCTATATCAGACAAGGGAAATGCAGCAAACACCCCAGACATGGCAGGAAAAGCTGGGACTCCCTGGCAGGCCCCAGCTCCACAGCAGACAACGTCCCCTCTGCTCTGCTGCTTCCTGACAGCCCTGTTTTATATCCACCTTGGTCCTCCTTGAGGCTTCCTGCGAGTAACCTACAGGAAGGGCAGCAGTGGCTGATTAATGAGCTGATCCCACGGAGTCAGGAAAAACACCTACACCAGGAAGGAACTGGAAGCAGGAAAATAAAGGCAGAGGGTTTTTCCTCCTTTCTCATGTGTATATAAATGATAAGTGATGCCTACATCCTGTCAGCAGTAAGAGAACCCTCACGAAATACATGCTTGGTCCTCTTCTAGCTCAGAACTAGGTCTCTCTCATATCAATAAACATTTCAAGGGAAGAAAACAATTTTTTCCCTCTATTCATCTCTTTATTGCGGCATTTTGCACCCTCTGTAATTCACAGTTCTCTCCATCCCAGCAGGGCTGAAAATTAGCTCCGCCACCTTGGCCATCCAAAAGCACTGTACAGCTGGCAGCACCACCAATTGCCCAATTTTCTTCAACAGTTAACTGCTCTGCCAAGAGGAACAGAATTATTTGCAGCCACGCTGCCCATGTATTTCCTTGCTTCATGTGGTTTTCTGTCCTTGTCTTACACTGTCCCAAACAAATAAGAGCTGTTCCTAACCAGTGGTGCTGTCTCCTGCAAGAAGTGCTCCACAGCCCTGCAGTGGCACTGGGGAAAAATGTGGGAAGAAAACATCCCCTCTGGGGAGAGAAACATGGTAATGTTAAGATCGAAGAAGCCCTCTAAGATCAAGAGGATCCACTCCTCAAGGGCTGTCCGAGAGACCCCAGGATGAGCTGGGACTGTTCACCCCACAGTAAGACATCCAGGGAGAAAAAATTGCCCAGGTGGACTCAGACAACCACTGGTGCCAGATTGCTTCTATTTGGGGCTCCTCCTGCTCCCACAGGTGTCAGAGTCCCCCCTGGAGCCAGAGGCACTGCGCCCAGAGGGCTGTCATCAACTCGCACACAGCAAAGCCGTTTCAGCTAATGAATCCCCTCTAGAATCTGAATTAGCAATCTCTCGGTACTAGCAAATCACTCCTGATTTCTGATTGATTATAAATAACCTACCAGTGACCTCAGGAGCTTTCAGACAAGGCTCAGGAGTGATACAGCCCCAACAAGCTGCCGAATACCCCTTCACCCCATGGGACTTGCTGGTCCCTGGACACAACCCAGTCAGGCTGGATTCTCAGCCAGCAACAACTCCCTCGTTGCTGGCAAGAGGGAAAACAAGACCTTTTAAATCCCCAGGAGGCTGGCGGGAATATTTATGGCACTACCTAATAATTAAACTATTTATGATTTATCCCAGCTTCCTCTTCCATACAGTTGACAGTTCTTTATAGGCTGACAAGTTAAATGGATGTAACAGATCCAGTGCTCTGCTATATTTACATCGTGGCTCCTCCTGGGTGGGCAGCAAAGGGCAACCAGCATCATCCAGGACTGACCTCCCACACCACTTCCTCCCTCTTCGCAGATAATCAGGCTTGTTGTCCAAACCTTTAAATTTCTCTGTCCTGCTCCCCTGATTTAATTCCCTCATTTAATTCTAAAAACTGCTTTTGGAAGTTTTTCTATGTAAAAAGTGAAGTTAAATTCGCTTCTGTTCAGTGAGATGTTTCCCCATGCAATAATAATTCATCCTTTTACATGTAAAGGGACTGAGGAGCACTGCCTCAAGAAAGGCTGGGAGATGAGAAGAGTGCCAAAGAAGTCATCTTTTAATGCTTGTATTTAGTAGTCCCTGGCACTATAAAACAGTCGCCTAAAGGTACAGAACTGTTCCATCAATGTGCATTAATGAGGCTCCACATCCCGCTGGGACCCCAGTTTCTACATCGTAACACAGGGCTGGGCTTCACATGGGTCTTCTCTGCTTACCCAACACCACCAGTGGGTTTTTTAAGTAAGCCAGTCTTTGCAACTGGATTCCTTTTGTTTTATAAAAGGCAGTAAGCAGTATGATGAAGCCTCTCTCTGCAATTACGGAAACACTCAACTGTTAATCACGGCCTAATTGTTTTGTACCTTTTGTCAAGTCCTGAACTACTCAGACTGTGATAATTCTTGTCATTAGTGTCTGAACCTTGGGGCAATCTTACTCTGACATCTAAACATTTGCACTCTCTCGCTAGAGAACGGCATCAAATATGCAGAACAGGAGCCAGGGTGGAAATGAAAGGCCTTGTTGGAATCGCAAGTGTTCTAATCAGAGTTAACGACCTCCCTCCCACCGCAGTGGAGGACTCCAGAGCTGGGATTGGCATCGCTGTTCACAGGGGTGCTTATCAGAGTAGCATCTGGGCTTCTTCTCCCCCAAAATATTGTATTCTCCATCCTCCAGCACCAGCCCACGCACTGGGGGGCGAAAAAGGGTACCCCACACCCAGCCGTAGTATTGAGGGAGAAGCAGCACCCCAAAATAACAGCATTTCAATTGTGCTGGCCCGGGGTGCATCCAGACCGGGGCACAGCACTAGATTAGCACTGAGGCAGAGCAGGTGAGCTGGTACCCAGGGCACACAGATGTCTCATGGTGGCTCATTTCAAGAGCCACAGAGTCAAATGCCAAGTAATTCCAGCTCCCTAGGAAGGCCTGTTATCTGTCTGATTCCATTTCTTTTGATGTAGTGTCTTTCATACATTGTTGATCAGAACAATTTACAGCCAGAGAGGAAAATAACAACTTCAGGCTTTGGTGAATTGCATCCAGCAACCCTCTGGAAGGGCAGCAGAGCTTTTCATCCAGCCCTTGTTACATATTTGCAATGGCTGGGTAATGCATCTGAGCCGTGTGGCTGCACAGATCACTCCATCCACAAAAACTCAGCTCCCAGATGAGGCAGGATTTCTCCCTGTTAAAATGTGCAGATGGTAATACCCTGGAACTAAAGCTGGCAGCAGCTTGTTTCAAATGCACGGGCTAAACACCCAGCTCGGGGCTGACAAGGGCTCTGCATCTGATTAGAAAATTGCTGTCGGTGCTCACAGTGTGCTATGGGCTCCACCACAGAGCTCAGAGACACAGAGAGGGCATCTGTGCACAGATACTCAGCAGGTCCACATCACAGAGGATGGGAGGTGTGGTCCGAGCGTGTCTTGGGCTCATCAGTGGTCCAGCACCTCCTTCCAGGGCAGGACAGCATCCAGTAGTTACTTATTCAACTGCCCATAAGCATCACAAACCTTGGGCTGGGCATGTTCAAGGAGGAAAGAGAAGCTACCCAAGAGCCAGCAAAGAGGTGGGAAGGGGACAGCCCTACAGATTCCTCCTTCCCAGGCCACAACATCACACTGTCTCCCCTCTTAAGATGACAAAAAGATATATTCAGGTGACAGTTAGGCACTCTTTCACCCCTAATCCAGCCACAGCCACTTTCATCAGCCTGCTGACCTCTGCCTCAACCCCCTCCTCCAGAGCAGCTCTCCCACTTATCACCCTTTTCCCAGCTCAAACCCAACACGACCCCTCCTCACTCCATCTCCCAGCTCAGCGCATGCGTTGAGTTATTCAGGAAGCTTTAAGGTCACAATGTTCTCATCCAATTCCACTTTCTGTAGACAAGAGCCATCTATAAATCCACAGCTCTCCACAGGAGCCCGGTGTCCTCGCAGACCCCGAGCCATCGTGTCAGCAACAAAGGATGTCACTGACGTCTGAAGGTCTTTGCTTTTGCAACTTCACCCACTCTTCCCAGGAACACATTTGCAGTTGCCCTGTATTTAATCTTCCTTTCTCTAAAGCCATAGGCAGTGGTTTTTATCAGAGAAATCTGCGGGGCATGTATGGTCAATGGCTTCTTAATAACATTTTTAGCATTATGTTCCCAAAGGCTCATGTAACAGAAAAAAATTAAACAAAATAAAAAGAGTGGAAAAAACAGAGCAAAACAAACTGCTTGTGCGTGGTTCTCCTGGAATTGTTTAATAACCCACTGAGCGAAAAGCACCGCAGGGGAGAGGCAGGAGCTGCACTCCCAATTACACCTTCACTAGCCTAATAAACCAGAAAAATGTGGTGATTGCTGGTAGGTGTCAAACCCTAATGCTTCTTAACTACCTGTATTTACCGTGTTTGGTTATTGTTACAGTTTTACTGAAGCCCCTGCCTCGCAAAATTCAAGTGAAAGCACCTGGCAAAGTTAATCCCTCCCATCCCACAGCTGCCATTTGGCCTTTCTGTTCCTGACAGGAGCGTTAACAGAAATAGAAGGCTGAGCTCAAGCTCCTGAGATTTTGCCAAAGGAAAATCCAAACCTTTCCCATGTTGGTGAAATTTGGAACTTGCCCCGTGCTGACTCAGCTCACAAACACACCAAGCAAGGACAGAGCTACGGTAGGCTGACACGTTTCCAGCAAACCCCAAAAAAATTAAATTGCTCCAAACTGGAAGAGGACCCCTGGGATAGGTGCAATTCCCACCACAGGGGCTCCAACCAACTCTGAAACGACCCAAACTTTGTGGCAGGAGCACTGCTACAGCCACAGTCACCCAGCAAGAGCAAAGCACTTTGCAGCCTGGGACAGCGAGACCCAAAAATTTTGCTGTCATTTTATGGGGACTGGAGAGAACATCGAAATTTTCATTGCTCTTTTGATTCATAGCACAGCTTCCATGGGAAGGCCATGCAGCAATGCACCAATAAAGTTTATTTCAGCTGATTTCTCCCCTGATTACCATAAAGCTCCTGCAGACACTCACAACTGTCCAGACCCCATGTCCTGGGACCACTTCTGCCTGTGTCTTGCAATTTTTAATGTTTCAAATATTTCAAGTTTAGCATCCCTTAGCCTGGAATCAGAGATAAGAGTCTAAGGAATAATGAAGAAAAAAGTCAATTTGTTGGAGGACAGCTTTAAGCTTTCCTTGGCAAGGAGTTATCTGTGGTTCTTACTGAGAGAATCAGGGACAGTGTTACATGGACCTTTTAGGAAAATTAAAATGCTATTGCTACTCCAACTCCACTGAAAGCCAACACCATTATTCACTAATAAGCTTAAGGGATTTCACCGTTTCGTTGCAATTCCCTCAGTATCTGGACATTACCCCAGTCTCAGTCACAGGTACATGCCAGAGTCCCTTCACGCAACTGAGAACAGTAAAATTAATTTGCAAATTGAATGAAAGCCCAGAAACATGTCAGGAATATCTCCCCCAGGCCAGGCTGCTGGAGATGCTCAGCAGAGGAGGTTCCTCTATCCCTGTTTCCCACTCTGCCCACTTTGTCAGCTCTTCACCACTGTGTTTGGACGGGGACATCTCATGAAAATTGGTACCTTTTTGTTTCAGTCTGCTCTGGCTTTGCACCTCTCCCCACATGAGACCGTCAGGATGATGTCTTGCTTTCCTCCCCAGAGCCACTGCAGATGGGAAAAGGACACAGGAAAACTCATTTTCCACAGAGCAAAACTTATTTTTATGGTGTATGTTATAGTCACCCCGGAGAGGGAAGAAACCACTTTCTTCAGTGAAAAGGAATTGGAAAAAAAGCATCAGTATTACAACCAGAAAGTTTTGTTCTATACAGCCAGCAACAGCAGAAATTCCCCATCTCCAGCTGGATTTAGGAAAGAAGACAGCAAGGAAGAGCACAGACCCATTTTTACCAGCAACCACCCAACTCCCAGGGCTGCCCCGTGGTCCAGCACCACACCAAGGGATGCAGCCCTGCTCAGGCAGGATCCACCCCACACATGCTTCTGAACTAGGAGTAAATCCGGAGGGTCCAGACCAAGGCTTCATTTCTCCGTGGGAAATTTTTCCAGCTTTCTCCACAGAACCACCCACACAGCACGACAGTGCTCCCAACACTGTCTCCTTCACAGAGGAGAGCAGAACAAACAGATGAGGGTAATCCCTTCCCTGCCTGTTGCTGAGGAAGCAAATCTCCTTTCTGGGGAGTTTTACCAGTTTGTTTTCCAGTTGTTATAAAAATGATAATGATGATAAATTGCCTGGGCTTGGAGAGGTTTGCAGGGAGTTCCACAAGCTCCATCCAGGCTGCAGGACAGCCTTGCTCATCTGGGGACAAAGGAGGTTTCACCTCCTGTTCGTGGATAAGCAGGAAACAGGAGGAGTTGCTCTGTAAATCTGTGAGATTTGAGGGCTTTCTTGTCCTTGCAGAAAGTCACCTCAGGGAGACTTTCCTTCCTCCCTTGATGGTCTCATGGAGAAACTGCCTCCATGAAAGATAAGAACCACAGTGAGTCCCACATTTTTGTGCTCCTCTCGAGCTTTGTTTCCACCCTCCTCAGAAACACCAGCCTGCCTCAACTCCCCACAGATCTGAGCAGGGGAATGTTTTACAAACAGACCCTAACTGGAACCTCTGCAGCCTGGGGCTCTCATTAGAGGCCAGGAGCTGCCAGCACAGAGCCAAACCAGGACGAGTTACATTCCAGAGCCAGTGGAAGGTGCAGAGGAAGCCCCTGCAGGGGAGGTGAGACACTGGGTTACCTGCACAGCCTCCTCCCTCTGCAGTGCTGGGGAGCCCAGCAGCATGGGCATCCTGCTGTGGACCACCCTCCTTCTCCTCTTTTTCCACCCTCCTCCTTCTCCTCAGCCCTGTCCCCAGACTCAGACAAGGCTCAGGGCTCCCCTTGGGGCAGACACAGCCATCCAAGGAAGCAATTTCACTTTTGGCTGTGAGGGGAGATGCCCTCTGGATTGAAGCGCTGTATCTCAGATGTGGCTCCTACAGACACACAACTAAGGCCTTCTGTTTGTTCCTGCCATGCACTAAACTTCCCAAAACACTTCTCAGTCATCAATTCACCCTGAGGTCCAGACTGACCTAAGTCAGTGACACACAGGGAGATGGAGCAGGCCCCAGAGGCTCCTCCACACTCATCCCTCTGTGCTGTGTCCATGCTGGACAGCTCTGCCTGTCTCCACACAGCAACCACGGGCTTTCACCGGGATTCACTCCACCCAGAGGCATCCCCAGGCAAAGCCCCAGCCCCAGCATGAGCACAGCAGGGCTCGAGTCTGTCTGGAGCTCACAGCCAGGAACCCAGCACGTTGGCTTTTACAATTTCCCAGCTCATGGCAATTTGCCTGCGAGGTGCAGGACGAGTTATCAGCACTCACAGATAACCAGGCAGTTTCCTTTTGCCACAGTAATTGCACAGAGGGATCAGAACCTTAATTGAATATCTGCTCTTCTCCATGCAGGTGTAAACCAGGGGGGGTTGGGGTTGTTTTGCCTTTTTTAAAAAAAGACTCCTCACGAGCTGACAGACATTAAGGTCTGCTGAGCATGTCTCATCACTTCCAAGACGCCTCTGGACACAGAGCAGGACAGATCCTGCAGGATGCTCCCACCCACCAGTGCCTGGGGCTGCAAATAGCAGGACAGAGCACAGAGCTTGCCTAATTAGCTAATTCTGCTAATTTAAAACATCTCAGCAATGCATACAATAACATGCAATTTGACCTGCCCTCACTTCAGTGCGTCATTTTGTGGATTCATTGATTGTTTTTTTGGGATGATATTGAATAAGAATGATTGAAGACAACCAGGAGGCTCATTCCCTTTGGAGAGGGGATTCCCCAATAGGGCAGTACCTCCAGCTCAAGGTGTGGGGCACTCCAGGACCCTGTCAGGGACTCCCAGGGTCCTGCTGGTTTCAGCAAAATACACTTGGCTGCTGCCTTAAACACTAATGAGATTTGAAACTTTAGAGAAACAAGCGAGAATTGAGAAGAATCTCTTTTTTGATGTCTCTCTGCTGACTTGTGACACCCTTATTTCCATCTCAGACACACATTCTGGCACTGCTTTAAATGGCAGTTGTTTCACATTGTCCCTGCAGCATGCAGGTACCTCAGCAGGAAGGATCCCACAGGAACATCAAGCACTAATGGGAGATATGGTTAATGCTGGTCAGACTGCTGGACTTTGGACAGAGCTGCTACAAACCAGCCACAAGAGGCTTTCCTATTGTTATCTATCTCTTCTATCTCCAGTTTCCTCAAGAACCACGTGGATAAGCTCTGGCTATTTATTTAGTGAAAGCAGCAATAAATAAATATATTCATGCAGCAGCTGAGATGATGAAGCACATCTGCTCATGCTGAAGCTCCTGCCAGGAGCTGAGTCCCTCTTGCAGCAGCTGGAGGAGGAAAAGAGAGGTTGGGGAGCAAACACAGAGCTGGTGTGCACAGCTCGAGCATGGGCAAATCACCCAAATCACCAACTGGCCTTTTGAAGACATAAAGGATGAAATAAGCGGGAAAAGCCAAACAGAAGGTGACAATCAGTTTATCACTAATTTATCTACGCATCTTGCTTCAGCTCTAAGTTATTTCTTCCAGGATGAGCACTGGACATAGGGGTAATTGTTCTCCAAACATCCTCTGATGAGGATTTTCCTTTCAGCTTCAGAGCAGAACTAACCAACCTCATATCCCATACATTTTTCTGGCTCTCTCCTGCCATAAGGTACCTGAGGAACTGACCTCCATGTAGCTTTGTTGGCTGTCACAATGAACACCTGCCCAAGAGCAAAAGAACACGCATTTCATCAAGCAGGCTTTCCCTCACTCGGACGCAGCACTTGATACTTTTTAACTACAGGTAAGTAGCAGAAAGACTGAAAAAAACCCCACTAAAAACCCCACGAGGCAGCCTCGAGCTGGGATCATGGTGATATCATCCAGCCAAGGAGCAAATCCAAGATCCTGCACTGATAGCAGAGGCAAAACTCAGGAGCCGGCAGCTATCCAAGTGACTGCTTTCATCTGTCTCACAGTAGGCTTGGAATTTAAATCAGGTGTTCCAGCCCGCTCCAGCTCTGGAGCTGTAATTGCATCAAAGAGCATCTCACGCCTGCTGCATCAAACACCAGGCATGAAGAACTGCCAAAGGAAAATTAAGGTGGAATTAGAGTCATAAACCAACGCACATAAAAATAGCTGAGGCAAGGGCAGCTTTTCCACACTCACACCTCTCACACATCGTACCTGCGTGGTGAGCAGTGCCCCCAGGGATGGAGCACTCCCTCAGGCCACCCAGCCCATCTCCTTCCCAGCACCAGCTTTTCACATTTATTATAATTATTTCCAGCTTCACCAGCTCAGAAGAGCAACAAGAATCTGGTGCAGGTGGGACTGCCTGAGCCTTCCCCCATCTTGATTTGCCAACTGGTTCCACACAACTGACCCTTTTTTCCTTAACTTTTCAGGTGTTTCAAATTCTGTTCAAGAAATACCCTTTTTTCCTGTCTCAATAGGAACATGAGATTCATGTTGGGTGATTATTTATTCTTGTATCTCTACAGAAATGTTATTTTATTCACAGATCCGCATTAAGGAAAACCTCTCAGAGGGTCAGACCTCACTTGAATGTGCGAAAATATTCACATTACAGGCTGTTTATCAGCCCTTGTGAAGGAAACACTTTTCTTGTGATGAATCCATCCCTCCCATATCAGCCAGGACGATTCAATGCCATTTCACCTAAATTCTTACTGGCTTTAGAAGAAAATCCTTTTTAAAGTACATTTCATTAATTAATTCTTCTTTCAATTTGAAGAAAAAACAACTGAAGATGAAGAAAACAGCCACAACATTTCCTCAGGGCCCCACATCACGAACAGGATCTGATTTATCCCATTGATTTATCCCTTTGGAAGCTCCCTGCCTGGGAGCACTGCTAGCCCAAAACAACATTTCCAAGCAGCAATCATGGAGGAGATAAAACATTAATGACAGTCAATCAATTCCATCATTTTTAAGTGTTTTCCATTCCCAACAGCCGCTGCTGGCAGAGGGGAGCATTTGGGGGTGATTCCAGCTTGTTCATAGTAAATAAATCCCTTTTCTCTCCATCTGCCATGCTGGAGGTGGCACAGTGGGTCCCCCTCTTCCCTGGAGAGCTGGAAACCCCTGAAACACCATCAAAAGCAAGACCATGATTCAGGCTAGCTGTGGGTTATAAATATTCCTACCCCAGGACCAGACACATTGGAGGAAGGCACGGCCACCTCCCCCTCAGTGGAGCCATAAATCTGCCCTTCACCCCAGAGCGGTGCCAGGAGCGGTGTGACAGTCTCAGAAATGTAAATATGCAAAGAAGTAATTGGAGAAACTAAAACTCAACCCCTTAAATTCCTCTGGGTAGGTGCACTGCTCTGCCTCCCATTCTCGTCTGCTCTCAGCCCACGCTGCAGCAATGGAATATTCTGCCCTTTCCACTTGGGGATTGAAGAGCAAAAAGCAGTTTTCCACTTAAATGGGTAAAGGGATGGTTGGAAGAGGCCAGGATGTGCCACACATCGTGCCACACACAGTCACCATCTCCCTGCCACCTCCATCTCCTCACTCAGCACCCCGTTCTCTCTTGGTCCCTCCACCACACCCCACCATGTGCCCCCTGGGAAGCCAGGGACAGGGCAGTCATTCCCACCTCCCTGAGGGGAAACCTTGGGAATCCTGGAGAAAAAACACTCTGGGAAGACCTTAGAGCACCTTCCAGTACCTAAAGGTGCTCCTGCCTGGGGAGGGACTCTGTACAAGGGCATGGGGTGGCTGTGCTGCCAGCAGAAATGGCTTTGACACTCCCAGTAACATGGATCCTGCTGTCCTCACCTCTGGGCAGGCTCAGGGCTGCAAGTTTAGCTGAGGCACCACCATTTCCACAGGGTTCTTCCTTTAGAAGAGCCTCCCTCCATCTCCACACCGCTCCTCTGATGCAAAGGGCACTGCTGGGCTCCCCACAGCCCTCAACACTTGCTCTGAGCAGCCAGTGGGTTGAGGCAATTAACGTCTCGATGTGAGAGCAACTCTCACTGCTAAGTGCTCTCAGAGAGGAATAATTTCAGTAAAAATTCCAGTGCAAGAAGATTTAAGCACAAAAATCTTTGCAGAAGACCTTTATCCACCAGGATACACAGCGTTTGTGCAGCGTCCCTGGGAACTGCAGGCTGCTGCATGGAAACTAAATGTCATTCTTTTTTATTGTCTCTTACAGAGATTCAGCAGAAATATAAAATTTTGAGGTCATAGGGCTGATTAAAAACAACAAACTTTGAGAAATGCAAAGTTCAAACCTCATTTTGTTCCTTGCTATTCTTCACACAATAAAAAAAAGGAGGCAAGGGGTGGAAAGAGTCCTGCCACTGTACACCAGGAGCTTTGGCTCAGCGGGCTGGGGACCACAAGGACTTTCTGACAGAGTGGGAAGAGGAGACCCAGACCTCCTGTAAGGGGTAGCAGAGGGGCAGGACCACAAACCCCATGCCAAGCACCCAGCCTGGAGCAGCAGGACAGAGTTATCTGCTTCATCCTGGCTGTGCTTTGGCAAGGCACTTCACCACACAGTGCTTAAACAAAAATTGTTTCTTTCCACTGATCCTGCAGTGCCCCATCCTCACCCCACTCCTTTGAAAGTCTCCCAAGGAAAAGCAGCAGAGAGGCACAGAGAGTTTTCTAAACACTGGAGGGAACAGGGCTGTCCCGCTCCATCACTGCCCCAGCACCTGCTCCCATGTGCCCATCCCATCTCCCTTCCTCCTCTCCCAGCTCCCACCTGTGACATGTTTGCAGGGAACTATTTTCTGCAATCTGTCTGCCACTCTAGAGCCATTAACGTCTTCCCACAATTTGGGCTGTCATTTTCCCTAATGATATATTTAAAGAAAATGATACCACAGGCAAAGCATTTCTCGGTGATTATAACACATGGCAAGTAACACCACCAGGCGTGAGTCAACCCACCCTGGCTGTGTTTGTGCTCAGCGCTCCAGCTGCTGTCTGCTCCTCCCAGCAGGCACTGCCAAGAGCCACAGGAGCAGTAGGAGACTCCAGCCCCACATCCCATGGAGAGATGCTTCCCCTAAAACCAAGCTGGGAGTTTCTGTCCCTTACAAGGCTCTCCCTGCGCCTGCAGCTGTAACCAGTCTGTATCACTGAAGGGATGATGCTGTAGGATGTAGCTCCAGGCCAGTGGGATGGGGCTACAGGGAATTCCTGTGTGTTTAAACCAGAGCAGGGCTGATGTAGAGGATTTTATCAACATCCACGACTGGTGCACTTACTGGTTAGACATGGTTTAGTGGTGCTACTCAGCCACAGGTTAGACTTGATGCTCTTGGTGATCTTTAATGGTTCAGTTCTATGACTCCATATTTTTTTTCTCCCTTTATGGCTAAGGCACCTGCACAGCAAAGCTCAGGGGCCATGCAGCACTCCCACCCCACCCAGCCTCAGAGCTGCAGGGCAAACAGGCTATTTTAGAGATCTGATCACCAAAAATAGAGAGAAACACAGGTACCCAAGCAGCTCCTAAGCACAGGGACGTCCCAAAGACACCATTAAGACCACCTGGGAGCTCATTTATTGCCATTAAGTTGATGAGCAGCTGTCTAAAACCCAGAGACAGGCAGCTGTCATGTGCACATCTTGTTCCAAACTGGGTTTTCTCAAAGGCAAGTTGTATTGAGACAGTTGGAAACAGCTCCAGCTTTGGCTTGTGCATCCCAAATAAAGTTACATGGAGGTGAGAAAAATGCTAAATCTCATTTTAATAACAATGACTGAGACAGGTTGGTGTGGACAGCCCAGCATATGCCATGCCTCTGATCATCCAACCTTCTGGTTTGGTTCAGCACCTGCAGCCCCACATGTACCTGCAGCTCCCCCTCCAGCATGCTCCTTTCTCTTGCAGGTCTCTCCTGGTGCCATTCCTGCTGAAATCAAGACACTGGGCTTGTCCAGCTGAGATTTTTTATTGCACTGCCATGAGCAGACTTTCAGCCTCCAGCTGTTTGTCCATTGATGGCACTGAACAGCCAAACTCTGGAGCACTAAGTCAGAATGTAATGAAATAAAAACAAGGGTGACATTCCAGTGCAAATATTTAAGTTAAATAATGGAAATGTATTTTTCTTGGCCTGTTTTCAGTTGATGTCATGAGGTTTCAGCAGTTCCAGCAAGGTGGATAACTGCACCAAGCACTCCCCAGCATCTGCTGAGCACCAAGTCATGCTGTAGCTTCTCATAACTCCAGATGACAGGCACAGGTTTGGGTGAAAAACCCTCAACTTTGATTAGAAAAGAGGAAAAAACACTTCAATTTCCTCCTGGCATTTTTCACTGAAAGGCACATTTGAACTGCTGAGCTTGTGAGGAGCAGCTTGAGGAGGTGACAAAGTATGTCAGGAGCATACCTGTCAGCAGGGATTTTTCCCTCTGTATCAGGAGCACTTCCCTGACCACGAGGGCAGCTGGGGAGATCCAGGGGGACACAGAAGTGCCTGGAAGCAAAGAGACATAAGCAGGGAACAAGGACAAATGTGCCTTTGCAAATACCCACAGCAGCTCACAGAGGTGATTCCCACAGGATATTGCAAAGAAACCAGCAGCTAAGAAGGAGAAAAGATGGGATTTAGAAACTTCCAGTTGCTTCCAGGAAGGATCCTGCTTGGCAGAGGTGGGGACACAAGATAGGCTGCCATCCCTGCCTCAGGGTAGATCTACCTCTAGAGAGAGAAAAGTAATGTTAGTGGTTAAAATTCAACTTAGAGCATTGTACCAATGAAACCATCACAGCGAGTCACTTCTGCCTGTTTTCCAGCACAGCTCCAAGCAGCTTTCCCTGTGATTAATTTTCCCTTCTGTTGCCTTGGCAAGTTTGGGGAGACACATTGTCAGCAAAATCTGGGAAGAGACCCCCCCCTGCCCCCCGGCTCCCATCCAGCACAGATGGAGAAGGGCTCTGCTCCACCTCTGTGCCCACCTGCCACCCACACTGCAGAATCACCATGTCCAGATGATCAAAGAGTGTTTTTGTCCCCTGTGCACGCTCCCCTGGGCCCTCACAGCATCAGAGAGGGCAACACCTCACTCAAGGCTTTCCTGCACTCCCCCTCCCACAAACCTGCCAAATTCATAATTACTGAAGGGGTGGCAGTGAACCCTCAGGCTGTCAGCACACTGAGTGTTCACCCTTCTTTATGATTAATTTCTAATAGGCAAGTAATTTAGAAATACCAGAAGCAGGGGTGTGCAATTCAGAGCAGTGTGTCACTAAAGAACCAGCTCGTCACCAGGTGGATTCCAACCAATTCGCAGCAATTTAACCTGCAAAACACAGGCTGCAGTTCTGGAAGGAAAGGAAATGTCTCCTTTTGTCTGAAACACCACCCTTGTCTCTCTCACCAGGAGATGCTGTTCTCAGTCACTCCCATTGCAGAGGAATTATTATTGCTAAACACTGTCTTTGCTATTTTGGGAAGAAAAAGCAGGATTTCCATAGGACTCTGCAGTTACATGGTAGCTCTTCACTGCTTTGTTTAGGGATATCAGCAAATTGGGGCTGGGTTGGGCAGTGTGAATGGGGTTTGCACCAGGCAATGCTGCTCAGGGTCTCCAAAAACCAGGATGCTGGGTCCCCAGGGGCTTGGAAGGGGAAGCAGTGGGAAGGGAGCTGCAGATCCCCAAAGTGGGATCAAAACACACAGATTCCATGTGGAGAGCAGAGAGCTTGAAGGGGTTTCCCTCCTTTTCCATATTATTTTTCGGGAAACAAAATGCCATGAGAAAGAAAACGTAGGAAGCAAGCACAGAGGAGCACAGCACTAAATGGATCAGCTCTGCCCTCCCAAGGAGACCCCTCCCAGGGCATGGCTGGAGACACAAGAAGGTCTTTTTGGGGCAGGAATTCCACAAACACACACACCTGCTGACTTCACACCCACCACAGCTCCATTGCAAAGTAAAATCCTGGCCAGAATCTAAGCTTCACCCCAAAACAAGGCCTGGAGCCTCATCTCCCACCAGGATCACAGCACCACACATCCCCCACAGGTCCCAGGGGGGGGTGCTGCTGCTGCTGAGAGCAGCACAGGCAGGTTTGGAGCATGTTAATGAGGCATGAGACAGCTGATCTGCATCTCTGCAGCCTTGTTTGGATCAACATAAATTAGATACACTGAGTTTATGCTGATAAGTGTGTGCCTGCACCTACACATGCGTCTGCAATGCTCCATCACCCCTCAGATTCCCTCAACCCAGCTGGCTGAGAGACAAAGCCAAGCTCCCAATGACCTCCAGAAGTAGCAAAGTCCACTTTGTTAGTGGGTAGCACCTGCCATGGAGATGAAAGGCAGGAGTCAAAGGCTCCCAGTGCCCGGTGAGGGACCCTCAGGGGTCACCCTGGTGGCTGCTGCCTCAGCAAGGAGCTGCTTGTCCACCAGGTCCTGGTATCTTGCACAGCAGCACACACACAGGATCACAGCCATCTCCAAGGGGAAAAAATTCCATGTGCTTTCACCTTCCATAAATTCTCGCTTCTTCTCTTCCTGTGGAAAGGACAGAAAGAAAAAAAATAGATAATGGAAAACAGATATGAAAAGATTTTCTTATCAACATTGCAAGGCAGCCACAATGCAGCTATAAGGACTGTACAACATCCCAGAGTAAGAATGCTGTAAGCTCTCCTCTTCAGAAGCACCTGTTCCTGTCTCCAGGAGGAGAGGTTTAAGGCTGGGATAGTCCAAGCAGCACCCTTTCCCATCTAATGGGAAGAGCTATGAAGCCAAACCCCTCTTTATTGCAGGAGATCCTCTTCAGAGCTAATAAATGCCTTCCACCCTCGACCCCACTGTGAGTATTTGACTGCCACTTAAATCCTTTCTTAGCCCTGATTTTGTTGCTGGCACAAGGTTCAGCCAGCTTTGGATAATCACCAGGCAAGTGACGTGTTCTGCTCTCCTTTTTGTTTGCTACAGCAGTAAAACCGTGTTGCTGTCATGCCTAATGCAGACAGGTTTCCTACAAGTGCTTCCCCACAGAGCTCTGCCAGGGCAGCTCATTTCTAATGCTTCCCATCCTCACTGCTCCCTGGGGATGCAGGGCAGCTTTCAGAGCCGACACAGCTGGCAGGGTGGAATTAAATCCCTGCCTCCAGGAGCCCCTTCCCTGCTATGCCAGAATCAGGTGGAATAATATCTTTTGACTTTGAAATCCTTGGCTTTGAGGATACCCATTACCAGAGCCATCTGCCTGCTGCAATCTCTGTTGCCATGCAGAACAGGACACCTTGACCTCACCTCCAACACCCACCTCCTAACCCCTGAGCTCACACTCCACTGCTAGAGCCACATTTCCACCCAAATATGCCATTACAGCCATGAAGATCAGATGGCAAGGAGGGGGAAAAAAATTCAATTCCCCTGAATATTTAATATTAATAGAGGAAGTGGATAGGAAAGTCGGGTACACTCTGCACACACACTTAATATGCCAGATGGGCTGGAGTAATTCTAAGCAGTGGTTTAGTAAATGTCTTAAGAAGAAAATGAACACAGGCACAGAGCTGCATAAGTGGCATCCAATAAATACTTCAATCACTGAGCATTAAAGACCAGAATAAAGGCTATTTACAAAATTTCAGTAGGTAAAAAAACCCACTATGATTTTAATGAGATACGAGGGCTAATTAGTAACTGGTACTTCACAAGACAGAAACAGTTGATGAAAAAAAGTAGAAAGCACGCATTTGAAATCTTCACTTATATGCAACTGCATTTTTTTTTTTCTTACAGTATTTTTCCTGAACAGTTTCCACCAGAAAAACTGGCAGGCAGATGGTGTTTACTAACTGCAATGGTGGCAAGGAAAATGGTAAAATTTAGGCCTTCCATCCATGCCCATGCTCAGCATCCTCCTGCCCAGTGAGGACAGGCAGGGACAAAGAGGGAAGTTCCCACAGCCCCCTGGGCAAACTCATCCTTTCCACAGCAAAAAGCAAATGTGGACTGACAGCTCTAATCTAGAGACACATTTCTTCTTCCCATGGTAGACAACCTGCTTTTCACAGCCTTCACTTCCTTTGAAGCTCAGAGGAAGAAATGTCATGTGTCAGAGGGCTTAAGTGGGTGCTAAGAAACTTGTGTTTCCAGACAAATGGGTTTCTTGCCATTTCACATCACTTTCTACATTCGTCTGTGCAAACAACAGTTGTATCCTCATTACTATTTTGAACCATGCTGTTGCCATGCTGAAATGTCACCCCGTGGCAGTGGCAGTGCTCCTTGCTAAAGAGAAGCCACCCTTGGCACCAGGAGGTGATGCTTATCCTGCTCTTACTTTATAAAAAGCCCCTGAGAGGGAAAAATAATTCCAAAACACTACCATCCATCAGCATCTCTTTCCCAGGTACTTCTTGAAGCAAACACTTGAGCATCCTCTTTTCAGGAGGTCCTGTCCTCACCATACTGAACACTGGGAACACCTCGTGCTCTTCCCTCACTGTGGGTCATGCCAGGCTGCTCCAGCATTGCAGGACACCATGGAGGAGTCACTGAAAGACCACCAGGGAAATAGCAGGAGGCAAAATCGCAGAAAAACCCTCTGGGAAAACGAACGAGCCACGTAAGTTAGGAGAACAAAAGTGGCAAAAGCTGTCTCTTAGGCAAAGCTGTGATCCAGCCCCCTGAGTCACAGCAGCAGAGCCTGGAAAGCAGAGCAGGCTCTGCCTTGGCAGCTCTTCCCTCTGTCCCATTGACTTCCCAATATCCTGACAAAGCCCTGGGAGATTCACACCCATCCCTCCTACCCTTCTCCCCAGAAATGGGTACTGGCAGCAGGCAAGGCATGTTTTCACAGGGCTGAATCACTACCTGCATCCTTCCCACACACCCAGATACCCAGCACATCACCCAGCTCTCCCCTAATGCTGTGACATGATGCTACAGGAGAGATGTTCCACCAGCAAGAGCAGCTGCCCACCCACATCATCCCTCTTTGAATAATGCAGTTTCCAGCTGACAGATGCCTATTATTAATTATTAATTCCAGCACATAGCAAAGTTATTCAGTAAGCCCCAGGATTTGTGTTGGCGCCATTAGAAAGAAGTAACAAGGCAGAACTGCAAAGACAAGGGAAAGTTTGAAGGGAGAAAAACATTTGGTTCCAGGCAATGCCCATGGGGTGTCAGCATTTCTGGGAGCTAAGCAGGGTGGAACATAGTCCTTCAAGAAAAGGTTAAAATTAACATCCTGATTAAGTTGCATCTCACAGAAACCAGCTTATAGAAACAGGGCAAACAGGAGGATCTGAGTAGGAAGGACCCCCAGGGCGGGTCTGGGCATAAAGGCTACACGTCTCTGATCTTCAGCCTCTTCCATGAAGAAAACTACAGCAGCACCCAGCTGACAGCAGTCCTGGATCCCCAGCCAGCTGGCATCATCCAAGCTGGAAAATACAGAGGGAAAAATGCTCTAGAGCAGATGGGAGCAGAGAAACATGCAACATGATGTTACTCCACTTGTGGAGGCTTTGCTCTTCAGAAGCCTTTTACATTTACTTATAATGGGATGATTTTTGAGTCGGGTTCTACAGCAAATCTGTCCTGGATTGTGTCATACTTTAGGACTGCAAATTCCCTCAAATGGGGACAGTCCTGGCCTTGCTCTGTGTCCATGTGGAGCAAAGCATCTCACCTTGCCTGAGAGCAGGGCTCCAAGGGTCTGCTCAAAGCCTTCATCGTCATCACCCCATGCATCACCCTGCCTCGCACATGGGGATGAGCTCAACACAGGATGATACATCAGTGCCATTAAAGTCTCATCTCCTTGGCTTAATTGGCCTCATGAACTTTGGGAGATTTGTAGACAACAAATATGACTTTGGCAGAATTAAATCACCTCTTTCGATGGGACATCAATTATGGAAAATGCCATCCCAGAGTCTGCAGAGATCCTTCAGCCCAAACCTCAACAAGGGACCATTACAGATTTTGAGCAGGGATCACTATGGGATGTGTAATACATGGTACTGCTTTACAAACCATTTGCTCGGGATATTTTAGCAAGGAGCAATTCTTCAGTGGTGTTCATGATCGGAACACAGAAAAGGGATGCTGCCCAGGAGGGAGGAGGAACAGGGGAAGACAGAAAGGAATAAAGAGAAGGATAAATGCTTCAGAGCCAAGCACAGTTATCTGTGATGGAAGCAATTAGCACAGGGTTATGATTATCATAGCAAGCACATCAGTGGGATCCTTCCACAACAGCACTCAAGGGCACACAGTGAAATTTAATAGCAAGTTGCAGTGTGGAGAAAAACATATAGGCCAGGGAAGAACTGCCACACACCCCAGATATTAAATAAGCCTGTGGAAACAGCATGAAGGGCTCTGTGTAGTAAATCCTGAGGCAAAACACAACACAGCAAGAATGAAAAATAAGATCAAGAAAGAAAAAACCTGTTTCAGCCTACTTTTTCTAGGCCAAAGGGACAGGCACTTGAAGAAGAAAAAAAAAGCCAAGTGGGATTTTTTGCATCACTGCAAAGCTTCTGCCACATTTCCCCTTGTCTAGGCACCTGCAGTCTGCATGCAAAGCAGGAGCAGTGCCTTTGGCAGAGAGATCTGACTTGCATTTCCTACCCCTGTTTGCAGAGACAGAGCTGATGGCACACTCTGCAGCTGGAGGGGAAGGTCAGGGCTGGCTTCACCTTTTGCTGCACAGACGCACTCTGGAACCACTCCAGTGGTCATAGGAACATTTGTGGGTCTCCAGATAAAGCCTTGCTCAGCAGTGAGAGGTCCTGAGCCCCATAGTCTTGGCTCTGGCATGACACACAGGGAGAGGAACCAGCACCATACCTGGGGAATAATACAACACATCCCCAAGGACACATCTTCCCCCTGCAAGTTGGGCTACAGAGGTGGATGGTGCCAACAAGAAATCTGGGAGGTTAATGGGTCACTGGTGACTCCCAGAGTCGGCTTGTCCCAAGCCACACATCTCTGAGTGCCAAGTTTCCCTGGCCAGGACAAAGAGCAGCCAGAGCAGACCATCACCTCCTCTCAGGGCAGTGTGAGTACATGTCCCACTCCCTTTTCCCAGTTTATCCTACTCCTAGAAATCAGAATTAATTGACTCCATCAAGCAGCCTCCACAATGCAGGTTTCCTCTTCCATTCACTGTTTTTAAGACCAATGCAAGTTGCCATTTATTCGATGGGAAAATAAGTTGGTTTAGCTTCTTCCTCTGTCATTAGCGGGCACCACATTAAGAGCACAGCAAATCACTGAGGAGAAGAAGAAACACTTGTGCTAATCAGATTTAAAGAGTTGACAGCACAGTGCCTCAAATCGAGTTAGAGCAGCAAGTAATGGATGGCACTCACTGCCTGATGGAAAACACCAGCATCCCTCTGGCTGCACAATTTCCTCACCACCCAAATGCAAATGCCCCTCAACAGCACCACGAATTCCTGCACACATCCAGGAGAGTTTGGGTTAATTAAGAGTTAACACCAAAGTGGAGTTGGCAGCAAACACAGGTCACCTTTGGGTGACAGGAGGGGTCTGCAGTGCTGCTGAGCATTGTGTCCTGCAAGCACAGCCAGGGACAGGAGGGGAAAGAGAGCAGGGAGTGAAAACACTTAACAAGAATCCCACATGGGTTCAGATTTCCCCACAATTTTAGCACCATGCCCTCCCCACACCTCAGGCACCTCCCTGGAGATGAATCTATGCCCCTCATGGTTCCTTGTAATCAGCTGGTGGAGAAAGCAGAGCAATCCCCCATCCCTGAGGCTCCCCAGCATCCCAGCCACGCTCCGCTGCCCTTGAGAAGCAAACGAGGGGGTGGCAAAGGACCACACTGGGCACAAACAGCAGCAGCCTCGGTACCTCACAGCAACCAACCAAAGACCAGGGCTAAACCAAGGCACTGCTTATCCATCTGTGTAACAACACAAAAGAGGTGGGAAAATGCAGATGGAAAAGCAAAGCAGTCTTAAGAGAGCGAGAGCTGGCTGAGCCTTTGCACAAATCCAGGATGTTCACAAAGTCCAGCATCAACAACGTGATGAACTGAGGTCTGTGAAATAAGAAATAAGCTCCTGCTGCAGGCCTTTGTTATTTCACACACTCCCTCATCATCCATTCCTACCTGTTCCCTTCCCAAAGCAGCTGTGAATCCCAGTTATTTGCCCAGACCATCCAGCCACCTCTCTTCAGTCTCTCTGGGACAGCCCTGCCTAGTGCTGCCCAATAACAAATATCTTTTAATGCAGCAGGGAAAGCCATAAGAAGCCCCCGGCACTGGAAACTGAATGGAAATAAAATAGGAGCTAGAAACAAGACAGGTTTAAATTGCAAAGGTAATTTCCAAACTTAACAAAGTCTTTCAAGGGTTTGCTATCATGCATCACCGTTGAAGTTAAGATACAGCATATGCAGGAGCTCAGGCTCCTGTGGGCTTGCAGAATTAGAGGGAATACTTTACACCTCGTTGGAGGTCGGAGTAAATAACCAAAGTGATCCCTCCAGCTCAAAGGCAGCTAGCTCCCCATAGCAACCGAGTCTCTCAGAGCACAGAACTCCATGAAATTAAACCAGAGCAAGGGTTCCCAAACAGAAATGCTTTAATCTAGTGCAATTTAACACAAACTGCCCTTCCATGTATATCTGCAGCCTGCACGTGTAACCCCTGGCACTGATTTATCACTCTTGGTAGACCAGAGCACAGCAGAGGAAGCACAAAGCCCTACACAACCCACCTGGGCCTGCAGATTGCACATAATAAAAGCTAAGAGATGTGGCTAGATGCATCCAGCATCCTGAATAAAGGCAGACATGCAATATAGGACTTGCTTTCCAATAGGAAAGTTACCAGGAATATAAAGAAGCACACAAGTACCCCCAGGTCAGCTGCCTGGGAGGGCAGGCACAGGTATTTTGGCTAATGAAGCCCAACCTGGCACTATTCAGAACTGCCAGACCTTGGAGCATCTTCCAGTGCCTAAAGGGGTTCCAAAAGAGCTGGAGAGGGACTTTGAACAAGGGCTTGGAGTGACAGAACAAGGGGGAATGGCTTCACACTGACAGAGGGCAGGATTAGATGGGATATTGGGAAAAAATCCTGCCCTGTGAGGGTGGTGATTTGTCCAGTTAATTCTTTATGTATCCTCCCAGTCACCTGGGGACACAAGATTTGCCCAGTCCAGCTCAGTAACATAATTTCTTTTGTTTCCTTTATCCAGGGCCTGCAAGCACATTTTATACATTAACCTGAAACTTTCAGCAGCACAATTAATTCAGCAGGCAAGGCTATTCATAGGGCAGCTCTTACTGGAAGATTTGCAATATGAGCTAATAAAATAAACAACAACATATGGGATTGCAGGGTGGATCAGCAGAATGTAATTGAGTGGACTGGAAAGTGGCCAGGATAGTAAAATTAATTATTCTATTTTCTTTTGATGACCAGGGGTGGTCTGGGCTTTGCATCCCACCAGCTCCAGGTATAAGGTAAGGGACAATCCCCACTTATTTTGAGAGTACAGCGAGCCCAGCTGATAAACGGAGAATGGCATCAAACCTAACAAAGGACAGGATTAAATTGGATATTAGGGAGAAATTCTTCCCTGTGAGGGTGGGGAGGCCCTGGCACAGGTTGCCCAGAGAAGCTGTGGCTGCCCCATCCCTGGAAGTGCCCAAGGCCAGGTTGAACAGGGCTTGAAGCAGCCTGGGATAGTGGAAGGTGTCCCTGCCCATGGCAGGGGGTAGAACAAGAGGAGCTTTAAGGTCCTTTCCAACCCAAACCCTTCTGGGATCCTGTGGCACAGCACAAGCAAAGGGACCCCACTGAGCACCACTCCACACAGAGGCTGAGTTCTGCTTGGTCAGCTGCCCACACGAAGAAAAAAAATCTCACCTGGAGTCCCATCTCAGCCCAGTCTATTACCTCTGACACCCCTGAAAAGGGCAGAGCATCACCTTTAAACCACATCCCCCTTAATGGATCGCAAGCAGAGGACCCAAACATTTTGTACCTATAACAACCAGTGCAGCTGGGTGCAGGTCTCAGCTGGGCTCTCTGAAGAGCAGAAAATAGGATTTGTAACTGCTGGTTCAGGTGCTGGCACTTCCATTTTTGCCAGTTCTTGCAGACTCAGGCTCCTGTAGGAATCTCTGCAGCTCAGCACAGCCCAACCACTGGCCCCAACCTCACGAGCTGCACCTGGACCAGCTCTCCCCAAACTGCCCACTAAAGCCTCCATCAAAGCATCCCAGGAGGTCCTCCAGCAGCTCCTCAGCTTAGGCCCAGACTCACCCAAAAAAACCCCTTGAGTGATCAGGGCTCCAGTCCCTTCTCCACACCAAAACAAGTCCTACAAGAGCCAGCATCAAAACTGCTGCCCACCCTGCCCAGAAGAGACCCACACCCTCCCAAACCAGCTTCTGCCTCCCATCTGGCCTTTATTAAGGGGCAGCTGGTGCCTGATTGGGCTTCTGCAGCTCCACAGCTGCACCTGGCCTTGCCTGAGACCTGGGGTTGATTAGTCCTTAGAAGACCTTTCCCTTCTAACATCCCACCATGGGCTTCACTTTCCCTGCCCCAGAGTGATGCTCAACCATGCTGCAGCACATTTCCCCCTGTCCTTCCTCCATCACCCTGCACAGCAAACTCTTCTCAGAGCTCCATCCTGACTCAAAATGCTCCCCACTTCTCCCAGTCCTCCTCTGCTCAGCCACAGTAATTGCATCAGATTGTCCTGTGCGGAGGGAAGGGGAAGCAAACTACCCAAGCTGCATCTCAGGAGGTCAAAATGCCCAGAAACTGCTGTTTCTGTGGGAAAAAAACAGCTGGGAAGAGCAGTGAGGTCATGATGAAAGGCAGAGCCAGGGAAAGCAAAGCTCTCCTTGACTTCTTCTGCCTCTAGAGAGCATTGTTGCATTTTCTTCCCAGCAAGAGACAGGAACAGAGGCATCTCCAAGCAGAGATGAAACCACTGCAGTGGTACATGGCAATCACACATTAACCCCCTGAACATCTCTGCTGTGAGCTGTGAGGATGAACAAAGCCTTGCAGAGGAGGGCACTGGAGTTTTGGGTCCAGCTTGTCTTCCATCGATGCTCTTTGCTGGCTCACAGCAGAACTTCTGAGGAAGGGGCAACTGTTCTTTCTCAAAGATGTGAAACAGCTCCTCAGCACCCCAGCGTGTGGGCAGAGAGTCCTGGGGAAGCCTCTGAAGTGGCTGGCAGAGGGAGGAGGAGGAAGGAAAGCCTTTTCATGCACATGCGATGCTCACCAAGGCTCTGTGTGGACACAGCACCAAGAAACAGCCCCGGGCAAGACTGGCCAGTGGTGTTGCTCACCCTCTGCTCATGGCCCGGAGACCGGCTGCTCACACCCTGCCTGTGTCCTGCTCACACCCTGCCTGCGTCTTGCCCATGCCCTGCCTGTGCCCCGCCTGCAGCACCAAGCCTCCTGCACCTTCTCCACGGGACACAACAGCCACTTCTCCTTTCCACTTGCTCTTCCCCATCCACCCATTCCTCATCTCTCCACTGCCTGCTCCCTGCTAAGCCGAATTCATTATCCAAAATCAATTAAAATATATTTTTGAAGGAGCATCATTGCTGTTATGGAGAGAGAGGTTATTACGGGTCCAATTTGCTGTGGATGGAACAATTACTTTCTCCCACACAGTGTGAGTCAGGCTGCAGCTCCCAAGGCTCGGACTGCGGAGGCACAGAGGTGTCTGGTGGGAGCTGAAGGGTGATCTGGTTAAGCTGATGGGCTGATACGAGGGCAGCAGAAATTTTTGGGAACACTCTGTAGTGAGCTGAATTCACTGCTCTGGCAGAGCATTTCTTTCAGTGCTTTCTCCTTCACACCAGGAGCAGGTCACAGCTTCCCCTGCGGGCAGGAGAGAGGGAGCGATGGAGCAGGACCAGCGCTGGGACAGGATGGGACCAGAGGGACAAGGGCAAGGGAAGGCATGTGAAGAGTAAAGTAAAAACTCTAGTTTGTACTAGCTCAGCTTCTGCAAAGGCATTTAGGATACTCCATCTGCAGTTCCAACACATCTCATGGGAGGACAAAAGCTTCAGCTTCTTCAGGTCACGGCCACCTGGACCAATCGGAGGGAAGCGGAGTTGACCCAGGTTTTGCACTCACAGCTGGCTACCTGTGAGCCGAGGGCTGAGCACAAACTGCCTGACTCTGCACGTAGAGCAGAGTTCAGGAAACCTTCAGCAGCTCTGCTGCATAGGGAATGTGTGTGCTAAGCTTCAAGCTGCTCCCCAAACTGTTCCCCTGAACACTGCACTCTGGTTGCTTTCCTAATGTGCCTCACACAGGGCAAGTCCCACTCTTGTTCAGTTGTAACTTCAGGGCAGAGGTCTGGGGTCATCTCTCCCTCGGCCTCTCTCCCTGCCACCCTGCAGGAGAAAGGAGCTGGGATCCTTTGGGCATAGTGTGCTGCCTCCAAGAGCACTTCCCTTGGACTTCACAGCTCCAGGCGAGGGGCTGAGCCCAGCCTCACACCAGTTCTATTGCACTGGGAGCAACTTCTTCCCCTGAAAGGGATAAGCATCCTCCAAAAACCATGTGGGGCTCCAGGTACATCTGAGTGACTCCTTTGCTGAAGCTAAATTTCAGAGAGCATCTTCCCAGTCCCTGGAGAAGAGTGACCTGTGGTGAGCAGGTAATGGAAATTGACTCCCCAGAACCTTTGGATACTTGGAAAATACTTAGCTCAAATTGAGAGCTGCTGTCTCCGCACACGGTCATCCAGCAGGACACAGAGCTCACACAGAGCTCACACAGAGCTCACAGGTGTCACACGGCAGCTCCTAAGTGCCTCTCCTTGCTCTTTCCCCTGAACTCTGCTGAGTGGATTTCTGTCCCAGCTGGGATCTCAATCACTGTGCAAACCCCAATCTCAGGCTGGGAAGCCACTGCCCTCCTGCCACCATGCAGGCACATCCCTCCCAGAATGATTAAAGATTTGGTTCAGGGGCTCTGGGCACAGAAGAAAGGGATTGTTCTGGGTGTTTTGCTACTGGCTTTCCTTTCTTCTGGGGTTTTATTTGGTTTTTCTCTCCCCAGAGCCCTGCTGTCTACTCCATCCCACTGTTGACGCAGATGATCCCTGGTCCAAAAGATGTGGGTCCTGTCATCAGCCTCCCCTTCCACAAATGCAGGACTCCCTCACGAGCACTCTGCTCATTGCATCACTGCACTCTTCCCCATCACAATTCCATAACGTGGTAAAGGAGTAAACACCTTTTTTTTTGCCCTTTCCCAGCTGCACATTTCTTTTCCACTGGAAAAGCCCCATTTTTGGCCTGATGTTGCAAATTGACAATGCCTTCAAAGGCATGGTGCTGAGTGCTGGGGCAGCAGGGGTTTGAGACACAGCTCCTCATGCTCCAAATGTTTTCAGTTTTTTAACCCACGAAGTGGATTAACAACCTTGGCGTCCTCCAAGGTGAGAGGAGGGTCCCCAGGGCGTGCTGGATCAGAGGATCTGGGTGCCAGGACTGGGGAGAGCAAACAGCTCTGCCAAGGAGCTGGCCAGACCTGCAGGAGGAAAACAAGCTGGCAGCTGGGCAGGAGATAGGACATCAAGGACCTCTTAGAGGTGACAGAAAATCTCAAGGTGGAGTGTGTGCTTTTCCCAGGCCACAGGAAGTTGTGCCACTGAGCACAGTGGAGGCGGAAGGGCGCCAGTGAGCTCACTTCTCCTCCTCCTGGGGGCTCTGGAGCTGGGACCTGTCAATCCATCCAGAAAATGAGCATCCAGGAGCCTGTGTGTCCCTCTGATGTGTTGACAGCACCTTGTGCCCAGGGCACCTGTAAGACTTTCCTGGGGATTTCCTATCCCGCTCACCCTGGGCCCTGCACACCCTGCTCATGCCCCTGCTCCAGGCACATCCCAGCAAGCAGAAAAGGGCTCTGATGTGAACAACACCACCCAGCCTCTTCCCAGCAGGGCTGGAAACACAAGCAAGCCCCTCCAATACCCTCCAGGAATGACATCAGGGCATTCCTATGCTTGTCCATGCTGCATCAGGAGCAGGGGTGTGGGACATGAAGGGACAGCAGTCTTGCACAAGCCAGCCCAGCCACATGGCTCACCCGCTCCTGAAGGCATTAACTTTTCCTTGCTTTGCCCTCAAAATGAAAGGCATTGCCTCAGTAGCACTGGAAAGGCTCTGGAAAACCAATAAACTTGTCAGAGGAGACAGGCTCTGAGTCAGAGACCTCGCAGGAGGGAGGCAGGGGGATGGACGATGCCAGAAGTGAAACAGAGATTCTGCAAGCCAAGGTCTGGGATGGCAGAGGGCTGACAACAGCAGAGCAACCCCCAGACCCAAATCCATGGGGATTCTCCCTGCAGGAAATCACCATTTCTCAAAATCCATGGGCAATCGTTCAGAGGCACTTCACCCTGCAGAAAAGCTTCCAAAAAATCGCCCTTGTTGGGGGGAGCCCAACACCATCACCTCAGCCTCTGCCCACAGCAGCCCAGACCAAACACACCCAGTGAAGCTGTGCCTATGCAGAAATCAGAGCACAGCCCAGGTGATGCAGTGGGGCTTTTTTGTATGCTTTATGAATAAAGGAAGCCAGAAAATCAGCCTAGACTACAAATCACCTGACCATGCACTAGAAAAAAGTTATTTTCAACCAGGAACTGGAAGACATTTCCCTTGTTCAATTGCTCTCTGGTCAGTATTCAAAGCCCCGCGGCCCCTGCGGGTAGAACAGAAGTCGGAGAGAGCAGCCTTTGTCCTGTGGCTCCTCTGGAAGATGGGCTCAGCGGGACAGCCTTCCCCGGCACTCACAAGGTTTTGGCAAGAGCTCGGTTTTCACACCCACTCAAGCAAAAGTGTATTTTCTAGCAAAGGAAAGTACGTCAGGGCATTGATTTCTTGGGCAACTGCACTGCAGAATGGATGGAGCTAAACTCAGTGATGCATTAGGCTGTTGGCTGCAGACCAAACACCTAGTAAAAATGCTTTAAAACCTAAATTTTTTCTTGGTTTTTTTTTTTCTGGTGCATTTGGAGAACAGCCTGCCTGCTCTTAGGCCTTCCCTTCTGTTCTTGGCTTCCCCATCCAAATAAGAAGGTGGTGTCACTCGTGGTCCCTCAGCATCAGCTCATGGGGGGATGCTTCCACTGAAAATTAGGCAAATAGGAGAGAAAAAAAACAAAACTACATGAACCGTTGGAAAAATGGTATTCACAACCAGTGGGAAGGAAGAAATGATCCCCAGAGGTACAGCCCGGCTTGCCCAACATCCAGAGGAGAGAGGACATCAGCATCCCAGCAGTGCGGAGCCCGAGGGAGCCCGAGCTGCAGGAACAGGCGGATGCACCAGGACGTGTCCTGCTCCTCCTCCTCCTCCTCCTCCTCCTCCTCCTCCTCCTGGCCACGGACCTTCACAGCCGGCGTGGGGTCACACCATGGTCGTTCACGGGCTGATGATCACAAGCCCTCGTCCCCCTGTGCCCAGGAGCTCCGCGCAGGAGCCTGGCAGCCGAAAGCGCTGCAGAAGGCGGCAGACGGCTGCTGACACCTTTGTCCAGAAGGATTTCCGAGCCGGCTCTCAGCAGCAGCTCTATGAATATCCAAAGAGGATAACGTCAGCCCTGGCTCTGGGAATCAGTGGAGGATCAATAGAGAGGCATCGCATTTAATCACCTGCCTTAATAGCTTTGCATCTGACAGAGACAGGGCATGAAAAGCTCATCCCGAACAGCGGCAGCGGCTGGGAGCAGCCAAGAGCCGGCTCCCATTCTCAGGGAGGGCAGAGTTCTGCTAACGACAGCATCCCCCCCTTCCACAGGGACAGCGAGGGCTGAACAACATCCCGGCCTTCATTTCACATAGCTTTTAATTGGCCGTGCAGGGCTTTGCCGTGACTCCGGGGGAGGATGACGCTTGGCTGCAATCCGAGCAGGAGCAGCAAATGTCTGAAGCCTCCCCCAAAGTTTTCCCTCTTGTGTTTCCTGTAGCTCATGATGTCCCGGGATTTCAGATGCCTTGATGATGATCCTGGTGAGTTTTCCCTTCTGGCCTCCAAGCCCTCTCAGCAGGTTTGGCCAGATGGAGACAGGAGCAAGCAGCTTCCAACTGCTTCTCTATCCATCGCACTTTGGTTTGGAAATGCTGAAAAACAGGAAGCAATTGGCTGGAGAGATTTGGCCATCATGGTCTCCATCTGCAACCAGAGGCACCCAACATGCACCCACAAACCCAAGGAAGGCGTGGGCAGGTCCCCCTGAAACCCCCACCCTCAGCTATCCTGCTCTATAAACCCAACCAAACCGCAGCCAGCAGACTGACTGAGTTAAGGGAAGGTTTAGATTGCACAGCAGGGAAAATTTCTTCGCTGAAAGGGTTGTCCAGGACTGGAAAGGGCTGCCCAGGGCTGTGGTGAAGTCACCATCCCTGGAGAGATTTAAAAGATGTGTAGATGTGGCACTTGGGAACATGGTTTAGTGCTGGCCTTGTCAGTGATGGTTGTACTGAACGGTCTTGGAGGGCTTTTCCAGCTTTAAAAATTCTGTGATTCTGTCACAGGTCCTGGAGGATTTTCCCAACTCCAAACTATATCCCTGAACATCTCAGCCACCCTCCAACCTCATAGTTAGATGGTGGCTGGATGGTCCACATGCCTTGCCCATCACTGCCCACCTCCAGCTTCTGACCCTCCCCAGCTCCCCTCCCAAAATCCCAGCACAGCCCAGCACCCCTGGATTGCTCACACACACGGAGGAAACCACTTTGCTTTAAGGATAAAAGGAAGGTTCTTTAGGCATCACTGGAGAACCTTCCCAACAGGGAGCACTGGTGTAGGTGTTTTAAGACAGTTGTAATTTCTTTTGAGTATTTTTCCAGGCGTACCTGGATAAATTATTCACAAAGAATAAGAGACAAACGCATCTGGAAATAAAAAAGGAGAACAGGCCATTGGGATCAGGCCAGCAGCTTTTTCCTGTAATGCTACTGCCACGTGCAACACTCCTGCTTCCTCTGTGAAAGAATATAGCAATTATTTATATTGTTTTAATGGAAAGGGGCTTTGTCACATGAAATAACACATGAGCAGGTCGTGAAGCAGGGAATAATGAACAGGGAATAATGCTGTACCCCTGGATAAACAGGGCAGTAGGAAGGGGGGAACCCACCCACCACGGCAATAATAAAGAAATCATCATCATCACAGAACCAACCCAGCTAATTTTTACTCCATTTCCATGTTAGCACTAAGAACATTTAAATTCTGTTGCCATTTTTAGAGAGGAAAACATATTTCAGTAATGTTTGTTGGAAATATCATTAGGATAACAGTCACCCCCGCAATGTTTTATTGCAGGCAGTTACTTCCATGCTGCCATTCGCAGAGATTACTCCCCAAATTACTTCTAAACATCCAAATTGCAAAGGGAAGGAGTTAGTCTAGCCCTGGGATTGATTGCTGTAGTTTCTCTTGCAAGACTAATAAGAATATATCTATCTCTTCTGCAGTGTTTTGCTTAAAGTGGTTGTGGAGCATTTGGTGAAGGGGGGGAAATGCTTCTCCGAGGCAACAGAGCTGCCTGCAAAGCTCTGGCCCATCACCCTCTCCAGTGGAGCCAAGCACATCAAGCAAATCAGAAGGACAGCTCACTAATCTGCTCTTAAAAACCTATTTCTCGGGCATAACTGTGTTTGGAAGGTGGGAAAAACTCCTAAAAGATAAAATTTACTGAAGGCAGTCGAAGACTGCATCTCACAGCAGTGTTAGAAAACAAACACCTGGGATTAAGGCTTCTTTAATCAACATTTACTGCAGGTTTAATAACGTGTATTAAAAGCAGGCAGGCAAATGGTGTTTGGGAAACGACAGGAAAATAAAGTAGATAAATGCACTAATTGCAGCTTATCTGACAGCTCTGTGTTCTCCTCCACAGCTGAGACTCCAGATTGAGTATTTATACATTAGGCAGGATTGATTCTCTGGGATCAAGGAAGACTTGGGGTGGGGTGACAGCAGCTGATGGATGGGCATGGTGCCTCACCAAATCCTGGCATATTGCTTTGTCCAGGTACTGCAGATCAAAAAAGGAGGTATTTTGCAGCTGACAGCAGCTGTTTACAGCAGGGGAGACTTGATCTGCCTGGTTTTACAACACATTTGAGCAGGGCTACTTTACACTCTGAAGCAGCAAGAGGTTTTATGTCTATTTGTGTGTTTAGGTGGGCTCCAACCTTCTGGGAAGCTCCCACCCAAGCAATCTATATATAAAAAGAGGCCCCTGGAAATCTGTACGTTAGCCACATGCCATGAAGAAGAAAAGAGATCAAAATGGAGAATCTCCATGGGGCTGATGGATCCAGCCCCATGGAGGTCAGGAGGCTCAGCTCTCCCTCGTGAGGGCAAGTGGTAAAGTCCATCCAGTGCATCCCAGGAGGGACCATTGCCCCAGGGTCTGGGGACACACACCCAAGGTTTTAAAGATCCAGTGTCACATCTTCACTCATCCAGAGCTCCCCTTGTTGAGAATCCAGACATCACATCCCTGCAGCGCAGGTTTTTTCCGTGGCTCCATCAATCCCAATGTTATTGAGCCAGGAGAGGTCTGACCAAAGCCTGTGTCCCTGCATGCAGCAGCCATCGTGAATATTGGCTTTCCTGCCCAGTTTCCCACTGAGCAGAGCATCTGAAGGGGCTTGCTAAAATCTTCCCTTCCATTTAGTGCTTATGCAAAGAAACAGCCAGATCTGGGGTGGCCTCAACTGGTTTTGCAACTTGAAGGGAAGGCCTTGGGGGGGCTTTTCCAGAGGCCAATCCCAGGCAGATAGCATCTCCCCCGACCGCAGAAACCAGCTCCCTGTTGTTCTGTGCAACCACAGCATCTGCAGCCCCTTGTGCACAGTCATCAATCACGGCAGACGTGGTGGCAGGGCCCTGGCAGGGACCAGGGTGTCAAAGTTCCCCAGCTCACGCATTTCCGCACAGGGCAGGGTTTAACGAGGGGAAAAGCATCCACTGGAATCACCAGCAGCAGCCAAAGCACTGACCCAGCAATTCAAAGAGAAGCTTGCTTGCTTGCTTTCAGAAAGAAAGAAAGAAAGAAAGAAAGAAAGAAAGAGTGTGCAGAAGGAATTGTTCCCAAAGCTCATAGCTGACAAGTTCTTCATGGGTGCTTCCATGGGTGCTGATTGAAAGGAGAGAGAAATGCAGGAGTGAAATCAATTTGTTCCTCTGAGCTTTGGGCTGTGCTTGACAGTGGATTTCTTCCCCCTGAGGGACACACTCACAGGTTAGCTCTCCCCCTCTGCTCCTCACAGAGTGCAGTTGTTACAAACACTCTCTCCTGAGCTACCTAAACCCAGGAGAAACCTCCGAACAAGCCATCCTTTCCTCTGTGAGTGATTTCCCCTGCAACTTGTGCCAGCATTTCAGAAAGAAATCCTTCCAGCCAGCTCCAGAGCCGGCTTTGGAGAGAACAGCATCCTTCTGCACTCCTGCTTTCCTTCCTCAGCCCGGAGCAAAGTTCCACCCACTCCCCTGGGAACTGCAGCCAGATGCCCACAGCAGGCTGAGCACACTGGGTATGCTGGGCACTGCCAGAGTGCTGAGCACATCAGCTCCAGCCTTTTGGTGTCTCCACTCTCTGAATGAACCAGGAGAATTGCTGTGCTCCCCACAGACACTCTTCTCCTCCTCAAGGCACAGGGAGACCGTGCTGGGGGCCTGCAGATCCCAGAGGGGCAGTGGGACGTGTCCCATGGCAGAGCTGGCCAAGGCCATCTGGGACCCTGTGCACCCATGGGACTGACCAGAGGCCAAAGACATCCTTCAGAGCTGGCACAGCCTGGTTGGTTGGTCCTTGCTGAACTGGAACACGGTGCCTTTCAGCTCTGCCAGCCCCACTGTGCTGCTTCCACCAAGCCACAGAGAGGAGACCGGGCCCTGCCAGGCTGAGATTCAGCTCTTCCTCTGGGAAACTGCCCGTCATTTTTAGGATTGTTAATTTCACAGTGTGTGCAAGGCAGTGTGCAATGGAATTAATCACAGTCCTGTATCCACTCGTGCCTGAGGTGCTGCAGAGGCTGGGATGCTCCGAACAGAGCAGCCCAGGTAGACCCCCTGGAGCCTTCCTGCCCTCCCAAGGATTCTCCATGTCCCTGCAGACTGAGGATGTTTCTGGATTTCCAGGCAATAAACCCCCTCCTTAGTGAACCTGCTGTCCCAGCCACACTGGGGCAAGGGAGGGGATGCAGGGTTGGGAATTAGCAGGCTGGTTCCCATGTGCTCCAGGACCAACGGGCTGAGTGTGTAGCACACATGGATCAAGGCTTCCCAAGAATGCACCTTGGGCTCTTCCCAAAATCCTTTCAGGCACCTGAGATGCAGTGGGACCCCTCCCTCTACATGGTTTGTCCTAGGCAGTGAGTTCAGCAGGCAATTTCCAAAGGGGTTGCAGCCTGCTCTGGTGCACAGGGGATTTGAAGTTTTTATGGCTCCCCAGCCTCCCTGGTGTATCCAACTCATGCTCGTGGTTTGAATGAAAGCAAAGCTCAGCCCTTGCACGGCTTTGCAGGGAATCTCCCTTTCCCAGCCACCACACTTCCCCAGTGCCAGCACCCAGCCCTGCTCCACATCCCCCCTGGTCCCCAAAACCAGTTTCCTCTGCTCAGCCTCCCCAGCTCTCCAGCCAGGTTCCTGGTGAGAAGAGGAGAAACCCGTTCTCCCAGGCTGTGATTTTCAACCAGAATGATTTTCATTAACTCTGTCCCCAAGGCGCAGAGGGGGACAGGCCACACAGGCGCTGAGCAGCCCGGAGCTTGTTGGAGTCAGAAGAAAACGAGGCAGAGCTTTGCTTGCAAAGTTAATTTGAACCAACCGGCAGCTGGTGGAGCAGCCAGGAGAGCCTGTCCCACAGCAAGAGCCAGCATTTTCCAGGGATACCACAGAGCTGGGATGCTAGCAGGGAGGGGACAGCAAAGGGCTCAGTCAAAATGTTTGGGCACAATTATTTCAAGAGCGCTCCAGGCACATGAAGATGGGCTCTGGCACATGAGCTGGGGACGTGGCCTCACTCACATGTGCAGCTCAGCTCCAGGCAGGGACACGGGCAGGGCTGGGGGACAACAGGAGAGCCCCAGGGGTGGTTTGTGGAAAGCTTGACCCCTCCTGCAGGCAGCGGAACGTGGCATCCCACACGGGATATTGCATTGTACCCCATGTGCATCCTCCCTCCAGCCTCCAATGCTGCTCTCATTTTATGCCCAATTAATGGAGTTTTATTATTTTGCGTAATACAATGGCTGCAATAAAGATGCAATTACTCCAGATGGAACTTGAACTTGGGAAAAAATTATTTTCAGGACTAATGAAACACATCTCACCAGGAGTGGATGGACACGGAGCACAGAGAGGGGCTGAAAAGCCAGGTGAAGTATGAGGTGGTCAGACTCATGTCCAGGCAGGGCTGTGGCAGGCTGGGCTCTGTCAGACAGGCCAGATATGAACAGCACCTGAAGAATCCTCCCAGCTGGGTTACACAGCCAGGAAAAGATCCCCAGAGCCACACACACGGGGCTGGGAAATAAGAGAAGGTCCCTGGAACAGAGTATCAAAGCAGGTTTGATGTTGTCTCCAGCACAGGAGACAGATGGAGGGTTTGGATCTGCCAGGCCAGAGCCAAGCAAAGATGCTGGGCATCCAAGCAAGGGGAGGGGATGCCTGGGGATGTATCTGGCTGCCAGCAGCATCCACACAGTAAAATGCATCTTTCCAGCATCCCTCCTGCCTTCTTCAGCTCTGTTTCCCTGGCTCTCCTCTTTGGGCAGGAACCCATCCCCACCCCAGGCAGGTAAAACACCTGGCACAATGCTCGCTGCACGTGGGGGAGGGCTCCATGACAGGGCAAGGGAGAGCAGAGCATCCCATCAGCCACCCCCGCTTGCAACACCACCAGTTCACAGCCCAAATTACCTGGTTCATTCCAGCTTTCCCTCGCAGGCAGTTCCAGCACGCCAAGGAAATCCCAGAGGCTGCTGCAACTGGCTCAAAACCACGGGCCCTGTCAGCTGGTTTGAATTTTCCTTGTGTTTGCAAAGGCAAAAAAAAATAGATTAAATGGCCTTTTAATCCTTATTCAGCATCACTCTGAAGGCTTTTCCAGCTTAACTAAAATGTATCACCCATGCCTTGCTGTTTGCTTTAATAGCCCAAGGGGACTTAAAGCTGGCTCAGACTGTGTCAAGTGCCCCAGAGAGCTCAGCAAGGGCAGCCAGGCTCTGTGCACAGCCAGGAGCTCCCACAGCCCTTCCCTGGTTTATCTCCATGCCACAGACACTGTGCCCAGCTGCTGAGCCTGTGCCACCCCCCCAGCACTACTCCTGGCCCAGGGATGCTGCCCACACTGATGATGGAGCTGGAGAGGGTTTTGACATGGACATAGAGTGACAGGATGAGGGGTTATGGCATCAGACTGGCACAGGGGAGGGTCAGGTTAAATATAAGGAAGAAATCCTTCCCTTTGAGGGTGCTGAGGCCCTGGCACCGGGTGCCCAGAGAAGCTGTGGCTGCCTCATCCCTGGAAGTCCAAGGCCAGGTTGGACAGGGCTTGGAGCAACCCGGGATAGTGGAAGGTGTCCCTGCCCATGGCATGGGGTGGAACAGGAGGAGCTTTAAGATCCCTTCCAACCCAAACTGTTCTGTGAGTCTCTGATAAGGCTCCAGGTATCAGGACTTCTCCCAGCTCCTGCATGGCCCTGCCGTCCCTCAGGAGCATGGGATGGGTACATGGCAAAGGACAAAGGGTCTCAAAATGTGCCTGGCAGCACAGGATCATCTGGAGGCTGTAGTGGATGGATCAGCCCCATCTGCATCATGAGGAGGGGGCACAAAATCCTGCAGCAGAATAGTCCATCCTCCCTTCATACCCCATCATCTCAGTGCCAGCAGGAGCAGGGCAGAGCATCCTGGTGCCAATTTACTGCCAAGGAAAGTTTAATGTATTTGTGCAAAGCACAGCATGATGAGAGCTCCTTTTGGCTTCTCTCCTGATCGAGCATCATGCAAGGACCTGTGGCTGGCCCCTGCATCCAGGGACATGCACATCCTCCTAACCTGCAGCACATCAACAGCACTCACCAAATCCAGTATATTCAGCATCTTTATGCCAGCTGGTCTCTGTCTCTGCTCTCTCCTCTCAGGGTTTGTCAGGTTTAATTAAAATTCCTATACTCAGCTGGCTCTTCCACTCAGGCTATTATCTGCAGTGTGCTCTGCTGCCTGCCTCGAACTCGTCTCATTAGGAATCCACCTCTTGGTGAATGAAGCCATATTTAGAAGGCAATACATAGCCAGTATTTGAGTCTGAGTAGTTCTATTGACCCATCCCCTTGACAAGACAGATGCCCCAAGGACCTGTTCTCAGTGTTCCTGCTACTCATCTATTTCCAGTGAAACGATGATTTCGTTCACTGCAGGAAATTACAGCCAGGAAAGAGGAGGAGGTGGAGGTGAGCCTGCCCTGCCCCAGCACTCACTGCTGTCAGATTGCAGGTCACACTGCCCAGCACACCATGGGGACCCACATGTGCCCACCCTGAGCACACCAAGAGTGCGGGTCTGGGTTTTAACCATCCTGAAGCCAACAAACACCCGCAGAGCTTCTCCCTTCCTCCCTCCCTGGGAAATCAGGTCTCACACAGAGGTGACATTTGACTCTGCCTTCTCTGGTCTCACACATCAAAACTCTGTGGGCTCCTCATGGAAGCAAGACCGGGAATGGTCTGCAGGGCATGACGGATGAATCTTCTAGAAGAGAGGGAAATGGAGAAAAAGAGCCACAAACAACTTTCAGAGGAACAACCCCTGGAAGAAAAAGCAAACAGAGAGGCTGAGTCTGCTCCCATGGCCGTGAGCAGCTGTTCCTCCTGGTTCTGTGGGGCAGCACAGTGTTGCCACAGGGCTGGGGACAGGCACAAGTCCACCCAGCCTTGCAGGCCACTAGCCCCCAGCTCCTGGAGGTGTTCGGCAGCTTGTGTCTTCTTGAGCACACCCAAAGAGAGCCTTCCCATAGATCTCAGCTCAATCCCACATGATTTTTTCCCCAACTGTTTTTATCTCAGCCACTCAACGAGGAAACCTGTTCCTCACTCAACTCTGCTCTGCTGATGAAGAGTTCAAAACAAACCTCTCAGATGCAGATTCCATCACTGAGGGGATCTGTGTTGGGTTGGCAAAGGCAGGGAGAGACAGACCCAGGAGCAAAGCAGCAAAGTTACAGTGGCAAGAGAAGAACACCAACACAGAGCAGCCCTGGAGATGCAGTGCAAACCCAGGAGACTGTCACAGCCATGGGCTCCAAAGGGCTGGTCCCAAGGGACACCAGCCCTCTCCTGCTGTGGGCAGTGGACCAGCACAAACAGAAGCGTCAGGCCAAGCGCTCTGGACATGAAGCACTTTTTGGGCCCTAATTGAAGCTCGAGCCCAGGATTCAGATGTGCTCCAGATATAGAGCGGTGAAGAAACACAACAGCCTTCCTCCTCTTCCTCCTCCACCTCACCATTGACCTCAGAGGAATGCATGTTCCAGCAGGCTCCTTTGGTCCCCCTCCCACATTCTGAGGCACCGCCAGCCCACAGCAGCCCCCTCCCCTGCCTCTCCACACACTCTCTGCTGCCAGCAGTAGCTCTTTGCTCCTTTTGGCCATTGGCTGCTGGTTCCCCTCCTGTACATTCCCTTCCATTTAGAGATATTGTCAGTTGAGAATCAGAGCTCAGATGTTTATTATTTCTAATGTAATCCCAAGCCAAAATACAAGGCAGGGTGTTTAGTCTTTCCCTCGGCTCTCAGCGTTGAAGAATGGCAGCTGAGTCAGCACCCGGCGTTCCCCATCGCACCACGTTCCCCACAGACAGATGGCAAACCCTTAACTCTTCCAGCAGCTCCCAGATATTTTTACTGCCTATTGCTTTTTTGACTCTGTTTATTTTTTCGAGCTGAAATAAGCGGAGTGATGGGAAAAAGAAATCTCCTGCTGAGCATTGCATCAGAGACCAGATTCCCATAAGGATTGATTTCAGTGGAAACAGCAAGGCCTTCGTTTTTTTGGCAGGGTGAACTCAGCAAAGGCTGAGCACTGCATCACCCAGCACAGCAAAGCAAAGCTGGCTTTCTTTGCTGAGCACCTGTGGACCTTCCTTTGGTCTTTTTAGTAGAGAAAAGGTAAATGTGTCAAGACACCATCAGAAAACCATGTTGGCTCAGATAATCCCTAAAGATGCTTCAAGCACAGAGACAAGAAAGCTCCATCCAAACTGTCTGGGGCTTGTTTGAGTCAGTCTGGCACTGCTCAACCAGGGTATCCTGGGGAAGTGGGCGATTCCAGGCAGGCAGAACTGACCAGAGGAGCACATCAGTGCCTTCCCACACAGTGGTGCCCTTCCCTGTCCAGAGATGGAGCAGATCCACAGCATCCCTCCAGGCCAGCACTCTGGGAACATTACAGGGATTTGGGAACATTAAGGGGATTTCCCATTCAGTGCTTTTACTGACTTCTGGGGTGGCATCACGTGATCCAAAGTCAAGTTCTTCAAAATTAGGATTGCATCACCAATTTGTGTCTCCCAGCAACTGTGCTCTGTGCTGCAAAGCAAACTGCCCAGAGCCCAGCAATTGCTTTTAACCCCAGGCAGGCCACAGCCATAGGATAAAGTCACAGGAAAAACAAACACCTGACACTGCTTTTGTCATGCCATAGATGAAACCCAGAGAAGACAGAGCAAAAGTGAAGAAATCCCCACTGGGAGGATTTGGGGAATGAAGAAAGAGCACAGATAGGCAGTGGTGAGGTTCTCTTACTAGCTCCATCCTTAAATCTTAAAGAAATCAATAAAATCTTCAGGAACAGAACCTTTTCCCATAAGAAAACAGAAAGGATTACAGCAAGGGGTGTGAGTGTGCCTCTTCTGCGGCCACATTAAAACCATCCTTCATCTGGATGGCTCATCTGGGAAGGGCAGCTCTTGTGAGAGCTGCAGCGAGGTCAGGGCTTGGCCCAGGGGCTCAGAGGGCTGCAGGATGTCAGAGCACAGGGATGCACCTCAGCACCAGCAGGAGGAATCTGGGAACGACCTGCTTTAGGAATGAGCTCCTCACGCATCAGCATAAAACTCCTGTTGACACAGACCTGCTTCGCTCCTGCCAGAGGAGAAGGAGCTGCTTTCATCCTTCTGTGGGAGCAGAGATGAGGCTGGAGCCCAGCATCAATAAATTAATGGAAAGCCTTTGCTTTCGAGCAGAGGCACTGCAGATCTCAGCGGGCACATCACAGCTTTCTGCTCCTGCCTAGATGAATATTCAGCTGGCAGGACAACTGCAGAGACAGGCTCTGCCAACACCTTTCTGGGACACAGCAGCAGCTCTGCCCCAATTCTTTGGTGTCCCCTATGCAACAAGCTGGTCCAGAGCTGTCCTGCAGCACATTTGTAGGAACAACCTCCTCTGCCCACCAAGGGGACCAGACCCAGCAGTCCAGCTAGCTCCTGGCATTCCTTCATGTCATCCATGCCAGTGCAGCTGACAGCTCAGATGCTGGGGCAGAAGTCATTCTCCCAGCCCCACTCTGTTCACAGGTGAAGGCTCTACCCCCTGCTCACTGCCCTGAAGCAGTCTCCCATTCCCAGTCCCTATTTAGTGCCTTGTTTAGGCTTATTTACCCTCTGGGGTAGCTGCACTCCTGCAGCTGCAAGAAAAAGCTGAGTCCTCTGTGCCTGGAGTCAGGGATGTTTATTGGCACTTGAAATCCCATCCCTTTGCTGGTCCACCCCACCCCGGGCAGCGCTGGCAGGGGTGCAGCTCAGTGCTGCCAGCAGCCCGTGGCAGCCCCGTGTCCCTCAGCCTGCCCACCCAGCACTCCCAGGGACAGATGGGCAGCCTTTGACCCACCTCCCCGACAAAAGCCTGGGGAAATAGTTTGCCCTGTCCATGGATGGCCTCCTCCTGGCTCCCAAGTGAGGAGTTGTCCCATTTGTGCCAGTCAGTAGGAGCTCGACTGAAATCCAGCAGCCTGAGTGTCTAGTGATGGTGAGAAGAGGAGCAAAGAAAGCTGCCTGTGAGCCAAAAGTTTATAATTAAGAATAAAATGAGGAAATAACAGGGGGATACAGCCCTGGCAGCTGGCAGGGACATGGGTGGGATCAAGGGGAGGCAGAGGGTGGCTGTGGGCAGGAGAGCAGCCCAGAGCGGTGAGGTAGGAGAGGCAGCAGAAGCAGGAAGCAATGCCTGAAGCAGCATCCCAGTGGATGCAAGCTCACCCACAGCGAGTTTGTTGAAGCCAAAAAAGGATATTGCAACAAGTGGAGGGGAAAGTGATGAAAGAGGAGGTGAGAATTTTAGCTTCAGGAAAGGCTCAGCAAGGTTATGCAAGCTGTTGAGGTGCTCAGGATATGAAGACATGGGGGGAGGCAGGAGATGAAGACAGCACTCAGATTCCGGCAGCAAAGCAGCATCCTGGTATTGCTGAGCTCAGGGAATCCCTGAGCTGAGAAGAAGAGGTTAAGAGCCCTGGTTTGGCTGTGTTGTGCTTGAGAGGGTGGTGAGACATTCACGAGATGTCAGAGAGCTCCTCCGAGATATGAATTTGGACAGGGAGAGGAGAGCCCAGAGAGGGGCTGCATGCCTGAGTCATCACCATAGAGATGGTATTTGAGTGTAGCTGCGATGAGATTACCCAGACACACAGTGCGGAGCATGGACACAGCTCTGTGAGCTCCCAGGGCAAACCAGGCTCCCACAGCAGCCCAGCACCAGCCACCGAGGGGCAACAGGTAGCCAAAACTGGGACACGATCCAGGCAAGGCTAGGAGCCAAACAGCCACAGCCCTGCCTCTCCTCCAGAGGATGACTTGGACCCTCCTCCTCAGAAGTCCATCTCTTTTCTGTGTGTTGTGTGCTCTCCACACAGGAAATCCAGGTCCTCAAAGCATCAGACACCAAACTCAAGCACTTCAAAGAGGGCTGAGCTGAGCTTCTGAGTCTCACCTCTGCAAAAGAGGGGGAACCACACACTTACACTCCACAGGGGAGCCACAAGGACAACTCCCACAACAGTGAAGAGACCTCAGGGGCCAGGTGAGGGGGCACAAGGGACCTTGGAGAAAAGCAAAATAAGCTGCTGTAAAGCTCCAAGCTGTGGTCAGTCCTGGAGAGTGTGACCAGGAGGTGGCAGGCTCAACTCGTCCATGGATGGTGGCTCTTCTGCAGGAGGTCCTGGCCTGGAGACAAAATCGCTCGAAATTCGCTTCTCACCCATCAGAAGGAAGCCGAAGAACTGAAGAGCTGGAGGAAGAGGGGAAAAAAGAGACTGTTTGAGCTTCTTTGAAAAGCAACAACATCTTGGGAGAGGCGTTTCTGCCACCAAGGCTGACGCCTGTCAGGGACACAGTCCTGCTCAACGCCAGGACCAGCATGGGGACAATGGCCAGCCCGGCGTTGTAGGAGATTTTCTCTCCACTCCTGTTACAGATAACACACAGGAATCAATGGAGAGGGGGAATTATCTGCATTTCCAGCTGTCCCTCCCCACCCCCGGCATCCTGGTCCCTGGGAGAGCATTTGAAACATTGCAACAGCTATAATTAGAAGTAACAGTAACACTCACTTTCCAAGAGGAAACTGTGCAAAAGGTTGATTTCCTCTTTAATACCATTTCAGATCTGCAGCTCCAGTGGTGAGGGGATTTGCTGAGCAGCAGTCTGGATCACTAAGAAGAATTAAGAGTTTCTTCCCACTTCTGTGGGGGTTACTTGCTCCAGGTGCAAGATGCCAGGTCCTAAGGTGCAGAGGAGACTGTGCTACTCTGCTCAATCCCTCTGCAAAGAGCAGAGGCCAGAGCATTTCCATTCTCACTATCTCATCTATATTATGCATTGCCCCCAAGGCTAATTAACATTGCTGCATACAGCACTGACTTGGGAATGTCAAAGACTTTGGGAACTTCATTGCTGGAGCTTTCAACAGAGCTGCAAGTCACAGGCAGGCTCCTTGTGATTCCATACAAGGAAATATTCACAACATACAACAAAAATAGCCTCCATCACTACACGTTATAATCACATCAGGGAGTCTCCACACCCTGCAGCAATAAATGATGCCCTCTCTCCTCACTCAGAGCACTCTGCAAACACCCATTAACCCTCCCAACACCCAAGGATGGGCTGCAGAGACTAAGGTACAGCCCTCAGCCAGCAAAAAAGCATGGCAGAGAGTCAGCAGCAACTCCTGGACTGTAAGAAGCACTTTATCTTCTCCGATAATCTCAGTAACACAAGGCAAGTTTAGTTTGCCTTGTCCTTTGCAACCTTCCTGAGACCTTAAGGCCAAAAGACGCTGCTACATTTTCTCCCCCTTCAGAGTTATTTTTGTGCTGAGCCCAGGAACTTGTGATGGATAAAAACACCTGCAGAAAGGTCATCAGCCACAGCTCAAAATTTTTCAGAGATAAAGAAGCTCCCCTTGGCAGAGCGCTCTGCTCTTTCAATCTCACACTATTCAAAGGTTTGCCTGGTTTCTAATTTGAACTCATCTGCATTTTGCATGCAGATGTTGATCCATTGCTGAGCCGCACAGAGCTGCCTGCTGCTGCACAACTCAAGCACCACAATCAAATCCTTTTGATAAGCTAAAGGCAAAGGGCACTTTGATCTCTCAGAAAGGCACCAGACCAGTTCCTGGAAATGTTCCTTCAGCCATGAGGATGGAGCCTTGGGAATTTCTGCAATGAACTTTCTTGTTCAGATGCCCCAGCCCCTCAAACAAACTCACCAAATAAACTCAGATTCTCTTTCTGACCACCACTGACACGAAGGGCATTTCAGTCAGCCCCAAGATGGTTTTCTTAAGACAGAATTAGGCTCAGTTCTTTCATTTAAAAAAAAAAAAAAATCTTAAAATTAATATTCTCAAACATTTTCAGACAAGTAACCAGACAACATTTTTCCACTCTTTAAATCCAGCCTCAGAAGTGAGATGTGCCATCCCCGAGGCGTTCATCACCTTTGCCCTCCTCTGTACTGCCAGAATTAGATGTGTGTGTGTCAGCCCAAACTGCTGATCTCTCCTGCCTCCCCAAAAAACATCTGCAGGGCTGTGAGTGGCTTCTCTGGAAGCCGTGGCTCCCATACAAGGCAACTGGTCCCTGGCCAGTGAAGGGCAGCTGGAAAGGCCTGACCAAGTAAGAGATTGACTTGGCTGAGCATCATTTAATTCTCTACAGGGGGGACAAAATGCACTCAGGTCACCTAAAAAAGTGAAATATCATGTCTCACTTGTTTCCAAAGAGTGATTTCGTTTCTGTGAATGTTGTGTTTGTTCCCAAACAAGTAGAGAAGAAACTGTGTCTGCTGGTGAGTTGAATGCCCTCCTCCTCCCGCTGACTTCAGAGGGAAGAGTGACGTGGATGGATAAACTCCTCCACCAAATCTGCAGATACCCTCCCCATGCAGCAATCCTGAAACTCCAGTCTAGGCAGGTCCAGGCTGCTCTGCAGCAAGGCTGAGCATCAGCATCTGCCCAGAGAAGCTGTGGCTGCCCCATCCCTGGAAATGTTCAAGCCCACGTTGGACAGGGCTTGGAGCAGCCTGGGATAGTGGAAGGTGTCCCTGCCCACAGCAGGGGGTGGAACGAGTTCGACACAAATCAGTGTGAGATTCTGTGATTCCATGGTCAGCATCAGCCCACTTCCACTCCCATTCCCCTTCCTGTTGCCAGGCTGCAGCTGGCAGGCAGCGTGCAGGACCCTGGGGAAGCTCAGGTCACTCCACACGTGCCTGGGCAGACCTGGCCTCGTTCTGTTTGGAAAGAGAAGCACACGACAGGCAGATTAGAAGGTGACAAATAGATGGACAGGCAGGCAGACTGACTGCCCTTAAATAGTCTTCATATTTTTGCCATGATATCTGTCTGCAAGGGTTTAAATTATGAGCCTTACTTACAGCTTTGAAAGAATTTAAAATGCTTAAATCCTTGTTAAAAACTAAACTAACAAAGCTTGGCTGGATACTGCACTTTTAATCCACAATGAAAGCAGTGCATTTGATTTGAAGGGCTACAGAGCTCCTGTGAAAATGCCCTGCAAACACTGAGCCCCAACTAATGACCAGCCTGCTGTAAAAATGGTTTGCTGTCAGATTCAGATCCTGGCTGAAGTGAGTCCGTCAAACTCCCCCGTCCTTCTGAGTGAAGGATCAGGTATTGGATGTGCAGTTTGTCCTGTTTTGAGACACCTCACAAGCAGTAAATGAGATATTGAGGGCCCAGATGTTGGCAGGGATACGGGAGAATTCATTTAGCTGCCTCTCACCCCAGGGAGTGCAGCGAGAGAGCAGCAAGTCCCAGAGTTAAATGCTTCCAGCAGGACCAGCTGCTGCAGCCCCCCCAAGCAAACCAGCCACACATCCTATGAGCTCTGCTCCCCTACACCCAGACACAAGGAGGATGTGTCAGGTGAGGCAGGTTCCCAAACCTTTGGAAAAGCCCTTTGTAGATTATAAAGTCTCAGAGAACAGCTCCGGTTCCTGTTAGTCTTTATTTATGATCCTCTTTAAGGCAGACAGACGGGTTAACTTCCACCTTCCCATGCTGAGCACATCCCGCTCTTTGCAGAACTGCCCCACTCGCAGGCAAGCCCCAAACTTCCCAGCTTCGAGCCAAAAACTGCAGCATGGCCAGAACACGAGCAGGCCTGAGAGCACAGCAGCTGTGGCACTGCTGTCACCCTGCCCACCGCCTGCACCCACACCCTCCGCTGCCTCTGGGACAGGAAGCTCCATCCTGGCTGCTCCAGAACTGTCGTGCTCTGAGGGGGAACTACGGAGCTGGCTCTGCCAAGGAGGGTGAAAAAAGGGATGGGACGCACCCCGGAGCAGAGGTGGCACACGGGAACATCCTCACCATGGGGACTTCCCCACCAGAGGAACACGCTCGCTGCCAGATGCGCTGCCTGTTCCCCATCCAGCCTGCAGCTGGATCTCATTGCCAGGGGAAAAGCTTCTGCCTCCTGATTATTCTGTTTATTCTGCTAAAGACCATCATCATTCTGCTGTTTGGGTTTGTTTGGGGCGGGCTTTTTTTAGCAGGCTCCTATTTTTGGGAGCTCATGTGCTGCGCTCCCTCTGCTGGCTGGCTCACTTGGGCTGGGGAGAGGCTCTGGGGAAGGAATCATGGAATCTTAGAATCCCAGAATGGTTTGGGTTGGAAGGGACCTTAAAGCTCATCTCATTCCAACTCCTTGCCATGGGCAAGGACATCTTTCACTATATCAGGTTGCTCCAAGCCCTGTCCAACCCAGCCTTGAAAACTTCAAGGGGAGGGGGAGGGAAAGAACAAACCCCTGCTCTAACTGCCTGTGAAATGTCACAGCACAAACCCTTCCCAGGCCCTGACTCCTTAAATTCGAGTGTTAAGACCTGAGAGTGGCATTCTTGTGTCAGCTTTACTCCTTATAGCCTGGGTAAGCAGAGTCTTGTCAACAAAGAGAAATGGGTGGTTTGATAAAATTCAGCTGATCTTTGTTAAGGATAGAGAAACTCTCACACTTGAAAGTCACGCCAGCAAAGAGACTGGCTTGTACTGCTGATGGTTTAGAGCTGTGGTGTTCAAAGCCCCTCAGCACAAGTAATTACAGCCACCACAAATTGTGAGCGAAAACATGAAAGCAGATCTTGAAAATCTTGATTATAGAAAACCTCCTGAAGGGTAGGAAGCCTCTCACGAGGAGAAACAAGGGAGATGCTTCTGCAAGGAGTCCTCCCAAGCCCCTCATGCTTCAGAGAGCATTTCTGACACACAGAACAGTTATTGGGAGCCTTGGAGCCGTCATTCCCTTTCTGGAAAGCTGGTGGATGGGATTAAGCCCGGGGTCCTGCAGCATTCACAGCGTTATTTTCATCATCAGAGGAGCAGAGAAATCTTTTGATGGACATTAACCTAAGAGCAAGGAGTTTTTCATCAACCCTATTCAGTAGGCAAGCCAAGAAACAGTGAGGGCTCTCAAAATCAACCAAATAAAAGGCAAGACAACCCCCTGTATAGATACTTTCTTGCTAAAACTATTAATAAACATCACACATTGCGTCAATCTCTGAAGGTCAAAGCAATCTTTTTCCCTAGTGGAAGCTCTTAATAGAGGTTTTTGAGCTGCATTTTATGCCTAAATGTGCTTCTTTAATGAGTGCAATTTTACCTCTGCTCAGGTAAAGTGCCTTGTTGTACATTTGCTTTTCTTCCATGGTTTTATTACACCTATTTGGCCGATGATGTCCAGCCAAAAGAAATGAAAGATGCTGGGAAATAAAAATGGAGTTCCTGAAAGTGTTTGTCTTCATAATAAATTAAAAAAAAAACCCTAAACAAAAACAGACTTATAAAGCAGCACACTTCAGTAGCCGTTTACTGAGATTTCACTGTACACCTTTTTCTCACATAAAAAGGCATTTAAACATTAAAAAAAAGGAATGATTCTGCTAGACAAACTGTGACATGAAAAGAGAAAACAAGATGTCTGTGAACAGCCTCGGGCACTGAGGCCCTGAGGGCTGCCTGCACTGCCTTGAAGCAAAGGAGGGGAGTGGGGGAGTGAGGATGGGAGCAGAGGGATAATCCCGACAGAAAAGACCCCTCTGGGACTGGGGCAGCTCGGCCCTGCTCCATCCAGTGCTGGGCTGGGCTGGCCAGGAGGTGTTAGTCCGTGTTCCTCGATCCGTGATTTCTCCCAAGCCTTCCTGGGGAAAAAAATTACAAAAGATCATTTAAAACATCTATATCTACACAAATATATTTAAGGTTTGTTTCTTCAGCATCCATGAGAAAGGCAGTGTTCCAACACAATCACCTGCTCTTGGAGTTGTTCTGAGCCTCAATCAACAGCTGGGCCTGTGAGGATCCCTCTGCTGGCTCCAGCAACATGTTAGTTATAGAGGTTTTCCAGAGAGCTTTGCTGGGGTTTGATTTTTTTGAGTCTTATCATGTTTTATTTAGGAGATGTACTTACTATAAAGGATTTGTGAGATAGAAGGGGCTTTTTGCTGTCAAGAGCAGCTTCACAAAAATTGGTTTTCTGGAGTTCTCATACCTTATTCCCTTTGTGTTATTGGTAATTATGTAATGTTAAAAGAACCTTAAGAAGAAGATGTAGGAAGAAATAATCTCTGTTCCCCAAACCTACTGTTCTGAGTTACAGAAACAACAGTGAGTGACAGGCAGCAAAAGACAGATGGGGAGAAGGCTAAAAGAGATCTCTAATTCTATCAGTTTAATGAGTTCTTTCCTTATCAGCTTCAGCCCTTGTCCAGATCTGCTAAGTGGTTTTTCTTAGAGATAGAGTCACTATGAATTAGTGTGTGGCAGCTCCTTTTGTTACACAACTGAGCAGATTTTCAACAGTTCAGTCTCTGAAGAGCTGAGCTGTTCTCAAAGCCCGGCTGCTAAAGGGAGCACTCAGACAGCAGCTGAGCTCTGCTGATCATCCACCCTTGTGCAGGGCCAGGCTGGGAGGCCACAGCTCTTCCACCCAGCCAGGCAACACCCAGGGCCTCACAGGCTGCCTGCAAGGAGTTTCCACCTGGGGTGGGACACCAGCTCTGGGAGCCAAGGCAGCCACGGTGCTCACACCAGGAGTCTGTGTTCAGGCTGAATGTGTGTGGCTGCATCCACACTGAAGCAGCAGCAATCCAGGCTGTCCTGGGAAGTATTTTGCACTAGCCTAGGAAGCAGTGTTTTGGGGGGAATCCATCTTTCCTTCATTTGCAAAGGTGTTTTCCATCTGGGAGAGCAGTGCCCTGCACTGAACCAATCCTTGCTCTCCGCTCTTCTGCCCAAGGAATGCACCTGTGGGGATAACCGCAGCCCCAGGGCTCTTTGATAACCTCTAGGGTGGTGTGGAACAAGGATCTCACTTGTCTCATTTTTACCACCATGAAAACCCGTGCTGCTCCTCCTTGGACCACAGGACTACCGGGAGCTGACGTCCACTTGGGAAACTGAATAAACACTAAACCTCAGTGTGTAACCATTTATAGAATTTAATTCTCACAAAGGCCACTTCCAGCAGCAAAGAGAAACTAAAAGAGCCACACAGCAGGTGGACCTTGTTCATTAGGCAAGGGTACTTTTTTCTCTGGCATATTTGGAAATCAGTTGTGTTTTATAAACTGCAAATTTAAAATGTGACTACATTTATTCCTTCTTGTCTTGTCCAGAATATTTTCTCACTGGTGAAAAAGCTGTTCCTTGCTTTGCTACAGAAGTCAGGGATTGATGCCATGTTTTGCCTGGAAGACAGAGGCACACAGCACATTTCACATTCATGAGGACAGGTAGGACAGGTGCCACTGAAGCAGGGACCCTTTGAGCCACACAGCTGAGAGCTGGGGTCTTGCTTTTTCTTATATCCATTCCTCTGATGCTTAGGTGACAGCAGGAAAATATATTCCAGTTTTGTAGCAGGAACTGACAGAATTGATGCATTACTGCATTTGGAGATTTAATACACATGAACAGGCACTGCTAGATCTGCACTGGCTCTGATTAAATTAAATACTGTGGAGTCAGTCTCCTGAATTTCTGTTCACAAGTAACAAACAGTGTGGAGGTGGGAACCTGCATTTTGTTATAGGCTCACCAATCTAACGCTGTAATGAACCATTTATGAGCAAGCCTTATGAATAACTATTTTACTCGGGGTTTGGATTTAAGGGCTCTGATAGAAATTTAAGATTTTTCAGCTTCATGCAGCTACTGACCTGAACTCAACTGCTTAAAAGCTGTATAGATTAGCTGCAAAGAATCTGAGCTACATTAGCTACACAGGAAAAGAAGCACAAACTTAGACTCTGTGCAGAAATACACAGGCACCTTCATTGAAAATATGCCAAATAGATGCACAGATATATATACACACAAATTCTGTAGGTGCACCCCTATGCATTATTTGTGTGCACAGTTATTTTTAAGCATATTCAAATCTGTGGCAAATGAGTGTGTAGAACAGAAACTGTTTTCATGTGCAGTAGCACACACGAAGGCAGCAGTCACGCAAGGCCGTCTGCTGAGAAACCACTCCCTGCACCTCCTCTGGGGCAAAGAGCTGTGCTGGTGCCTTTGAACCTGCACACCACATCAAGAGGGAAAGGAAAACAACACACCAAGGACCTCAATAAACATGGATTACCTTGCTTGCTGTAATCACTTCAAAATGGCCAAGGCAGCCTCCAGTTCCCCAGGAGTCAAGTGCTTGGCCCTGTTTCTATAATAACACCTCCCCACGCGCTGCCTGCTTCCCACATGATGTGTCCCGGGTTGAACAGGACTCTCAGGAGGTGAAGCCTTCACCAATCAGCTCGGGAAGGTTTCAAAAGTTTCAGTTCCTGAGCAGGTTTTGCAATAACACCCCCCTGGAGCCAGAGGGGACGGGGCTGTTTGGGGGTGTTCGCTCCGGAGGCGCACTCGGAGCTCCCCGAGTTGTTCGTGCCCGCGGCTGCTCTGAGGCTCGGGAGGCAGGGGCAGCTCGGGGGGTGTTCACTGGCAGGAACACCAACTCTTCATGTGAATCCAACACGTCTGGCATCCCCCTTGCAGCGCTCAATGTCATCCTCAAAACCACTTCCTTCTTCTCGTCAGCACATCCTGTGTGATTTCCTGCGTTGTTTTGTAAGAGCAGCACAAATGAAAGAATTCCTCATTTATAGAAAGCCTTTCTCTGTCTTTAGCAGCTTTTCTTTCAAATCTACTTACAAAAACCCTCTTTAAAGCATTTTTCTACCGGGTTTTCTTGTTTATTTTCTTTTTCTTTCTTTTCTTTTCTTTTCCCCTGAAATTCAGAGTCTACAGACAAAATCATTTTCCTCACTGTTTGCTCTTTTGTTTTATTTAAAAAAAAATACAATTACTGTTAACATAGAAGCCCCAAGATTCACTATTTCTGTTACAAAACATGTTTACAGCACAGCAAAGTTTTTTGTTCATGCACAGGAACAAATTTTTCACTGAAATCACTTACTGACCTTAATAACCACAAACATTGTTGTCTTTATTTCAAATAGAAATTAATTTACCTTCCATCTTCATCCAAAATCCACCCTGAAGAGCTGATGTGTTCAGAGTTATTTGCATGCACCATGCACCGCTCCCACTGTGGTTGAGACGACACTCCCTCCCACAGGAACGTAAACTGCTGACTCAATGCCCGAGACCCAACTTTAACACGGCTTTGATGGATCCTAAGTTGAGATAAGTTGGAATCTTCTGGCAGCATCTGAAAACGAGTTTTGGCAGAAATTTAACCTCCTATACACTCAATTTATTTTAGTCTCAGCTAAACCACCGCCCACCTTCCATTGTGCATTACAAACCCTCCAAACACCCCAAACTTTCTTCTTGTCTACTAATACATGAATTAAATCAATTTACCTTCCTGCGAGTCACGTTCATCATGGTACAGCTCTAAGGAGAACCCAGATGAGGCAAAAGCCAACTGTTTACACTCCACAATATTCCTCTGCTCAGAACGTGTTATTCTCCATGGCTTGTTGGCTTCTCTGCTCAGAGTCAAACCCATTTACTGAGCCTCTCCTGTTATTAAGAACATTGCCCATGTAATAACCCCGAGGGTTTGTGCAGCACAGACAAATTCAAGGCTTGTTCACACCAGGGGGATCAAATACATTTGTTCCTCCTGACCAGCAGCATTTCCTGTGATAATAATAGTTTCTGGTTACCACAGACTGCCACATATTTATTACAAAGTCCACTTTCTGAGAACAAAACGAGCGTGCCTCAGGCTGCCCTACGTGTGAAACTCAACAGGCTTGGTTCACATGACGTGGAGAAAACAACCTCAGCTCCCAGAGTTCATCCATGAGTTTGTGCTGATTCTCCCTGTGTCTTTCACCTCACCACATTTCAGCCCTAATATCTGTGTTTTATCCACCTTGAGTATAATTTTCACCTGTGGCCACCTTGTTTTAACCTGCAGTCAGCTGTTTTACACTGAGGGTTGGAACCAGGAGCTGAACTGAAGGGTTTATTCTGGGATACTGCTGAGACTCCAAGGAACCTGCGTCAGGAGCAACCAGCTGAATTCAACAGCAGTTTCAGTTTTACACAGACTGTTTTCAGAAGCTGTTGACCTCACCCTGCCTGTCTGGGCTTCTCTGTCATGATGACACCCTGCCTGTGAGACCCCTGGGTCTGTGTCCCAGTGCTGTGCTCGAGAGCTGTGGTTTCCCAGTGCTGGGATTCCGGGCAGTGCTCCCCAGCTGCTGTGTCTGCTGCAGGTGTGTGTCAGCAGGAGCAAGGGATGAACAGAAGAACTCCCTGAGTCCCAGTTTTAATGTGGGTGCTGAGTTTGCAATCCTTAGTCAGCTAATTACTATTTGTGCCCTCAGTAAAATGAAGATTGTGCTACTTGGGATCTTCCCAGGCCTTTTACAACGCTCTCTTGGTTAATGTTTGTGGAAGGTTAGAATATGTATGATGCTTTTTTGAGCTATATATATATATGAACTTTTTTTTTTTTGCTTTTTATGATCCATTAAAGCAATATTGGGATTTCTTGATCTCCCAAGTGATTGATATCCTTCTCATACCTTCTCTGTTGTTTTCAGACAGAAGCAAAGCACACACAAGGCAGCATCTCCGTGCTTTTTACACTTGGCAAGACCGTGGCAGCCCCTCATGGCTTTGACTCATGCCCTCAGCTCAGTCTGCAGCTGGGACAGCCCCTGGCGACCTCAGCACTTGGACTGGGATTGAACCACAGTTCCAGGAATGCTGCCTGGCCCAGCTTCCCCACTGGTCTGAACTGGGGAGCTGTGCTGACTTGCTCTGCCCAGCACCTGCCCACCCAGTCCCTTCCTTAGATTTTGGGTCGGTTTCAATTCCTGCCTTGGAACTGAGGAGGGATATGGATCTCTCAGGGTGCACTTGACAAGCTGACATGGTCCGAGGTACAGACTTTCCCTGTGATCTCTGAACATTTCCAACCTTCCTGTTTTACTGTGTGGGTGAAATTATTCCCTGTTAATTGTGCTTCTGCTGCAGATATGCTGCTTCCACCCAGAGAGAGCTTTTCTCAGAACACTGTTCTGCAAAAACATTGAAAACATTGTTCTTTAACCAACCGAATTGGACTTTGAATCTCATGAGTGGCAGGGACTAAGTACACTGTGCCTGTAATGCCCCATCTGTCTTCTCTGAGGCTGCACAGAGCACAGCCGGAGGACCTTTGGGCTCATGAAACCTGAACTAAAAATAGTAATTACTGGGAAACAAAGGGGACAACCTGACCCCGCAGCTGGTGGCCTCAGCACAACAGCAATGATATGTAATTGTCTGCATATTTCTAAACTACACTCAAGAGCAGCTTCCAGGAGCTTCCAAGTAGAGGTCCACACACAGCTCTGCCAGATGGCTCCTCCTTGCAGGAGAGAGGGCCCCTTAGACTCTTCAATCCCCATCCCAAGTACAGACTTGGCTGTCTGGCATATTGCAGCTCAACTATCAGCAAAATATCCCAAGTAGACCAGACCTGATTCTTTTCCCTGACAGCAGAGGATTTGAAGAGAACAGTGAAGCTCTAAATAACCCTGATGAAATAAGACTGGGTCACTATAAGAGTGATGCCCTGTGTGGTGGTAGAAATCCCAGTGTAGGGATTCTGTAGGTCAGAGTCCTGTGTTATTTGGCAGTGAATGGATGTCCTGCAGTTCTTGCAGAGAAAACAGGCTTGGCACAAGAGATGAAAAAGATTTGAGTTTCTGAGGGTTAAAGGACAGATCAGCATCAAAGCCACAAGTAAGGTGTCCATCTTCTGAGCCTGACAGCAATACTTCTATTCACTGGCTGTACTCCAGAAGCTACTGACACCCTAAATTAGCACTAAAGTCAGTTGACCTCTTCTATCCCCTCCCTTGGCCAGATGACCTTTTATTTTATCATGTAACTCATACCAGGTAACTCAAAAAACTCTGTCCTCATACACAGATATCATTCTCCCATCTTCTTCCTCTCTCTTTCCCCTTTAGGCTGCTTTGCTGCTCAGAGCTGCAATAAAGGTGACTTGAGAACAGAGAAACTCACACACACAGAGGACTATTCCTAAACCAAAAGCATCCCTCTGTCTAACCAACCCAAGAGAAGGTGAGGTATGTGGTGTTTTCAGAGCCCACTGCTGAGCAAATGAAAACCATGCTGGCCTCCCACACCTTCGTGATGGAGAACAGTTACTTCCCGAGTCAAGCCTAGCACAGGTAAAGACCAAAAGAAAGAGGCTGGGGTTGTCAGGCTGCTCAGAGCTGCAGAAGCCCAAAATCTCCTTGAAACCTGCGATTCTGCTCTCAGAATCTCAGACTCGGTTAACCATCAGAGGATCTCTCACCAGGGATCCAGCTGCAGCAGGGAGAGGCAGGGCTCATGAATGCAGTGTATCAATCAGACTGGTTCAGCCTATCCCAAAATATTACTTTTCAGATGTTCTCTGCATGGTTAGAACCAGGAAGAGCAGAAATAAAAAAGACATTTCATTTTTCATGGTGTATTCAAGTTTATGCACTGCTTTTCATGGGAGGACATCCTCTAATCGAACCCACCAAACTGAGGGAAAACATTCCAGTGATTATCACAGACGTTTGCATGGGGGAAAATCCTCTTGCCTGCTGTTAGAGAAGAAACAAAATTTGCAGTGGAAGTTTGTACCACAATGCTATGGTCCCTTATGCCAGGTTTGAGCACGAGTGGATCATTTAGCAGGACAAATTCAATCCAGATCATGCCTGGGCACACAACGGTGTTTCTGTTGGGTTAGCCAGGGCTCACAACACGGCGCTTGTGCTGGCTGATGCCGGCAGCAGGAAGAAAGACAATATCTAATCTGGCATGAAGCCTACCAATACAGACCTGATGTCATAACTTCTTGAACAATTTTGAATGGCATCAGTGCTTTAGGTTGTGTGGTCTAGGATTTTGTACCCAGGAGCCCTAGAGCCATGTTTCCTGTTTCATCAAACTGTGACCATTTTTGCTGTGCTTGTGTTTCTCCACAAAATTTTCTCTTATTCTGGGAGACCCTTATCCCATTTGAGTCCTTTTAGAATCCATGATAGTGCTGCATTCTCTATGACATGTATTCAGGATCTCCCCCACAACAGCCTTTCCCAGTTGCTCCTGCAGATTTGTGTGTGCATGTAATTGTGTGTAAATTTTGCAAAACAAACATCCCAGCTATTTGCTCGACTGGGCCAATGGATGCCCACGAGCTGTCACTGGTTTGTGCAGTTCCTCTAATGCTGCCCACGCAGCCATGGGATCTGTCAGTGCTGGCCTCTCAATCCATCTTTATAATGGTCATTAGCAGCATCTGATTTCTGAAGGGACCTTCTTCCTCACGTCTCCCTGCTGCAGAACTCGGGTTGGAAAGGCTGTGCTTGCTCTTGTTCCCAGAAGGTGCTGTTTTCTAAGAAAACTGACCCAGTGCCAGGCTGTCATTCCCTGAGGAACTTGGAATAATCTGCTCTCCGAGCTGTTTTACCTGCTGACACTTCGCATGCAGTCAGTTTTACCAGAGTAATCCATCTAATTTACGGCTACAGGCTGGAGTTTGTGTAGTCTTCGGGAGAAAACTTATACTGGAAAAGTTGCTTATTTTAGAACCCACAGCCTCAAGGAAGATATTTTCCCCTAATCCTAAACTAAATGATATCATACTTGGCTAGTGCTGTAACCATGGTACTGAAGTTATTTATGACTCTGAAATTAATGCTATAGTTAGCAACACTGGAACAGGGTTTCTTCTATGCTACTGTCCAAGTGCTTCCCTCCCCCAGCCCGAGGCTACACTGGAAAGCAAGACTGAGTGTCTCCAGAGGGTCTTTAATTTGCAGTAAACAATGTCAGCCTTTGCCGATTTCCAAAACTTGGCAACACACAAGTGGATATGTACAAAGATGCGTCTTCTAAGCAAAACAAAGCACTTGGCTATGTTTTTATTGATCTTATTTTGTGAGGAGATTTATTTGGGTTTTGTTTGTTTTAGTTCTTAAAGTAAATGTTAATTTCTGTGAAAGGACCTGGAACTCCAGTGTGCAGAGCCAGGGCTGGCAGGAGGAGGGAGAACTCGGCTGGACACTGCTCATCAGCTCCAGCATCAGGAAATCACCACGAGGGCAAAGAGGAGAGGTCAGCTCTTATGCCTGGGACGCTCTGAAAGTCACCTCCTGGAAATGGATAGCCTGTGTATACAAGATATTTGGGGACCAAACCAACATTATTCCAGCCTGACCCCTCTGCAAAGAAATCCCAGAGAAAGTTGGGAAGAATCCAGCAAAGTAGAACAGAGGAAACACAGAAAACCACACAATGTTGAATCCCTCCTGGTCAAAGATCAGGCAGCTCCCTGCTCCCACAGTGCAGATCCCTGTCAGGAATACTCACGGCCATGTCCTGAGGGTCAGATGACAGCCTGGGGACCCAGGCACCTCTCTGCTCTTGGAGGGGACTCGTGCCAGCAGCAGTAGCTTCTGCATACCTTACACAGTGCATCACCTCTCAGTCAGGGAAAGAAGACAACCATAAAATAAAACTGCAATAAAAGCACTGAAATAGAAACACAGAGGGCAAAATGCAAAAGGAAAAAAAGAGAAAAAAAAAGGAAAAAGAAAACAGAGAAGAAAGGAGAGACAGAGCCAAGAAGTATGAAAACGTGATGGGATCCTGCTCTGGGGTGCAAAGGCAGCCCATCCTCTGCTCCACAGCTAGAGGCAGTTTGAGTGCATTAAGCTCAGGTCACAATGTAGGCAAGTGCCCATCCTCAGTGCCTGCTCTGGAACAGCAGCCTGAGGTACGGATACAGCACAGCATTGTTGGACACTCGTGCCACTACCATGCTTCCATTTGATGCAAGAGTCTGACTTCCTGACAGATCTGCTACCTGGATTAACCTTTTTACGCTGCCTCTGAACAGCAGTTAACAGAGCAGTCTAATTCTGCTTATGCCAAGAATAAGGAGGATTCAAGTCATTAACCCCCAGTTTAGGACTTTCCAGATACTCTGGCCTTGGGCCCAATCTGTTTTACAAGTTGATGGAAGAAAGTCTCAGGGCCTTCACTGAGAAGTAGATAAGGCATTCTGGGAAAATTTATTGGGTGAGAATGTAGCATTTATTTGGGGTTTCAGTTTTATTTTGGTTTACAGTCTAAACTTCCAGTTCCCAGAGCCACAACTCTCCCATTGCCTTCATGGGATTTATAGTGGAGTCACTTGACCGAGTTTTGCTATGTCTAGCATGTTTCTTTATTTTTTCCTTTTAAATTTTTTTCTCCTTTTGACCACAGGCAAAGCAAATAAATCATCTGACATCGTGCCAGCAAACTGCCATAGGCACTTTGAGACTGGAGGAGTTTCTCCTGCCCCAAAAGAGCATTAAAAAAAAACCTGGCTGGTAACTTGGACGGGGTTCAGGTATGTTTGTGCACATACCAGCAGTTAAACTTATTTCTTTTACTATCTTATCTGTCCATTTCTGGTTTTAAAATGGAGGAAGTTTGGCAGGCAAGTTACTCTTGGAATGCACTCAGTAAACCATGGGCAAGAGAAGTGAAGAGCATAAACAGAAATAACCATAGGTACAGCAGCTGGGAGCCTGACTGCTGGCTTCTATTCCTGGCTTTACCCATGACTCAGTTGGTGACCTTAGAAAGCCACTTCAACCCTCCATTCTCCATCTTTCTCACAGGCACAGTCACCCGTCCCACAGGTCACCCCAGGCAGAGGGACCCTGTGGCTTCCAGATGGGTGTTTTTGCTGAAAAAAGCTCCATCCTACTCCCTCTGCCAGCCCCAGACCCTTCCACCACGCAGGATCAGGACGTGGTGCCTCCTTCCCAGAGGGGAGCTGGCAACTTTACCTGAGTGCCTTTTGCGAAGGAAAAGCACTATAACAAAATGTTTCTAATTTTGGCGTGACGGCATACAACACATTCCTGCTCCGGACAGAGTTCTGCTATCAGCCAATTTAATTATCCAGTACCTTTGCCCAGTTCCCTCCTCATTAATTGTGGCCAAAGCACTCAGCAAAGCCAATTTGCTGCTTGCTCTCCGTTTCTCCTTACGCAAGACCAACTCCTTGACAGCTGGACCGTGAGACTGCTGCGCTGGGCTGTTTCTGCTCCCCCGCCTGTGCTTCCCCCCCAGCAGTGTAAACACGTCTCTCCACTTTGTTCCTGCCCGCCTGGAGCAGATTCCTGGGATGTTCATGCCAGACACAGCCCCGGTCTGGGCCAAGCAGTCCCATGGTTGGGGCAGGATGGAGCTGTGCCGCTGCTGCGCCGGGAACCTGCAAACACCCTGGAATGGGCCACTGGAAAAGCAGACTCTGGTTTTGCAGGAAAAGCTTTTCAGTGGTGCTTGGGAACCTCCTGCACCAGCTGGTTGGAAGGATGTCCCTCCATACATCTCAGTGGCGAGGGTCTATCCCAGCCAGGAGGATCACAGGCACGAGCAGGAAAGCTGAAATAAAACTTAGAGAGCCCACGGACACCCGCAGCCCTTCTGTGTGCATGGGGACCAGCAGCGCCCAAAGGCATCCTGGATCTATCTAATTTCTGTACAAAAACAGGAAACTGCCCCTCCCTTCGCCAAAGCAGAGGGAGAGCGGCATGGCTCGCATCTGTCTCACCGAGAGAAGGAGCGGGGAAGGAGCAAACAGCTCCCTTCCTCTTATCCCGGAGCATGTCAGAAAGAGGATGCATCAGTCAATTTGCTCCTGGGATATTTTTAAGTCTGTCCCCAGGACAGGTCTTAGAAAACAGTGAGATTTCAGGGCTCAGGCCAGACAGGCTCAGACCTCTCCTAACACCCATTTCCAGCAGGAGAAGCAGAGGGGGAGATTGGTACAAGCAGCAGGGCAGGGGTGCCTCCCCAAAACACCCTGGGGATTTCCAGTGGGGCCTCTGGTTCAAGTTCGGTTTGGGCTTAGGGCAGCTGAACCCCAGTGCCACCTTATCTGAGGGTTGTTAGTGACCTGGAGGAAATGAATCCTCACACACAAGGCTGCCTGCCCTCCCCTCCTCCTCCAGCTCTCACAGCAGGGAAAGCCAAGACTGATTCAAGACTGAGTAAAAATAAACCCTTTCCCTTCAGAAACTGTGCTCCCCACACTGAACCAGGCTTTGTGAGGCACAGGGAAGGCTCTTACTTCTGACACATTTAATTCTACAGTGAAAATACATTAAGAGCACAGGGATGTCAAATAATACCTGGCCTCTGCCCCACATCCACTACAGAAAGAAGAGGGGAAAGTGAGACCAAAGCTATATTCCTACTGTCTTTATTCCCCTGGACTGAGGGAAATTTACTATCATAGCTTGGGAACTCACATATTTTCTCAGGGCACAGCACCCTGCTCTCCTTTACTCCATCATCTCACCAGATCTTAGTGATGTAAGATGCCAATATAAATCCTGCAGCACAATTTTGTCTGCTCTGGAATTGCAGCCATGTGAATC